>NC_085010.1:15331444-15403944 GCF_963854185.1 Sardina pilchardus
GGGTAGAGAGAGGGAAAGTGAGGGAAAGTGAGAGAGAGGGAGGGAAGAGAGAGGGGGAGAGAGTGAGGGAAAGTGAGAGAGAGGGAAAGAGATAGAGAGAGGGAAAGAGAGAGGGGGAGAGAGAGGGAGAGAGAGTGAAGGAGGGAAAGAGAGAGGGGGGGAGAGTGAGGGAAAGTGAGAGAGAGGGAAAGAGATAGAGAGAGGGAGAGAGAGTGAGGGAGGGAAAGAGAGAGGGGGAAAGAGAAAGGGAGTGAGGGGGGGAGAGAGAGGGAGGGAAAGAGATAGAGAAGAAGAGAGGGAGAGGAGAAGAGGAGTGCAAGTGGGGCGGTGGGGTTGGTGGTGGCGCAGCATTTGAAAGGTGAGGAAATTAGGATGCATTGCCTCTCGCCTCCACTCCTCGCATGTGACATGCCCGCACCGGTTCAGCCCTGCGAGCAAAGGGGAACCGATTGAGATAGGAAGCGAGAGGAACTTAAGAGTCAGAGATGTGGATCTATAACCCGAGAGGAGAGAGAGAGCGAGAGAGAGAGAGAGAGAGAGAGAGAGAGAGAGAGAGAGAGAGAGAGAGATAGGAAGCGAGAGGAACTCAAGAGTCAGAGATGTGGATCTATAACCACAGAGAAAAGAGAGAGAGAGAGAGAGAGAGAGAGAGTGCTGGTAGGGCAACACATATCAGATAAGATGCCGTCGCTCCTTCTGCCAGGGGTTTTGAGGTGGTTGCTGAGTGTTCTGTTTAATGTACTTTGTATGAGTCATTTAGTCATTTAAGATTCCGTTAGGGAAGTCACCCAGAAACCAGAGTCTGAAAGGTTGCTCCTCATTTCTCTCGCCGGTAATTACAGAGTCAAATATTCAGCTTCTTTTCCAAGGGTAATTCTCCGGAAACGAAAGACAGGATTTCTTCCACTCTGCAAATGATAGATTAAGGCTAGCTGGTGCTGAATACATTCCCTTTAGGGCGCCGGGATGAGTATCAAAACTAATCTTCTGTTTGGAGAGAAGAAAAAAAACATAGCCTCTCATGTAAACAACCAAAATTAACAGAGGTGGGAAGTGAAAATAATAATCTTTCTGTGGCCCCTGGGAGTGAAAAATGGACACGTTTCCAGCACAATTTCATTGATTGATTTTGTTGTCCTTAAAGGAGAACTCTGACCATTTTTTTTAAAAATGGAGCTCAGTTGATCTAGCCTGGCTTCCGCCGTCTACGTACCTCCGCTCAATTTCGTTTGCTGGCAGACTGGCACAGGTAAGTTCTCTTTTTGTGTGTGGTTCCTTCACAAATATTGGATTGGGTTACATCAAAGATCCTTAATTATTGACAAGATAGAGCAACGTAATGCATCTCTATGGAAGCAAAATTCGAACAGTTCCTGTCTGCTTAAAGAGGCGTGTTGCAAAGACGTCATAGTGGGATATCGATCTCTGTCAGATCGGCAAGCAGTTCAGTTCGAATGTTAGCAGGTCTGCTTAAAGGGGGATTTAGCCCCCCTCCCCCTTGTGAAGACAGAACGCGGAAATGATCGAACGTTTGCGCCTCTCGCTCCGCTTTAACCCTCTCTGGTTACACGGCGCTGAGGCATCATATAAGGACCCTGTTCTGTGTCTATTTGTACTTCGAAGTGTTAACACTATGTAGTATGCAACCCTGTGGAGTAAACCTGGCCTGGTTTCCACACACACTACTTCAGAAGCTATTTCCAGCCAAACATGTTGCACACAGGACCATCACAGCTGCACAGCAACCAGCCTCCTCTGAATGGCCTCCATTTCCCCACCAGGCTGCTCTCTCCCGCCTCCTCTCATTTGCACAGCTCTCCCTCAACTAGTGTCTGGCACCAGCTGCAGCCCAGGTAGGTGGCCACCCTGCCGCTCTCTCTCCCTCCCTCCCTCCCTCCCTCTGTTTTTACCTGTCTTTGCCTCCCCTGTCTCTGTATCACTCTCTCTCTCCCTCCCCCACTCTGTTTTTACCTCTCTCTCCTTCCATCTCTTTCTCTATCTATCTATCTCTCTCCCTCCCTCCATCCATCTCTGTGTTTTTACCTCTCTCTCCCTCCCCCTGGTTCTCCATCTCTCTCTCCCTTCTTCCCTGTTTTTACCTCTGGTTCTCCTTCTCTCTCCCTCCCTGTTTCTCTACCTCTCTCTCCCTCCCTCTGTTTCTCTATCTCTCTCTCCCCCTCCCTCCCTCTGTTTCTGTTTCTCTCACTCTGTCTTACACCCTCCCTCCCTCTCTCCCTCCCTCTCTTTCCTGCGTGGTTTTAGCCGCATGACTAAGTCTGATGAGCCTGCACTCCTGTGGTGGCGGACGACAAGACGGAGGGCCCAAACAGAGCGGCGGTGCCCGGGCGCACCCCACGGGGCACAGGCTGGGGTGTGAGTGGGAGGTGGCCCTCCTGCCATCCGTGACCCTCGCCCCCCCTGCTCCGAGTCCTCCAACACACTAAGTGAACACATTTATACCGGCCCTTGTGATGGAGATAATGCGCTCTCTCTCTCTCTGCTTTCCTCTCTGCACACTACACCCTCCAGGCCGTCATCATTTCAAAAGAAATGTGTGTCTTTCTCTCTCTATCTCTCTCTCTTCTCTCCTCTCTCTCTCCTCTCTCTCTCTCTCTTCCTGTAATGTATTATAGAGGACAATCACAGAGAGGCTCCAGAGAGGTCCCACGCTGGGGAAGAGGATGGTAGAGTGTGTGGCTTCAGCTGAGGGGATACACACACACACACACACATACGCACACACGGACATTCAGTACATCCACGCAAAACACACACACACGCACACACAAACCCATGCACAACAACACACACACACACACACAAACCCACACACATACACACCTACCCGTGAACAACAACACACACCCATACGTACACACACCCATGCACAACAACACACACGCACACTCAAACCCTTGCACAACAACACACACACACACACACACACACACACACAAAGCCTCGCACATGCACACACACACACACACCTACCTGCGCACAAGACACACACACACGAGTATGCCTCGGTTAAGTCCCCTGAGGTTGGAGCCAGGGGTTGGGGTCAGCGGTGTGGTGTGGTGTGGTGTGGTGTGTTGTAGGTGGTGCGCTAGTTTTCTGGAGCGTGTGTGAGGCTGTCCCCTCTCACTCATCCTGCCAGCGCCGGGCCTCCAGCACAACACCGCCGTGATGCACGAGCTGCCCGAGGGGAACAGCACACACTGCGGGTTCACAAGCTCTCACTCATGCTTGACAGCTTTTAACTTTGTAGTGTGTGTGTGTGTGTGTGTGTGTGTGTGTGTGTTTGCTTTTCTGTGTGTTTGTGTATGTGGGTGTGTGTTTGTGTTTCTGTGTAAGCATGTTTGTGTGTATGCATGTGTGTGTGTGCGTGTGCTTGTGTGTATGCTTGTGTGTGTGTGTGTGTGCTTTTCTCTGTGTGTGTTTGAGTATGTGAGTGTGTATTTGTGTTTCTTTGTAAGTGTATTTGTGTGTATGTGCGTGTGTGTGTGTGTGCATGTGTGTGTGTGTGTGTGTGTGTGTGTGTATGTGTTCTTGTGTGTAAGCTTGTCTGTGTGATTGTGTGTGTGTGTGTGTGTGTGCACTTGTGTGTATGGTTGTCTATGTGAGTGTGTATGTGCACTTGTGTGTATGCTTGTTTGTGTGTGTGTGTGTGTGTGTGTGTGTGTGTGTACTTGTCTGTATGTGTGTGTGTGTGTGTGTGTGTGACTGTGTGAGCTCTTTGGCATATTTGTTTTTCTTCTCTCGATTCGTCTTGTCCCCCTGCGTGAGGGATGAGAAGGCCAGAGGGGCCGTGCCAAGACACGGTTATGAGAACAGGGAGACAAACGCAAGAAAAAAATATAACCCCCCCCCCCACACACACACACACACACACACACACACACTCACACACACACACACACACACACTCACATACAATGCAAGGATCCTCACGACGGCCAAGTCGAGGGGTGCTAGCGAGAGCGATGGAGAGTCGCGGGAGAAACGAAACAAACAGAGTTGGGGGAGCGATTAGTGGGAGACTGATAGGCTCTTCCTCTCCTTTCATACCCCCGTCAGACAGAGAGATCCAGCTGAGATGCCAGATTGTGTGTGTGTGTGTGGGGGGGGTTCGCATATCATAAATAGACACGTCTGCAGCTGTACCCAAACAACCCCCCCCCTTCACCCTCCACCCCGCCTCCCGGCCCGCGTCTTCATTGTAGAGCAAATCCCAGCACGACGCACAATGACAAACCAAATAATGTTTCCCTCTACTCATCAAAAGGGGGCATCCGTTGCCCATGCGGTCCACTCAAACTTCTAAAGCCTTCGAAAAAAAAACCCTTCCAAGGCCTCCGGAAACACACAGTCGAGGTCTTTCTGGAACATTCCGCTCGTGTCATCTCTTGCCTCCCACTGCACCAAACACCCACCCACCCTCTCTGGAGGAGGTCTGCGACCCGCTCGTTTTTTTCCCACGGTGCGTTCGAGTCCCGAACGTGACCTCCGCTGATCGTTTTTGGGTTGCGCAACACGCATAAGGAGCCCCTATCGTGTGGCTTTATGACGAGAGGGGCACAGGCTATGGCTTTATGTAATCTCTTAAGAGAACACTTTAATGGTGCTTTTAGATGGCTGTTGCCTGCCACGGAGACCCAGTGAGAGATATATGGAGAGACAGTGAGGAATATACCTACAAATATAGCGAGAGAAAGAGCCAAGCGAGAGAATGAGAGAGGGAAGGTAGAGAGAGATTGAGAGAGAGAGAGGGTGAGGGAAAGATAGAGAGATTGAGAGAGAGAATAAATGAAAGATAGAGAGATTGAGAGAGAGAGAGAGAGTAAGGGAAAGATAGAGAGATTGAGAGAGAGAGAGGGTGATAGAGAGAAATTGAGAGAGACAGAGAGAGAGGGTGATAGAGACAGAAATACATAGAGGAGAGTGCTATTGCTCTGAGGAGCTGTGGGATCCACTCCTCCATTAATGCATTCGGTATCCCAGGAGGAACGTTTGCCTGTGAGCCACACCTGCCTCTGTGTGTGTCTCTGTCACAAAGGCTGACTGTCACACACACACATACTGTACACACTGTACACACAAACACAGACACGCACACACACACACGCGCGCACACACAGACACATGCACAAAAACACATACATGTGCGCGCGCACACACACACACACACACACACACACACACGCGCACACACTCACAGACACACACACACAGATGCTCTGCAAGTGTGTATATTGCCATCAAAGCCCCCTTGACAAGGGCCGCTCTCTCATTCCTGTAGGGCCTATCACCTGCCGCACATCACTTACCACTAAAACACACCTCGTACTGGAATTTTTTTTCCAAGTGTAAGAAATCAATATAAAAGTGTGATGGCTTGGAGAATGCTCGACAACAAGAGGCCTCGTAAGCCTTTAAAAAACGCACACTGTCTATCTCGGACCGTGTTATAGACAGCCCCGCCACACTGCAATAACACTAACAGGCTGCGAGATGCCCGAAAACCGGGGTTGTTTCATAAACGCAAGCACATCTAATGTAACATGTGATCAGCCTGTGGAGAAAAAACCGTGGCAGGAAATCTTTATTCGCCCCGTGATGTGCAGCATGGATTTGAAATGGTTTGAGCCAAGGTACAGGACAGCTGAATGAAGACAAGGAGGACTAAAAAAAAGGGGGAAGACAATCTTCCGGCGCTATCAAAACAGTGAAGAGCAAAGGCTATTATCTCCCAAACACCAGAGCTTGTTTGTTTTTTGTTTTTTTTGTTCTCACAGAGGAAGGGGCCCAAGGGCGCGAAGCGGCCTCAGATAGCCATGCATAAACATGGTACAGGGGGCACTTGGTCACTGCAGGATGCACACACACACACACACACACACACACACACACACACACACACACACACACACACTGTGGAAATTCTCCCTATCAGCCTCTGTCAACACCGGGGAGCCAACCCCTCATACGGAGAGGACAAACAGAGTCGGAATGAGATGGGAATTTTCCAGTGGTCGCTACATCTGATCTCGGAACAGTCGACAGGATTAGATTTGAAAGTTTGGCCTCCCTTCCCCTCCTCCAAAAATAAAGTTCAGAAAGTTTTTTGAAAGGGCTGACCTATTTTCATTTTCATATTGTGTCAATGCATTTTGCTCATTTCAGCTCCAGTCGATGAATAAGTGATAAGACATCGTCTGACAGATGTGTCCAAAGTGCAGTATCTAGAACACATATCATTATTTGAGCTGTTAAAATAACAGAGAGAGATCATCTTCAGCCACAATACTCCACTATCGGGGGTTTTGACAGAAATAAAAAATGAAGTAATCATAACAAATCTTTCTTGTATAGTTCACGCTTGACATTTACATCTGCTGCGTAACAAAATGTACATAAATCCCTTGACGCACACATTTCCTCCTGAACAACTTCCCTGCGAATGAACAACATCACAATTTCCGTGACGGACAAGTTATCTCCATGGAGATATGAAACGAACCCTGTAACTTTACCCACAATGCCCTTCTGTCTCATTTTTTTTTTTTCGCCCTAGTCCTAATCAGAGAACAATTCTATCCCTAATTGTATTATGTACACAGCTGTCCCCTAATTTCCCAACTATTAGCCGTGGCTTATACATTGATTTTGCAAAAACAAATTCTTCAGCTATGAGGTTTAACACAGGGGCTGTTAACATGGTATTACTATAGGGTGACCAGACGTCCCGGTTTTCCTGGGACTGTCCCGATTTTGAGTGGCGTGTCCCGAGTCCCGACAAAAGCCTGTCGGGACGCTAATATGTCCCGGTTTTCACCAACCACTATTGAAGTGTGGTTTTAATATAGCCCGATCACTACCTAAACCCATGTAGAAACTAACATAAAGCGTCCGACGTAGGCCTATTTGTGTGTGTGTGATCGTGTGCCAGTCAATTGCAACAGTCTGCACAATCTTTGCAGTCAACGTTACATTGTTTCATTGCCTCGTAGCAGGTTACGCTCTTACGCTACGACAATGCTGAAGAGAAAGTCATCATTCTCAATAACCTACAGTATTAGTCCGTGAGCCAGAGGGGTTGGTCGTTATTAAAAAGGTGGCAAACCATACCTTTACTGAAAGCCTTGAATTTCAGCTTTTCAATGATGTATAATGGCCATCTGACAAGAGTAGCTGTTTAGAGTTATCACACATAATGTAAACTAAAGTAATAATATGGCTGAGTTTCGTTTTCAAAAAACGTTTTCATGCGTAGGCTAGATACGTGAGGAATGTTTAGGAGTCAGACAGTGCAGGCCCTAATCTCTGACTGAAAGTGCACAGAATTTGTGCATTTACACAGCAATATTTAAGAAATTTTCTCGGGGGTGACACCCCCGAAGCCCCTCTACCGTTTGGGCTTAAGGACAGCTGTGAAAAAAACGTTTCACCTGCGCATGTTGACGTTACATTTGATCACGCACAAAAGTGTCCCGGTTTTAGTTCAGAGAAATCTGGTCACCCTATATTACTATGGTTTTGTTTCTTTTAACTTGCATAAAACAATGTCCTACGGCTTATACACAATACGGCTAATTCACAGGAAATTACTGTAATACTGCTTTCATGCTAGTGGATTAACCATAGAATAGATTCCTTTACTCAACCCACTTGTCCACCAAAAAGAATCTAGATGATTTTATTGTCTTCAGTGGTTAGTTGTGGCTACAAATCCAGGGAAAGAGAGTCTGTTATGATCAAGCACACAATAATCACTTTTTTGAAAGTTTTGTTTCCATGAAAGAAACAATGGTGCTTTAAAAATATCCAAAAAGGAGTAATAGCAATCTTCTGAAATTCAGTACAGACTGACATGTCTGTGAATCAGGGTAAAGGGTAAAGAAAAATTCCTGTGTCATACCCTCTCTTTTGAGTATGAGCCGTCAAAAACACAACTGATTATAATTAATTGAATACATCTTAAATTCAGTGTCACATGGGTGTCGAGATTGAAAACGACATCAGAGTTGAGAATTAGCATAATGGGACAGCTCACAATGAAATCTCGTTAGAATGATTTAGTCCTTCCCACTATTCAATCAGGCAGTAATTGTTTTGCTAGAGGCAGGTGGTGAACGGCAGTTTCTTCAGTGACGTGCCTTGCGCAACCCAACCAATTTCTTTTAGTATACACACTTTGGTGCAATTTAAGGGCCCCTATGTTAACAACAATACCCGTGTGAGCAGTCGACGCCTGTCAAGGGATCTAGATTACACAACGCCGCAATTCGCATCCTCTTCTTCCTCGGTCTAGCGTTCTGGGCCAAACTACCACAGTGCGATGAATATTGCAACAAGTTTGCCTTCGGCTACACTTAGCTACAGTGTCCTGTTTGAGAGGCTGAATGCTTTATCCGTGATGGGCTCTGAGCCAGCAGCGCTTCAGAAACTGGACACCTCACGTGCGAAAAAGAGCATTTTGTTGCTAAACGGAGGAAACGATGAGCTCTGTATCACTGGTGACCCAGAGAGGAGGCGTGAGCGGCAGCTTTGTCCGCACCTCGCGGCCGGGGTCTAGACTCGGAGGGCACCGGGATTGGCATTTGGCACGGTCTTTTGTTGATGGACTTACAGCAGATGGGAGAGCAGTGCCCTTGCCATGTAGAGGTGACAAGCTCCTGGCCTCTGAAGTGAGGAAATCAAAAGGCTCTATAATGGAACACTGGAGGGAAAAGAAACACACGTCATAGAACCTGATGTATGTAAGTCTGGCTTCAGAAAGTCAAAGTCCTATTGGTTCTGCCTGTGCATTTAACACAGTTGATTTCACTAGTTAAACTTACCTTACTCTGACAAGATTTGGGAAAGATTCTTAAAATATTGTAGTCTTTTGATTAAAGGTTGAATGAGGGGCATTAGTT
Source organism: Sardina pilchardus (assembly GCF_963854185.1). Taxonomy (NCBI): domain Eukaryota; kingdom Metazoa; phylum Chordata; class Actinopteri; order Clupeiformes; family Clupeidae; genus Sardina; species Sardina pilchardus. The sequence continues at coordinate 15,340,363 of NC_085010.1, forward strand.
AAAAGATTACCATCTTTCAAGAATCTTTCCTAAATCTTGTCAGTGTAAGGTAGGGTTTAGCTCATCTACCTGGGCTGCGGAGTTGTGTCAATTTGATTCACCTGTTTTATTGAATAGTTGGAGCAAATATATGTCAGGACTTCTGCTGCTGTGCCAAGGGACAGTGTGGGAGAGGAAGACACAGCACACAATCTGTCTAGAGTTAAATTTCAAGTGACTGTCTGAAATCTGAGCTAATCATCAATTTTGCATGTCCTCCAAAAAATATCTCATTGTCTGTCTCTCAATGGCTCATGGATTCTACGCTCAATAAAATGTGCTCTTTTGGACTAATTACAGTTATTGACAGAGGTGTAGGTCCGGCTTCAGAGAGCACAGGTGTTCCTGTTGTAAAAACAATAACAAAAAAATGATATTAATATGTGAATGTGCTTCTAAAAAGACGCAAGTGAGAGATGACATGATTTTCATGGTATCTGCAGCCTTGGGATCCTCTATACAGTACAGTGACTGGTACAGTAAATCGTCACGACAAACAGCAATTTATATTCTGAACTCTGAGCCCAGCATTCCTTGTCTTGTAAAGCTGTGGACTTTGCCTCGTCCCTTTTCAAAAAGGCGAAGAAAATTCAGCTCAGACCTTGAGCTTTTCATAAGTGGTTTTAGTGTTGGTCATGCTGTGGTCATTTTTTTCCTCCCTAGCTAGCTCTCAATAGCCGAGCCAAGGGAAAATTGCTTAAGAAATGAATAGCAGAGAGAGAGAGAGAGAGAGAGAGAGAAATGAAAAGCATCCACTCTTTCTGTTTTAACAGTGAAAAGAGCTTGTGTGGGCGTTAAAGAAGGAAAAAAATGTGGCACACACGAACATGTTGGACAGAGAACAAGGGCTGTATTGAGAAGGTGTCACTAACAACATCTACCCCCCGCCTTCAACTGCCCCCCCTCCCCCCAATATGCCCTCAGACACCCCCAACTCCCTCCAAAATCAGCCCTCAGGGGGATGGCGATGGTGCGGCGCGCGCCTGTCAAACGCATAAGCCGGCTCCGTACCATGTTTACACCACCGCGGAACGTTCCAGATTGTGTGGCGCCACCTGATTTGCATAATCTGTGATGAGCCGTACAAAAGGGCCCCCAAAAATAGGCCCTGAAAAGGGCTCATCCAATGTGAGAGGAGAAAAAGCCGCGCTCCTTTGTGCTCCACTGGTTCCTGAGTGAACGGCAGAGAGACAGAGAAGAGAGAGAGAGAGAGAGAGAGAGAGAGAGAGAGAGAGATGGAGAGAGACAGAGTGAGAGAGAGAGATAGAGAGAGATCAAGGTCTCTTCTGCGAGTGAGGTTTATGTAACCGTGCTCCTGAGCTAACACTTTACAAAGACACTCAGTCAAAAGGCCAATTAGTCCTACTTCCTCTCGGTGTCTGACCCCCCTCCTCCACTGAGACTGTCCTTGTGGTCTCTGTGGAGCATTGGCAGGAGAGGATGTGGAGCAGAGGTACTGTAGACCTGAATGAGCCTCTGGGGACCCCCACAGACCTGCAGTGAGAGCCCTCTGACAACCAATCCTACTAAGGGGATTCGACTTGATGTAGCCATCTTAAGACGACTGCAAACGTGGTCATTTCAAGTATCTTTTTTGGGCTTTTTATGCCTTTAATGACAGAGACAGTGGAGAGGGACAGGAAGTGAATAGGACAGAAAGTAGGGGTGGGATCTGGAAAGGACCACGGGGCAGGAATCAAACCCGGGTCACCGGCGTGCAGTGCAGGTGCCCCAACAGTTGCACCACAGCTGGGGCCAGATTTGGATACGTTTTCAAACCGGAATTGTGCATAGGTCATCGTTGAAAACGTCACGTTTGCAGTCGTCTTAAGACGGCCACATCAAGATGAATCCCTAACCCTTATGCTAACGCTAACACTTTGAGCCACTGCCCGACAAAAACAGAGTTCCCTTACAGATGGACATGCCACGAGGAGCGACTCCCCCGCAATTATCTTCGGAGCCAACCTCAGAGCACGACATTCGGATGATCTACGGATGCAATCCTGGCTGCATGGAGCGACATTAAAGAGACTTAAAAAGAAAATAAAAAACAGAGATAGATGTGGTGCCATCTTTTTTACTTGGGCATATGAAGGAGCCTCTGGTTTCCTTACCTGAGCTATCTCTGCAGCAAAGCCCACAGGAGAGCTCAGTAGTCATTTTTTATTTATCACATTGCATAGAGGAATTTAAAGGGGTGGGCGTTAAAAAAATGGGGCAGTAGTGACTTTTATACAGCTAATTAAAAATTCTGCTACTTCGCTTACTAATTCACTTGGTAGAAGACAGCAATCGCAACCTCTTACTGTGATATGTGATAATATTGACTATTAAACCTTATTACCAGTAAAAATGTGAAAATAAATTAAAACAAATATGTGAATGATGGCAATTTGTTTTTTTAGTTTGGTTCTTTTGTGAGCAACCCCCAATTAAAAATGCTTTTACTTGCTGCTGTAAAATGTTAACAAAGGTGAGGGGGAAAAATGGAGGCGAATCACAGCACGCTTGTGAAAGATTGTATTGTCCAAATCCTCACAGCCTTTTTTATGTGTCCAGCCTCACTGGTGACTCTCAAAGCCTGCCGGTCACCCCCTGAGTCACTTTGGCCCTGGTCTCCCCAGAGGTCGACGGTATGATGCCAAGCTGTCATTGTGCATCGCAAGGGGAAGTGGCCGGGTGAATGCAACCCAAGCACAGGGCCAAGCGAGGGGCAAGGAGGCTACCACTGGCACAGGAACAAAGCACCTCCATTCTTTGTTTGGGCTTTTTCTTGTGTGCGCTTCTCTCTGTGCACTGCTTACCCAGGGTGCTTGAAAAGAGCACTGGCCACACGCTGGAGTGGCCGAAAACGACGGGAACTCGTTCTTGAGGAGACAGATGGCAGGGAGAAAGAGAGAGAGAGAGAGAGAGAATAAAAAGAGAGAGAAAGAGAGAGAGACTAAGTGAGTGAGAAAGAGAATAAAAAGAGAGAGGGAGAGAGTGTGTTTGAGAGAGAGAGAGAGAGAGTAACATTTGGCCGCAAGAGCAAGCAGCTTCCAGGGTGGATATAATCCACTCTGAAATCTGTGTTTTCCTAAACGACTCCGCCATGGCTGGAGCTCTGACAGATTCTGAACATGTTCCACTGAGGAGCTGAAACCCCAACGACAAACGTATCGAGGCAACGAAAAAAAAAAAAATGTGACTTTTTTGCACACATATTTAGACAAGTTTTGAGAACTTGGTCCACCACAAGCAAGTGTAATTTCTAAGGAGGGAGTCTTAGTAAAGCAGACTTGTGTCGGTGAGTGCAGCAACATTTTGCCATGGGTTGGCATGGGGTCATCAGGCCCCCTGCTACTTCTTGGCACGAAATGCGTGCTGCGGACAAGAGCCAACTGATTTCAAATAGCAGTTCTCTGACCAGCGGGCACAAAAGGCCCTGATGAGCTGCTGGTTGGCATAATCACCTTGGGTCAGTGCACTGCTTTCCGCCGTGCCTTCTGGCCGCTCCGAGCAGAATTGTGGACACTGCGGCTGCTCCCAAATGTACTGGTGTGCTGACCTCTTTCCCACAGTTGTAATAACAGCAGGGGGGGGGCAAACCCAACAAAACAGACAAAACGTCTTTCCGCCGGAGTCGGGGCAGAGCAGAGCGGAGCGGGGCCAGCAGCTTCTTTGCTTTTCCGTCTATCACCTGACGTGAACTGAGACAGATGGCCAAGGAGCTGAAATATTCATGCATACTGCGCGTTTGGGGCTACAACTTCTCCAGCCTGAGCCAGCCCATAGGAAAACGAGAGCAATTTCCATTATGGTTTTCACGGTGTAAATTGCATGTACTTTGAGCATGGAAATTGAGAGCCCCTTCCCCTGAAACACATACACACACACACACACACACACCGAGTGACAGACCATGGGCCATAGACGGGGCGGTGGTAGCATAGCGGTTAAGGAGCTGGGCTAACATGCGTCTCATTCCCGGCTGAGTTAACGTGAGTTTCATTCCTGGCCGCCACTGTTGTGCCCTTGAGCAAGGCACATTACCCCAAGTAGCTCCAGGGAGACTGGCCCTTGTAATAATTGGTATCTGTAAGTCGGTTTGAATAAAAGCACCAGCCAAATGAATAATAATGATAAAAAAAAATGTGTGTATGTGTGAGTGTATCTGTGTGTGTATGTTTAGGGTGGCAGAACAGAGTGGTTGTTCGAAGTCGACGGCCTCTGAGCGAAACTGAATGTACTCAGTGCAGCGATTTCAGGCGCCAAGAGGACATCCTCCACCCTCCTGCTGGGCCTGTACGGGATCAACAACCTCCCATCAACCCCACATTCATGCATGACAGAGCTGGCACAGGGCGTCCAGTGAGGACTGGTGCCATAGCACATGGACAACTCACTCTACCCGGGGCAAAGGACCATTTGGCCAAAAAAAAAGAAAAGAAGTAAAAAAAAAAGATAGAAGATAGAAGGCACACAGTTTACTTGGTAGCACACTAGAGTGTTTGTGTGTGTGTGTCTGTGTGTGTGTGTGTGTGTGGGCGGGGGGGGGGTGGAGGTTTCTTCTGTTTCAATCATCGTCAACGTTTTCCTATAAAACTTTGTGTTTATGTTCTAGAAAGTTCTAGGGGACCCTGTGGCGTCACCATGTGGGCCTGTTTATATTTACCGCACCAACACAGAAGGGAAGGACGGCGCAGTGCGTCTCTCATCTCCAGTGGGAGGCAAGCTCTATCGTCCCTTATCGCATCCCATAATAATTAGCGGACTCACTCGGACGCCATTTCTTGATGCAGACTTTGTTTCCAAAGACAACTGCGTGAGAGTGTGTCACCAGCTCCGATTAGCCTCAAAGCCCAACGTGGCATATGAAACGAGTGCACTCCATGACGGCATATTATCACCGTTGTACTTGCCAGAAAAAAAGCCGTATGCGGCGTATGATATGAGTTCTCTTCACCGCAGCATATTATCATCGTTGCACTTGCCATAAGACATTAATACTTCATGTGTTTTCATTGTTCCATCGGTGGTCCATCCACGGACTCACCTTTCACCACCTGTCACGTTAACGCTGGGCGTGTACGGCGTGCGTAGCATGGGCAGCTCGTGTACCAAAAACCCACAGCCGTCCGTCTGACGGTGATTTGCAGCAACATGGCTGAGCGCTCGACAATTACGAGATAATTTGAGGTTTTATACGGCCAGTCAGTTCCTCAGTCCATCACCCGTGAACCATAGGCCCGGGCCCATTTAATGATTAAAAATGTATAAAGGGAGGGAGAGAGGAGAGAGTGAGGGAGATGGGGAGGGAAAACCGTGGTACTGATGGAACAAAAAAAAAAAAAGTTGGCCTGGAACCAAAGCAGCTGGGCTCTCACTCCAGTGCTTTCACTCAAGCTCTGTGTTTGATGTGGACTGCTGTTCAATTGAAAGCCAGGTGTGTGTGTGCATGCATGTTTGTGTGTGTATGTATGTGTGTGTGTGAGAGAGAGAGTGTGTGAGTGTGTTGTATGTATGTGTGAGAAAGAGAGAAAGAGAGCGTGTGTGTGTATGTGTGAGTGTGTGTGTGAGAGAGTGTGTGTGTGTGTGTGTGCACACATATGCAGGGGGCTCTGGCGTGGCAGGGGGCAGCTCCGGCCTGTCAGCTGAGAAATGGAGAGCGACTGCTGGCAGAGCCGCGTGAGGCGCGCTGCACATTGGCTTGCAGGCAGCGTACACACAGCACTGCGCCATCAAACCTGCCGATAGAACGCTGGTTTGGGGGACACCCTTCAGAAGGTTCTCTCCCTTCTACCTGTCTACTGTCAAAGGATAGGACTACCGTCAGCCTCTGGCTTTTATCGCGTGCGTGCGTGCCTGTGTGTGTGTGTGTGTGTGTGTGTGTGTGTGTGTGTTTATATATTTGTGTGTGTGTGTGTGTGTGTGTGTGTGTGTGGGTGGAAATCCTACTTCTGAATCACAGATCCAAGGCATCCACAAGAGATGAGATATGGCAGCTTCCATTTCCGGACTCCTGGGGGTATCATTTGCCGTGTCCTCGCCTTACAACCCAGTTTGGGACCCCCTCACTACACACACTGACACACACACACACACACACACACACACACACACACACACACGTGCACCATCTGGTCTAATCAAAGCAACATACCCAGCATGTTTACAGACGCCCACAGGTCACCTACTGGTGATGTCCTTGTAAAAAAAGCTGTTCTCTGATGGAATGGCTTTCAGAGGGGCTTAAATCCTTTACTGCTAACCGCACTGCCCCCCAAACCCACCCCACACCCCCCTTTTGAACAGAGAGTGGCCATATTTTCACAAGGCCGTAAATGGCAGAGGAGCCGAACAGACATCATCACAGTGGCTAACGGCCGCACTGATCAAGCCTCGATGATTGTTTCCCTCCAGCACCCGAGCCCGCAGCTGTAAATAGAGAAAGGAAGAAAAATAAAAAAAATAAAAAGTCGGGGAGGGAGAGAGCAGGAAATGTTGAACCGGCTCCAGTGGCAGACGTTTGGCACTCTCCGGCGTCACTCCCGCGAAAAAAAACAATCCCCACCATTTTGTTCGAGAGAGGGGCGCTCTCAACAACTCCCGTCTGCTTGGACCAAGATGAAACAAACGGAGGCAGGAAGGAAGTCACTAAGGGGTGGGACCGAAGTGAGGATACGCGCGCAGCATACATGGCTTAATTCCCCTCACAAAGGGCTATATAATTAAGATTAATTGCTCTTTAACAAAAGCAACATGGCAGTTTAAGACAGCCATTTGATTATTGCGGGCCGACATGGCGCGTCGTCTCATCCTCAAAACACACCGCTAGTTAATATTCGCGCACCTTTGCAAGTTTCTCCCCCCCCCACCCCCCACTCGTTTCAGAAACCCTGCCAACCAGCCACAAGAGGCTAATTAGTGAAAGCAATTATCTAGTCAGCCGTGTGCTTATTATGCCCTCAGATTAGGCTCAAGGTACACAGAAATTACATGGCTGCCGTGACTTTGAAAACTCTTTGGAGCGCTTTCCTACACAACTCCACCAGCTAGGGATCACAGGTCTCTCTACGGCCCTGTTCAAAGTGTACACATTCAAAAGACAATCCACACGGAACAGTTTGGTGTCATCATTTCATTCTTGTACATAAAAAGAGGTCTCTTATTGTGAGGGGTCTTTCTGAAATGTTTGGAACCTTCTCGGAGCCCCTGCGGTGTATGTGTTTACTCTGAGAGATACTTATGTTCAGGTTGCTGTTTCCCTGTTAGTGACGAATAATTCCGCAACTGTTTCACTCCAACTTCATGGAGAGAACCTAATGGAACCTGTGCTCGTGACCTCTTTCGTGCGTAGTGCCACGCACTTCAGTTAATTGAGTGTGCTGACGTGGTGTCTTACTACTTTCCACAAACCAGGCCTGTGATTTTCAGCTGATTAAGTTGTAAATTGAGTTATTTTTGGTGGAGTGCCCGTGCCACCATTAACAGTGTTGAGTGGGTGGAGAGAGGAAGTCATTCAGAGAAGTATTACACAGAAATCAAATCAATTCATAGCACTCTCGAATCAGTTGGTAATAAAATAATAATAATAAAAAAAACACAGCACCTGTGGAAAGTCAAGAAATCCTTTCATCAAGCCTCTCTTCATCTGATAATCCACACATTCATTTGCGATCCCTCCGTCGCAGGAGAGCGAAAAAATAATTGTATTTGATATCTGATGAGACCTGGGCCTTGCAACATTGCTGACAGAGCGCTCCGAAAAGGGTCCGTTAATTCAAGCGCCCGAGTTTTGGCACAGCGCCTTTAAAGTCAACGACCTAAACCAGGCAATATTGATTCAATAAGAGGATGAAATGAGGTGCCATAAAAGGATCAATGTAACTAACATTTTCATAACTTGAAGTGGATAATAGGTTTTTCACAAGCGCGCTTGTATTGCCTGATACGCGGAGCGGAATTGACTGTCTTTTGGGTCTGTGAATGAGAGGTTATGAAGTTAACTCAAAGAAATATGAAAAGCAAAAAAATAATAAAAAAAAAGCTAATCTTTTCTTTCTTTGGAGGATGAGGGAGTTCCATCCCTATTCGGGTCCTCTGTTCTGCCTCTCCTTTGAGAAAAACCCGGCGTGTGTTTTTTTTTTTTTTCCTGCGCATTAATAGTCCCGAGGCAGGCAGCATTACTGAGCATGCTCCGGTCACCCTGTCCCTGGCTGTCTTCCTGATTCCTTGCGGCAGAGGATTGGAAAACCTCTCTGCAGTCTGTCCATAGAGATATTTTAGCAGCTATTGACGCTTTCCCTCCTATTTAAAAAAAAAAAGAAAAAAAAGAAAAGAGCAAGGGGAAAAAAACAGATTGCAGCTGTAAAATTGTACACAACACACACAAACACACACACACACACACACACACACACACAAACTCTTCCTCGCCTCTTGCCGTCTCTGCTGATAGCATCATCCAGAGAGGTGGAAGAGCTGCTGGTTGATTTCGTTTACAACTGGCCTTTTAAGACCCATTTTTTTGTCATGATGAAGGTGATTCGGGCCAGCGTTGGGATATAACTACACAACTCCCCAAGCTTCCAGTGGGGGTAAACAAGACCATCTCTCAGGCTGGCACACACCACAAGCCCGACTAGAAAAGCTCATAATGAACATCTCGGCTGCCAGAGACAGCGCCCACCGACAAAAAAGATCTGTCTACAAGGGAACTGGAACCGTGGACTCCCCTCTGCGATCCAGAGTGCTGAAACAACTAAATTTTGCCAGCACACTCTCTCTAACACAGAAAGAAAGAGAGAGAGAGATAGAGAGAGAGAGGGAAATAGAATGCTATACTACCCCAGCAACTGTGGTGGGTTGTATGGATTTCACACCCGGCTGCACCAACAACACAGCACAAGTCTTTCATTTTCCATCCACTCTCGTTCTTAATTGGGTTCGGTCCCCTTGAGGATGGTCTCCTCTCCATGTCATGACGTCTGCATCTACTACCGCCATCTCTGAATTCCAAACCTGTACACAAAACGGAAGCGCTGGCGAATTACGCTCCCCGTCTTTCCCCCTTGACGGCACCTCGGAGCCGGAGAGCGCTCACATTAACGCAAGGAAAAGGGGAAATTGGTGAGCGGTCGGAAAACCGCAGGAGGAATGTGACAAATGTGAAACGTACCGCCGAGGCACAGCTGCTTACAATGCAAGACCCAAGAAAATCGGCCCTGCAGCTCTACTTTGCCCTAAGTGTTGATTGTTTTTCTTTTTTCTGTTGTTGTTGTTGTTGTTGTTGTTTATTTGTTTGGTTGCTGAGTATGTAAGCGGAGTAGTAAAAGTAAACTTCATTATAACCAATGGGCATGAGGACCGAGCTCGCTTCTTTAATTTGCCACCACAGCAAACACTGGCAGGTATCTCTGGCACTCAGCCAGCTACAGTAGACGCCTGCCATCCATTTGCGAATATCACATGGAGACTATGACATGAAGAAGATGGTGTGTGTGTGGCTCTTTCAATCTATATGCATTAGAATTCCCACAGATTCCGTTCGTTATCAGGTTTCGTCCGACACACTGCACGGAGAAATTGAGTTTTCAGGGCCTGTTTTTTTTTTCTTTTTAATTTGTTCCTGAAGAGGGCCAGGTCCCATAGGGAGGGGGGCGGGGGAAACATAACGCTACAGACTGGATGGTCTGTGTTAAAAGAAATCAAAAATCTCTGTGCTCAGCAAACTAACCTGTCATAGTCATTTTGCCTCCCTTATTCGCAAGCTTGGGAATCTTCGGCACGCTGTCCAATATTGTACGATGCTGTCAAGAGAATACCCCAGTGGAGCAACGTTTACTATCAGAATCGTTCACATACGTGAGAAGATGAAATATTCATCGGCAGTGACCATCACAGTAAATCCATTCTAACTCTAACGTTACCCTGCATAAAGGACACGCTATATTCAGTGTCAAATTCATTTCTACCTATGAATTTTTATGGACGATAATAAGCCATCTGCAGAGAAAAATAATGATGACCAGTAATGACCAGTAATAACATCACCTCTAGCAGGCATATAATAACAACGTCAATGCAGTAATAAGCATAATTTACAGTAGAACATTATATGAGTGGACACTGACGGAGGATCTATGATTGTGGCCTCTGAATTTGAACCTCCGCTCATGTTCATTAACTGTCTTGTCCACTCTTTTATCTCTCCGCTCCTTTTCTTTTTCTGACAGTTCCGAGGTCTTTGAAGCGTGGTGAGAGACAGATCTTCCTGTCCGGAATTGCTTCTGACAGCACTCGCTTGTCGTGGTCTCTCGGTTGTCAACCTGGTACACGATTGTCAGTGATTCTTCTCCAGACAGACAGATGTGCATATCATAGGGAGGGCAATTATACAGCAAAAGAGAAAAGACTTAAGAAAGCAGGAAAAGGAGCGAGATAGTGTGAGAGAGAGAGAGAGAGAGAGAGAGAGAGAGAGGGGGGGGGTAGGGGGAGTGGGGGAGGCAGAGGAAAGGAGAAATAGAGGAAGAAAGAATGTCCAACAAAACAGAGAGAGACAAAGCAACACTTGTTAAAACTGCTTCAGTCCTTTAGAAGTGGCATTTATTTCTTTAATTAATCAGTCCTTCTTCTCCGTTTGGAGAGGCACGGGCAGGAAGGCTGTCATTAGAGTGTGGCGACACAGGCGAGCGGCGGAGGGGTCATCTGTTCCCCCAAGGCTAGTGATTACCATCCTCTACTGCCCGCCTACGCTCTCTTATTGTTCCCCGAGTAGGGTTCACAGCCATTACAAAAAGATGTGCACTTGTGGGCATGTGTGTGTGTGTGCGCGTGCGCGTGCGTGTGTGTGTGTGTGTCACGGTCTGTTTGTACTTTCAGAATATTCTATTCCAGTTTTCTGCTATTGACAGTCCATAGACACATTAATAATTTATGCATTTCATGAACTATGCGATGTTAACAGGGGATACATAAATGTGTGAATAGTGAGTTCGGTTTTAGTTTGATGTGAAAAATGTTTGATGCACATCTCTGAATCGTTATGCTTAGTCTTTTATCAGCCAATCACAAGGAGGGGTGAAAGGTCATGCAGGAGATATTGAGAATTCAATTCGTCAGCTGTCGAATCAGCTGAATACAGAAGCTGATGAATTCAAATACATTGTGAAGGTCTGCAAGAGTAAACAGAAATGTCCAACTGATGTTATTTAAAGGGATATTCCACCGTTCGGGTAATGTAGATAATTTCCACTTCCCCTCGAGCAAAACATTGGATTTGTATGATCAAGGAAGGTTGTGAACGTACCATGGGTGCAGTGGTATCACGCAACATCTGTAAAAAGTCCCCATAAGCAACAAGGACACAGGGACTATTTTCAGGTGCTGCTGCTGCGCGATATCACTGCAGCCATGGGGTGCCTCTCATTTGGGCTTTTACAGATGGTACGGGTTGAGAATGCTCCTTTCATTCCCGCACATCGGGACTCCCGAAGCATCGGGAAAACTGCAACCGCAAGGGGGCAACATAGACCGCCCGAGTTTTCGAATGTTTACAGCCTACCTCACAGCTCTCTCACTCGACGTAGCCTATAACTCAGTCAGTCCAGCAGAGATGCCAGAGCAACGTTTTGGTCAACGGAGAGGGAGAGAAATGCTCCGCATATCCGTCTCATTTAATCATTAAAATGAAAGTGATTGGCGAAATTAATCAAACGACGTTTCAATAAACCATTGTTGAAATGAATGAAAATGGTTTTAGAAACCTATAGGCCTATCAGAAGGACTATTTCCTTCAATTCAACCTGAAATAGGCTACTCGAAAGGCAACCTTAGATTAATTCATGAATTCATTACGGTTACAAGACCGCATTTCCGTGAATAGGCTATTATTGTCAACGTCAAGGCGAAGACGAAAGAGATGGACAAGATGGACATTTTGGCAACATTTACATGCTAGGAATACTTAGAAATGTGTAAGCTATTTTAAAACGGAGGCTTGTTCATTTTAACCGGCGACCTTTCAAGTATATTTCCCTATTGAAGTTCATATATAGCTGTGGCGCAAGTGGTTGATGCATAGGTATCGTATGCCAGCGACCGGGGTTCGAAACCTAGTCGAAGAACCTCTCCGGAACCTATCATAAGAAAATGCATCGATTTATTAAAAGAAACGAAAGACTTCCTGTTTTGAGAATCTTTTTATGTTTGCGATGTCTGCTGAAAAGAAAAGTTAATATGTTAATTCGTGGTTCAGCGCGCACTCACACACATTTTTACATTGACATAGTGTCGGGCTCAAGTGTCGTGTCGTCCTCAGTGCCGCATATAGGCTATAATGTAGTGACCTGGTTAGACGAGTGTGGGGGAGGGGGAATGATCGCACAAGACAATAATGCTCTTCATGAAATGGATCTCACAGGCGGCTGTCTGTTTTTAAATGTAGCCTACTACACCACTTGCGAAATCGGACGTGGCACATAGCCTAATTATTAGGCTACTGGATAGCAAATCCATAGACTTTGTTCATCCTATATCCTTAAAATGAAAGTGATGACTGGCGAAATTAATCAAACGACGTTTCAATAAACCATTGTTGAAATGAATGAAAATGGTTTTAGAAACCTATAGGCCTATCAGAAGGAAATAGCCTTCAATTCAACCTGAAATAGGCTACTCGAAAGGCAACCTTAGATTAATTCATGAATTCATTAGGCTACGGTTACAAGACCGCATTTCCGTGAATAGGCTATTATTGTCAACGTCAAGGCGAAGACGAAAGAGATGGACAAGATGGACATTTTGGCAACATTTACATGCTAGGAATACTTAGAAATGTGTAGGCCTAAGCTATTTTAAAACGGAGGCTTGTTCATTTTAACCGGCGACGTTCAAGTAGGCTACGGCGACGTTCAAGTACATATGCCAAATAAAGCCTTTCGAAATTCACATCCAGTTGTGGCGCATGTGGTTGAAGCATAGGTATCGAACGCCAGCGACCGGGGTTCGAAACCCAGTTGAAGAACCTCTCCGGAACCCGTCAAAACAAAATGAATCGATTTATTAAAAGAAATGAAAGATTTCCTGTTTTGAGATTCTTTTTATGTTTGCGATGTCTGCTGAAAAGAAAAGTTAATATGTTAATTCGTGGTTCAGCGCGCACTCACACACATTTTTACATTGACATAGTGTCGGGCTCAAGTGTCGTCCTCAGTGCCGCGTAGGCTATAGGCTATAATGTAGTGAACTGGTTAGACGAGTGTGGGGGAGGGGGAATGATCGCACAAGACAATAATGCTCTTCATGAAATGGATCTCACAGGCGGCTGTCTGTTTTTAAATGTAGCCTACTACACCACTTGCGAAATCGGACGTGGCACATAGCCTAATTATTAGGCTACTGGATAGCAAATCCATAGATTTTGTTCATCCTATATCCTTGGCGGAGATAATAATTAGGCATATCAAATTAAAAGCACACTACGACAGGTATACTTGTGTGATCACGCAACACAAGAGAGCATTTAGCGATGGGACAGTTGTGAATGAGTGCTTAACACCCTGGAGTCTAAATACCCCCGGGGGATTTGAAAAACTGTTCCAAACACACATCTCAATCTCTGCTTTTATCATATTATAGAGACACCATTAGAAGCCTTTAATCAACTCGTTTTCAAATATATAGCCTATGTTTTAAGAGAATATGGCAATGATAATGGCACTTTCTAAAAACAATAAATTCGTAGGATTTGTCCTCTCACCTGCAGCAGGCCCATTCAAAAGCCCATCCACTAATTTGCATTTGAAAGAGCCAATCACTAAAGTGACACATTTAGTCTAGCCTACTTTATTAGTTTTTTTTGACCCCTCTAATAAATTGCCTATAGTCCTACTACGATAATGGAGGAAGGGCTGCCTAACTGTTCCCCCTAAGAGTTTTTTCATAAGATAAAATGTTTACTCTATTTAAGTTTAGGATTTGGTAGACAAGACAACCTCGGAAAAGTTCTTCAGATAAACAATGTTTTATTGAATTAAAGGAAAGAAAATGTATCGCCAGGGTTTCGGGGCTTGCGAAGGCATTCGTTGATCTTATCGATGCAGTCCTTGCGGCCACTTCTCCCCATCGTAGGAAACTTTCTGCTTAGTGTTGACAAAGGTCTTGACGTTGTGTGGCAGTGCTTGCTTGCCCTTCGATCCATCCCAGTTGGTGGTTTTGCACCAGGCTCTAGTGCTCCTTTGTGGTGATGGCTCTGAAGAGCAGGCATCCGTATCTACCAGTGATGCGCGGGCTGATCCAAATCGAGCGGGCGACCGTGGTCACCCGCGGTCACCCGCGGTTATGGGTCAAGAAAAAATATTTTTAATGATATGCGGGTCATGTTTGGTCGGGTCGGTAAAAAAAATAAATTGTCATTTATATCGTACATAATTGTCTTTAGAAGAAAAAGACATAAGTTGCAGCATTCCCACTGAAACGCGATTCTATCCCCCACATTTTGTCACGAACATGTAGAAATGCACTTGTTGTTTCTGCGTAGACAGACCCTCGGCTACACTTGACATGCAGTTGTGTTCTGTTCTCAGAGCATATGCTTTCTCTGTCTATGATCTGCAGCTTTTATCTCGAACTGCTGGCCTCTACAGAAAGTGGCAGAATCGTCTACTGAGCAGCGAAGTTGCCGATGCAATGCGTGTTTCTCAAGTCTGATAATTTCCAGCAAGATCGAATGGTATTATGGAAAGAAAAATAAACTAAAAGTTTCCCAAATCAGGAAATATTTCTTAATTTAATGTCATCAAGGCATATAGCCTACAATTGGTATGAGCATGCAATATTTGCGTCCTTGCGCAACTTATAGGCCTAGTGGCTCGTTGGAAAGCCCCACGTCTGCTCTTCCCCACGTCGTGCAATAAAGGTTTCATCTCGCTGCAATTTATAATCGCGGAGCAATGGACTTTTGGTCCATTGATGAAGACGTTAATAAAGAGTTTCTTAATAATATTCTATGCCTGCATTTCATGCTTGGGAGAGCTTCAAGGCATTCATGTGAGGAACGGCTGAAACAGAATTTGTATAGGAAAATCCTAGGCTAATTATGTTCAATGTTGAGTCAAACAGCCACATTTTTGGATGAATGCTGACACGGAACAAAAAAAAGGTAGACTAAATGCATGTTTCCCAAATTCTGAGCAATTATAGGCTATATATAATTAGGCAATATAGGCTATATTATTGTTTTACATGCATATGAGATACCAATTTTGCATAGCTCAATGACGCTACGACTAAGTTAGACTAGGCTACTTTTTACAATAAGCGGGTCGAGCATGTTGTTCTAATCTGGGCCAACAGCAAGCAAAGTCACGTCATCGTGCTGAGAAGGAACTTGAATGCTGTTGTCGAATGTGGCAGAGAATACAGAAGAAGACTTTAACTATTACTTATATATTCTTATGACGAAACGCGAAGAATAAATACGAGGACTGACCATCTCGCCTCTGCGCGTTTCCCCCAATAGGCCTACCATGGCGACAAAGAAATAAATATGATTTGACATTTTAATGTTTGTAGCGCGCCAGTTTACCCAGTGTGTGTGCATTGAGTAGCTCCTTAAAATAGGCTACGGAACAAAGAGCGTCCCGTAGGCTATCTGTTCAATACAGAAGAAGACTTTAACTATTACTTATATATTTCTTATAACGAAACGCGAAGAAAAAATACGAGGACTGACCATCTCGCCTCTCCTCGTTTCCCCCAATATCATGGCGACAAAGAGAAATACATATGATTTGACATTTTAATGTTTGTAGCGCGCCAGTTTACCCAGTGTGTGTGCATTGAGTAGTTCCTTAAAATACGGAACAAAGAGCGTCCCGTAGGCTATCTGTTTAATACAGAAGAAGACTTTAACTATTACTTATATATTTCTTATAACGAAACGCGAAGAAAAAATACGAGGACTGACCATCTCGCCTCTCCGCGTTTCCCCCAATATCATGGCGACAAAGAGAAATAAATATGATTTGACATTTTAATGTTTGTAGCGCGCCAGTTTACCCAGTGTGTGTGAATTGAGCAGTTCCTTAAAATACGGAACAAAGAGCGTCCCGTAGGCTATCTGTTTAATACAGAAGAAGACTTTAACTATTACTTATATATTTCTTATAACGAAACGCGAAGAACAAATACGAGGACTGACCATCTCGCCTCTCCGCGTTTCCCCCAATATCATGGCGACAAAGAGAAATAAATATGATTTGACATTTTAATGTTTGTAGCGCGCCAGTTTACCCAGTGTGTGTGCATTGAGTAGTTCCTTAAAATAGCCTACGGAACAAAGAGCGTCCCGTAGGCTATCTGTTTAATACGGAAGAAGACTTTAACTATTACTTATATATTTCTTATAACGCTGGCTGTAGGCGATTTCTATAACCATTTTCATTCATTTCAACAATGGTTCATTGAAGTGTCGTTTGAATAATTTCGCCAGTCATCACCTTCATTTTAATGATTCGGTGAGATTAAGGAGTCGACTATTGACGGATATGCGGTCTTCATCATTAAATGCAGTTGAAACTTTCTGCCACCTGGTGGTTGTTTGGGTACATTGCCTTAGCCTCGAAAAAAATCGGCTTGACGCACTGCGGGATCTCTTCGGGAGTCCCGCGGGAGAAGGTGCATTCTCAACCCGTACCCACTGTATACGTCCTCCCTCGCTCCTTGGGCCTCGATCCTCACTGATCTACATAAAGAATGATGGGCGGCAATAATGGGATAGTCTATCCAGTGTTAGTTATAGATCAGTGGGAAAGTCCCTCGCGCATCGAGGATCCAGAAGGCATGTTGTGAAGCACCTATAGTACATTCGCAACATTCCTTGATTATTACGCCAGAATGAGAGTGCACTTTATAACTTGAGAAGAGACAAGTTTTAAATAGAAAAATATTCAGAAATCTTAGTCACTTTTAAGTGGGATGCTAGCAAGCGAGATGCTAATGGACTGATCCGATTCAATGATCTATGATAGGCTGGAGTTAAAAGTGGGTTTACCTTTGTCTTTCCCTCTCGTTGCTGATTGGCTTGACATTTTTCTTGACGTAGGGAACAGGTTATGAACTATGGTGTTCCAGACTACAGCTCTCTTAAAGAAAATCTTGGTTGGCAGGACCAGGCTAGGCCTGGACTTTCATCATAAAGTCCAAATATTGCACTTTGTGAAAGTTTGTCTGCCAATGGCAATACAGAATTTGTGACCCATCTGCTAATCAGTGGTAATGTCAATTGATGGGCACTGTCCCTTTTAAATAAACAAATAAAAAAAATAATTGGTGGACCTCCCTTTTTCTCACGATTGGATGAGGTAGGCTAACAATATCTAATTTCCCCTCTAAGGGTACTGTACGTTTGCGAATTCAATCTGACACACTCTGGACACTCTGAGAGTGTGACGCTCTGAATAAACACACAATAATTCCGATAATAATAATGGCTAAGTGTTCTCGGAGTGCTCGGAGTGAAATTTTTTTGGACTGACCCTATGTGAATGAAATTACTCTTTAGGCTAGCAGCTAGCAATAGTATCCAGGTTAACAATGCAGTCATATGTAGAATGGGAATATAAGAATATACAATAGCCTCAGTTTACCATAAGAAATTAAACAAGACAGTTAATTCAAAATGGAAAATATGTTTTGATTATCATGTTAAGTGAAGATGGCTGCATATTGCTTTACTACACAGCTCCTCAGAGCCCTACTGAAGCCATAAAGGGCAAACAGTATACCATAGAAATTACTGGGGAACATAATGCTAAACATTCTTTGTAATTTGTCAGTCCTCCATGAAATAAATACGAGAACAGATCTTATTAGCTCAGTCCGGTAGGCATTCGCACCGTAGCATGCTTGCTGCTGTATGCGTTTCCATCTAATTAATTTTAAATGAAAAAAGAAAGAAAGACAGGGGGCCTAATTTAACTGCTGGACCTCTTTATCTACCATGTGCTATCTGTAACGAATTCATTACAGCATGCTAATGAGGTGGTATAAGGGATTTCTTTTTTGTTCATTGTAATTTGTGGAAAACAATACCCTTCGAGGCAGCAAAGAGCAGCATTGTGTATCTAGCTCATTCAGTGGTCCTTAGTGATGGTCGCTCTGATTGTGGGAAAAACAACACACAAATGCACATACATACAAAAAGATAAAAGCACACCTGTGTTTTGTGCTCCAACCCTCCTTAGCACTCTGTATTTGTTTGTGTGTGTGTGTGTGTGTGTGTGTGTGTGTGTTTGTTGTAGTCAGGGGCACACAACATTAGCATCGCCTGAAAATGTCCGTGAATGGAAAGGCACAAATCAACCCAGTGCGTCCGATTGACAGACGGCCAGACTCGCGCATGAAATCAATGACTAATGAAGCTGCTCTCATACCTGTTCGTTATTCATCACATTGCACACTCAAGCTGGGAGAGAGCCAAATAACCTAGTGGTCCTAGCAGCACTTTTCATGCTGGGCTTTCTGCATTATAAAGGAGCCTTTTTAATGGAACCTCTGAATGGCCATTCAATCATTTATTCATTCCCAGTGTCCATCTGATTGAAAAGGCGAATGTGGAGGATGGACGGGCAAAAAAAAAAGGGGCAAGACAAGTCAATTTGCAACCAAGCATGTGTATTTCTGTGCAGGAGACGTTGGCTAAACAGGCCTTCAGGTATCCAGCACACTTCCCCATTGTTCTGAGGCCTCTGCCATTTGTTACCTTGACAGGTCTGTTGTCATTAAATAACTCCAGAGGCCCCAGCTCCATTTAAATCACGGCTTTGTCAGACTCAGCAGTCTATTAAGCTCATCAGGGAGAGAAGTTTTCGCCGGAGATGGCGCGCACTTGTGTACCTGGCACAAAAGCACTTTGCCTGACACCGTTGTTGTTGGTTTTTTTTTGTTTTTTTTAATTTTTTTCTTTGTCGTGACTCAGAAGGGCCTGTTTATTTCCCAAGAGCTGGACAAACTGGCTAGAGCCGCGGCCTCCTTCCCCGTCCCTTTGAGCGGAGCGCCTTCTCCTCTTGGGAGGAGGCACGGCTTGGATTTGCACAGCCTCTGGCGGATTCAAGCTGTGGCACAACACAACACAACGTGTCCCTGTGCCTTCGCCGTCAGAGCGATTGTTTTTGTGTTGTGTGGAGAGAGAGAGATGAAGTGCTGAGAGTATAAGGTGTGACGACGAATGGGCGAGACAGAGAGAGAAGGTACCGGTGAACTGGCTGTTGTTTTTGTAGTTTGAAAGAAATATAAAGTTTGGTTATGTGTGAGGGTGCAATACAAGAGCTATAAAAAATATTCAGTTAGAATACATTATCTCCAACATACCTCCTACCTCCAGCCAAAATGTATGTGCTATGCACAAAAGCATCCTACAGAGGTAGCCCAAGTTGTATTTTTGAAGATTACACAACAAATGTTACCACAACCTCTCAGTATAGCTGCTGATTGTATCAGTTGTAGGCCCCTTCTGTTAAGAGCATATGGTTTGAGGCTTGGAGTACTAATCCTTTTCATACAACGACCGAAAGAGACTCTTCCACATTTATGAGTCCTTGTGATAATTGCGCTGGGTTAGAACCAGAAATGACTTATGCATTTGTCTGCAGTCACTCCAGCCCTGAAGTGAATGAATAAAGAGGGCGGCTTGTGAGGGGAAAACGGGACCGCACAACCTCTCAGTGCAAAAGAGTTCCACAGATAACAGCGGAGATGAACTTTTGCCTTTGTTCTTCCAAAGGCCCTCAACTGCTGGTGTTTCCATTGTTCACGGGCAGACGAGCAAGGGCAAGCCAATGAGCGGCTCTCTCTCTCTCGCTCTCTCCTCACTTCAACCCTCAGTGTCATAAAGCTAGATGGAGAGGGCACCGTGAGGCAAAAGTGTTATTATATGCCTATTTCCTGACATACGAGATAGACTACTTTATTGGGTGGTCGTGGTGGGAAGGAAGGGGATGGGGGGGTAGATTTAATGCTGTTTTTAATTTGTAAAGGCTGACCTTAAACTGCTTCTTTTGATGATGGTTAAAAAGTATCGGAGAGCCAACAGAAAAAAAGGAGATTTCAGAGAGCCGGCTCTATCGGGGCTTCAAGGCTAAGGTGAACAGTGTTTTCTGTGCAGGGGAACGGGGATTAATAATCAGACAAAACTGTGTATTATTGACTTTTAAGACACAAAGGCTCTGCACAGATGAGAAAGATTTCATTGAAATGATAGAGGGATTGGAGTTCAAAGGGAAATTAATTGGCTACCGGCATCTTAAATAGCATGTTGGAGAGCTTTTGTACTGTTGGTAATTGTATGCTGTAATGGATTGCTAGTGTCCATATCTTCTAAGAAAAAAAAGATCTAAAGCATGTCACTCAGAGTATAAACAACACAAACAAAGAAAGTCTACATAATAGTGTTGTGGAGTTCTGCTGCAGGATCTTAATTTGTTAAACCATCCAATATGCAAATGCTATAATTCTGCAAGATATCGCAACTCTTTACCTCGCTTTTACCAGAGGACACAATCACAGCTCATTTTCTTTCTGTCTACATTTCCTTTGATGCATTTTTCAAACTGAATTATGAGTTGAAGGTCTATTTACCTTATAAGCAACCTCTTTCCAGTACAATCAGAGATAGAAATGCTCTTTCACACTTTTTCTTTTGACTTTGCATATTAAGTTACGACCATTTCTTCGGCATTTACCCCAGAAATGAAGGATATTTTGGACTTGGCTCGGAACAGAGGCAAGACCTTGTATCAGCCAATGTAGTCTCTCTTGATAGAGAGGAATCTAAATCTGAAATGGGCTAAACAGGAGTGTAAAGAATAAAGACAGTGCACTATATTGTGCTTTGATTCTTGAGCATAAATCAGAATATCTCTGTCATTGTTTATGGATCACCTTCATTAATAGAGTATCAATTTTCAGGTCTTGCGGCATGCACAGGAAGAAATAAACCACCTGTTCAGAAAATGAACGTGAAGGAAGGGGATGAATTAGCACATGATGCTCAATGAAGACACTGGCATTTCTTTGGCAGTGGCGCTCGAGCGAACAGACTGTGGCAATCTTGAACGTCGGCCCTCATTCCAGCACCCATTCATCACTCTCCCTCTCTCTCTCTCTCTCTTTCTCCACAATTCTATCTCTGGCTCGGAAAGATTCAGCCCCAAGGCTGAGGTTGGACCATCCATCTGCGTGGGGCCGGACTTCGAGAGACGCAGAGATTGGCAGAATGCTGGCACGTTTGAGGTCATCATCATCATCTTTGGCCTCCTACAGAGCTCCCTCCACTTTGCCCCCATGCTTGTCTGAGTTGATGCTGGTGATTGATAGGTGAACAGTGTAACCAAGACCCTCTTCACATACCAAACCTGTTTCTCTCGGGAGCGTATGTTCCCAGTGTTCTATGTTCCCCACTTTGTATGAGACCAGGGAACATATAGGACCTTTTTTTTACATTTTACTGCAGTTGAATGATCTGTTTCAAAATCAGGAAACAAATTGTGGTTTTTGCGACGTTGCCAAGCAATATTGGTAAAAAGAAGCTAGTGTTTAAGACACAAACTGACCGTGGTCGCAACAAAAAAAAATAATGTGAGTGTAGACCGGCTGGATCAGGGTGAGGGGAGAGTGATCACACTTGGGTACAGTCCAGTTAAACATACCCAGTGTGAAGGCAACTTTAATTGCATACTTCACCACAGAGGTTTAAGCAAATGATTACATTAAATAAGAGGTCTGGGCTGATATTAAAGTCGGCTTAGGCATATCTGGCTCAAGTGGCCAATACCAATCGGTCAGGCACTCCCACCAATACACAATCCTGGCAGTATACGTTCACTCTATTTGTTTACTACTTTCTTTGGTTGCTAGGGTGATAAAGGTGGGTAATTTGGTTACAGTTTATTCCATTGTAGCAAAGCCTACTTCTAGTTCAACACTGTCGTCAAAACAGCATTGAATATGGAATGGTAAATATGGAATAGATTACCGCTATACAGAATTAATAGCCCCCTACCAGTCAATCAGTAAATTGTATTTCTTGTCTCCGGGGTGGGAATGGTGGAAATACTGTAGCTGTGCTCCCATAATGGCATTATTTTATTTTTTACTTATTTGCTGCAAATGCCTACAATGACCAAAACCAAAGCCAAATCTATACTGACAAAAAAAAACTGGGAAGGGTCAGTCGGGATATGTCCATATGGAGGAACAATGCTAAACAATACCAATTAGTGCAACTTACGCTGATCTTTGTGTTATTAACTGACTGAGTAGTAGTAGCAATAGCTCTCTTTCTGATGAGCTAGTTAGGCTTTATATTATTGAAGAGGAAACTGTATCACACTGCAGGCATCCACACGAGGAAATTAACCATGGAAGGGCACATAACATACTGTAACTATTTTAATCAGATCTATATTGCAAAATCAAATGTCTATACATTGACTGAATTTCAGAAATTTTCCAGGCCTGAAACATGAGATGTGACTTTCCCTGGATTTCCATGGCCGTGGTGGGTATCCTGGAATGAGGCGTTTTGTGCATATACAGTAGCATGCTGTTGGGCACATGCCCTGTCTTGCAGAACTGCTGCAAGAGAGAGCTCAAAGCATGAGGTGAAATTGGTGGCTGGAACTTTGAGTCCTCGAGACTTTGCGCACATGGCCTAAAAGAGCGCGATGGGAGCTTGCTGTTCTTTATTTTTTTTTATTACCCTTCAAATTATTCTGTCGCCTGTGAGTGACACTGCTGTCTAGGCTCCCTCTGCTTCAGTACGCCGGGATGTGCATTCTCTCTGATCAATGCGACAGAGAACCTTTGTTTCCATGCGTGTCCCTGATAACAGCTAACGAGGAAACATTGTCAATCTCTCCTTGGCTGCTCTAAAAATTGAATTGGCTCCGTAATAGAATTTCCACTGTATTCGGGAGGTGGCAGGGAGTACTGCTCTTTAAAGTTGTCTTATTATTGTTTTTTTTTTGTTTGTTTGTTTGTTTTTGTGTTTGTTTCTTTGCCAAGGTTTCTGCGTGCCATGAAAGCCTTGTATTCTATCAGGCTTTTCCGTCTATGACATGGAATCAAATAGAATGGAACAGTGAAACCTTTTAGTGTGTTTCAGAGTGTTGTGTTACCATAAAATATTTCATTGCATAAACAGTGACAAGGTGCCCTTTTTTGCTTTTATATGTGTGTGTGTGTATGTGTGTGTGTGTTGAAAACTTGTTGATGTTGTGTTTCACCCTATAACCACACAAAGAGCTATGTGTTGGCAGCCTTTGACATCCACTACTACGACAAATTACAACTTCCAAGCTGCTAAACAAAAAGCCAACTTCTTTGAGCAGGAACAGGAACGTGCCAGAAGCCGCCTGACTATCTGTCGGGGAAAAAAAAAAAAAAAAACTCTAGCTGAAAATGGTGGATGGTGTATTTATATCCCACGGCGGCACTTGACTCTTTGTGTGAAGGTGCGCCAGATGTCTCCCGAAGCCAGGAGACATTAGCATGTCTGACAAAGTTGCGCGCGCACACACACGCCCGCGTTGGCGCCATGGCAGTGCCGCCGCCGACCACCGCCTCGCAGATGGAAGGAGATGCGCCGAGTTGGTTTTTGTTTTGCAGCTGGCGCCGCCATCCATCTGGCGTTGGCTGACGTTGCGATAACATATTCCCAGCGTGAGGAGGCAATCGCCCTCGTAATGACTATGGGTCTCTTTGAAGGTGTGACAATAAGTCATCGCTTCAAAGAGACAACGGCAGCGGCGGCGGGCGACGAGCGAGAAAGAGAACAGTGTTCAGAGAACGAGCGGCGTCAATGACAAAGAGGGCTAAATTATGCAAAGTGCAAGGTGCAAAAAAGTTAATAAACAATGAGTGTGATCTCTGGAAAAGGTGAAGCTCACTCTCTCCCTCGGAGGTTTTTAGTTAGCTTGTTAGAGGTCATATACTTGCAGAACTCTGCTCCTGTAATGGCATAATTTAATTTGCACTTATTGGCTGCAAATGCAAAACAAAGCTTTGCATCCTGGATTCAGCTCTTTGGAGAAAAAAAATAACTACCTTATGCATGTACAGAGCGGTGCAAAAAGATTGTATGTTAAAAAGATTGTAAATGTGAGTGCGAACGTATGTAATACTGTGCATGCATGCATACATGCATGAAAATGATGCATACATGCATAAGAATATCTCAAGGAGACTCTGCCATTATATTACAGACATATCCATAGCGTATGCAGGCCTGCTTTATACAGTATGTGTGCACACACTATAGAACTGTAATGACAAATGAAGTGAGGATATGCCCCGTTTCTTTATTTGGCCTCATTTACTATGCACCGCAAAAATCCGAAGTGAGAAAGGGGGCTCCAGAATAGCAATGAGATCTGACACGTTCGGACCAAGAGGAATTGATTTCTGTCTCCGACAAAATCCGGCGGCCGTTTAGTGCCGCGTAGCCGACGTTCACACGGGCATCTGCCGCCCGCCCGATTCTAACGAGCCTCCCTGCCAGGTTCTGCTGGGAGAGGCAAAAGCAGGATGAAGGGAGGGCAGAGCTGATTCAAGTGATCCAACGGTGGAGAGGGCTGTAAAGTATTAGCCTCCAGCCCAGCAGATTCCCAAATGCCCGAGCAAGGTGTGTGTTTTTTTTTGCATGCATGAGAATGCAGTTGAGTGTGAGAGAGTTTGTTTGTCTCTGCGTGTGTGTGTGTTTGTGTGTGTAGGGAGAGGATATAAGCTTGGTGTGGGAAAAAAATACAAGGGATCCCCCCCACCCCCCAACTCTCCCTCTCTTCACCTCATGAAACACCTCTGAAGGGCTTTCAAGGAGGAAGCCTGAGGTTGGTTCACTTTGAGGGGATGTGTCTCCTGAAGAGATGCCGCTCTTGTCATCCCCACATTCCTGCCACCACAACCAATTAGGGGTCTCCTGCTCCCCTCTGGTTGGGTGAGGGGCTAGCGACGCAGGCAATGAGTCATCCTGACAGAGAATAAACCATGAGGCGCCTCGAAAACAATGTGTTTCCACATCTTTTTCAAAAGTTTCTAGACTTTGATGCAAATTACGGTAACACTTTAAATGGCATCGGGAGACGAGGTGAGTGGGACAAAAGCTTTGTGGTCTGTGGAATTGTCAACAAGTGTTTGTGTGTTTGCGTGTGCCACCATGCATGCCACTTTTTTTCTGAGTTGAAGCCTCTGCAGAGACTCTGGTTGATGAATGAGGAGAGATAATTGGAAAACAGTGGGTCCCCCCCCTCCCCACTCATCCACAGCACGCTCAGAGCCCTGTCTGGTCGAGCAACACCCCTCTCCCCTCCCAGATGAAGCCCCCCCCACCCTCCCCTAAGCTTAACAACAGAGCCCCACGAAGTTGCCCACAGATCTTTCAACTTGGCCTCGATTTAAAGTTTGCCTATTCTGAAAGCCCCTCCTTCAAGTTGGTGACAGGCTTTACCCACAAGCCGAGGTACTCGGTGCTAATCTGCACCCCGCAGAAGGAGCCCCTCGAGTCATTTCCATAGCTTAGGCAGTGCGTTTAATTATGATGGATATGGGTTTCTGGCACCCCAGAAAAAAAAAAGGGAGCGCGGCAGTGCTAAAAAAGCAGCGCGCTCTCACCTGTGAAAAGGATGCTGGCACCTGTGTTTCCGAGCGATTATGACACGCGCGCTGCCTTGAAAAGCGCCACCGGGATCCCACTTTTAGACGGACCCGACGCAACGCCACTGACGACGACGACGTCGCGGAGGTGTGGGGGGAGAAGAGATGTTTCCGAGTTTTTCTTGAAATTGGTAATTGGCTTCCGAGCCTGGAATCTGTTGTGGTGGAAGGAGGATGTCAGTAGACTGGGGGCGGGTGGGGGGGTTGGGGTGTGTGTGTGTGTGTGTGTGTGTGTGTGTGTGTGTGTGTGTGTGTGTGTGTGTGTGTGTGTGTGTGTGTGTATGTGTGAATGTGTGTGTGTGTGTTGGGGTTGAGGGAGAAAATTTGCCCAAATTTATTGGCTTGCCAGTTTGGGCAATTACTGAGGCATCAGCAGGAGAGGATATGGGAATGTGTGTGTGTGTGTGTGTGAGAGAGAGAGAGAAAAAGAGAGAGAGAGAAAGTGTGTGTGTGTGTGTGTGTGTGTGTGTTTGTGTGTGTGAGAGAGTGTGTGTATGTATGTGTAGGCTGGAGGGGCTGGAGTGGATGTTTTCAACTAACCTGAGTCGGCAACACCTCTGGGCAGGATTCAAATTAAAGACATATGCCAGCATACACAGCTCAAAATCAAGAGGTTTACTTCACCCCACATTTGGTATACGGGAAGGCTGGAATAAAAGGATTAGAGGGTGAATTTACCGGAGCCCGCTGAGCCTTTGAACATCGCTGACACTTTTCCTTTTAAATGCTAAAATATAACCGTAGACTATTCTCATTGGGCAAGAAGTGAAAGGTCTGGGTAATTTCTCAGTAACTGTCTCACTTCGACACTCTCCGGCCTTATTTACTTGCCATTCCACTTTAAAAGCGTGACTTAAGTTTTGGCTTGGGCCCATTGTGTGTAGGATTTTCCCCTCTAAAAAAGGCCTAAATAAACAAAATTGATAGGGGAGGTTGTTGATGAGGCACAGTAGCGAGAGAAACCGAGAAAAAGAGAATTGTGATCCATTTCAGATGCAAAGGACATTATGGAGATAGGGTCTTGTATCACTCCCTCAACAATAGATCTCACATTTAGTCACAGCTTTGCACTCCACAAAGCGTTTTAGTCGCAAGGAGTGGAATGCGAAAGAAAATGCTCAGCAGTTAAAACTCTGACTGTTCATAAAGAAAAGAAACTTCAAATAGAACGTTGTCAAAGGGTGGCTCGCGGGTAAATAGTCTAGTTTCTGGCATAAACAGTGAAAACGTGGAACTCCATACCATGGTGCTGGAACTGTCAAAGATGGGGGGACAGTTCAAGTGCCCAATGTTTGGTAATTGCAGAAAATTCCACTAAATAAGCATGTTTGGGAACTTTCGCACTGGTTATTTATTTATTTAAATTCAACTGAGTATTACAGTAATTCAAGTGTAGTATTGTAAGTGTGTGTGTGTGCGTGTGCGTGTGTGTATGTGTATGTGTGTGTCCAGAATGAGGATGCATTGCTGTAATGGACAATGCAGTATGCTTAATAATGCAATTAGAGTCAAACATCATATTAGAATGTGATTACAACGGGGAGACATAGCTCTGTAATGCTTTGCCATTTTCATCGTTCATCTGAAGCGGCGACTACGCAGGCGGTGTCCAAACTGAATAGATTCAAATTCCACGCAATCTGGATGCAATTTGCAGAAGAAGATATTAGCGAGAAAGGTGGATTTAACGATACCTTTGACTCATCTGTGAAGACGGTACATATATTTGGGACAAGTTTTTTTTTTTTTTTCAGAGGAGAAACCGGGTGGGACATAATTAAATAAGCGACAGAGAAGAGCCAGCGTAGTCCTATCATTCAGGCTTCTTAAATGCTTTTCCACACAGCCTAATCACATTGCTGCGCGGAGAAATTAAAACCGAAATGACTCCATTCATTCATTTAAGTACCCAATTTCAGTATCGTTTTGCCGAGACCACTTGAGGAGGCTGAAGCGGGGCGAACGAGGGGCTGCCGCTATTGACTGATGACGCGCCGCACGGCATCTTTCTCATCGGCTTGGTTTCAGCGCATCCCCGGCCTCTCGCGGTGGAGAGGGCCAGGCGAGGAATGCAAAAGTGCCTGTTGATTGTTTGGCAGCGCTATCCATCTCCCAGCTGAATATAAATGTCCACCTCGATCGATAGGGAATTTCTATCAATACCTGCCTTAACCTTCTTCAATGCATTTTTCTCCATGAACCTGAACAGCTGTGAAAACGGTACTCCCCCCCCCCCCCCTTTTTTTTACCAGTCGGTGGGAAACAATAGTCATTGCTAATCCAGTACCAAGACTCTCCCAATCTGCATGCACCTTCTGGGAGAGAGTCTTGGAAAGAAACCTTCGACACACCTTTCTAACGACTGCAGAAATATATCAACGCTTTGGATCTCAGCGTTGCCTGAGTATCGAACCGGGGTAGACTTCAATCACAGAGATTATAATGATAAGAAGAATTCTAGCCCAGGGTTGGAAAGCCAAAGGAAAAGCAGCAGTTTGTTGAGGAACTGGGTGTGTTACCTAAGAGGCTGCCATTGATTAATCTATTTGATCAATACACAACTTTCTGAAAAGAGAAAGCATTTCTCCTGGGAGGGGTTGTGTTCTACTCGGCTGAACTTCAGCTCGATCTACACGCTGTAATTAATACAATGTCTTCTCTTTCACCCTGTGGATTCTGGGCTCCATCAAGTGTCTTCAGAAATACTTCCAGAAGTTTTCAATTGTGCAACTGTTCTGGGAGTTGGTGTTATGTAATTCTTACACATTTTTTCTCACACACACACACACACACATACTGTCATATGTGCTTTGTGGGGGTAGCCAGTACAGAACATGCATTATGGGAGCCACCCTTTCCTGAGGTCCTAGAGTCACGAAAAAAATCAGGCATGATCAACTGATTTTTCTTAACACAAATTCCACTTCAAATTTCCAGTATCATAAAATTTTGTTTTGAGTAGGACCAGATCGTCATATCTGGGGACTTTTCATGGCGTTGGTAGTTTTGGGGCCCTTTCTTCACACACCCCGGTCAAACCTTACTCCTGGGGCAACAATTCACACACTCCTGTGAAATGTTACTTCTGGGTCAATAAATCACACACTTACGGCAAACCTTACTTCTGGGTCAACAATTCACACACTTCAGATAAACCTTCCTCTTGAGCAACGATTCACACACGATTCACACACATCACTCCTAAGTCAACAAGACACATGCCCCATGCGAACCTTACCCCTGAGTCAATTATTCGCAGCCCCCAGGTAAACAGTACTCCTCAATAAACTATTCACCCCAAATGAAAATAAGCTTGTCGATTTCAGCTAAACTTTCTGTATCCCCTTCCTCTATGTAGTGGCCTTTTTGTGATTAGGAGGGCTACATTTAATTCTACTACTTTATTTTTCACACCCACAGGCCCTTTGCTCCATAGTACTGAAGTCATTATATAATATGGGATAGTCCTGGTTAAGATAAGGTTAAGTAGTGTCAGGAAAATGAACTCTGATGAAAATCAACACAAACTAGTACCAACATAACATAGTGTTTTATTCAGTTCAGCATGGAAACTATGTCACACTTTAATCATAGTGAACCTCTTTTTTTCTCCACAAAAAAATATACACACAATACAAACAAAAACCAAAAAGTCGGTATCACAATCAGGTTTCCAATGGACACAGCATGTCCATATTTTTTAACTGTGTGAATCTCTTCAAGGTTGCCAGGTTTCTTACGAATGGTCTGCGTACTACAAGGGGAAAAAATCCAGGCTTATAAATAAAGAAAAAACATACCTTTTTGCAGTATAATCTTTGTTGTCCTTCACCTAGGTTGTCAGAAATAAATACCTGTACACGATCTGGTCCCTCTTTTTGTCTTGAGCCAGTCTCTTTACTTTTACTTCCTTCAAAATAAAATGAAACAATCAGATTCATTAGATAAAATAGTTAAATAACATTCAAGATAGTGTAAACTGTAGGCTTAATCTACACAATATCGCCAAAAGTATTGGGGCACCAGCTGTACAAAAGTACATCAGCTGTGCTGTATTTTCTGTTTGTTCTGTTTTCTTGCACTTGTTTTTTTGTCATGCATTATTATTGAATAGGTCCTACTATTATTTGATCAGGCATTGAGTGGGCCACCTAATGGTATAAAGCCTGAAGCACAGTTCAGGACCCTCCTTTTCAGGATCATTCCCAGCAGTGAAGGACGACCCCCTGCAGCAGCAGGTTGCCTCTTCATATCGTTAGTTCAGTTACTTTGTGTGCGTGCATCTAACTGTGCATTCAGACCAAGACCGTCAAATGCGTCAAGAGCGCCAGAAATCATTCATTTTCTAATGGAGAGTCTGCGTTACCGGCGTCAAAAGCGTTCTGGGACTGAGCGTGGCTTCATGAGGCGTCAAAAAAAAGTGGAGCCTCAGTTAACTTTATGGTAATGAGTTATGACACGGTTCGGCGTCAACTAATCAGAAAGTCAAACTCGCAGAATTGCTGCTTGTGGTTTGTTCGAATGTTTCACGTCATGGCTTTGACGCTTTCGGCACCGAACTGGGTTGAGCGTTGAGCTATGAGCTTCACCAGTGACTTTGACGCTTTTGACGGTCTTGGTCTGAATGCACAGTAATGGTGAGTTAAGTCTAATAACTTGATGTATTTCTAGCTTTAATATTAACATTGCATCTGTTTGTTAGATTCACCACCTTAAGTTGTTGATTCAGAGTTACTAATTGTTGATTCATCGGTGTTAATGTTTAGCGAGCTAGTTTTCTAATATGCTAGCTTGAGGTAATATAGTTTTACATGCTAGTTTGCTAGTTTTCCCACTTAACACTAGAAGCGCCGCGCCGTTCTGACCCACTTATACCTAGAAGCGCCGCGCCCCGGTCATTTGACCGCTTTGACGACCTACTAGAAGCGCCGTGCTGTTGTGAACTACTTAAAGCGCGGCGAGGCGGTCAAATGACCGCTGAGTCCTTAGACTGGGAGGCTTTTACTTACACATAATGATCGCTAGATGGCGCTTCATGCACGAATGAAATCGTTTGGTCATAAATTCAGTTTGCACTAAGCCATGTGTCATTCGTGTCAGACCGTGTTGTTGATAATCTGTGGTTGTTTGTTTCATTATGACATACAGCACGTTTGAGTTATCTGTTCATGTATTTGTGTTGATTTGTGTTGTTTGAGGTAAAAACGTTGGAAGAGTTCTTGAACAAACCTTAAGCAAACTTGACTTTCAACTAAAATGCTCTAAAAGTGAATGTGGCTAGTTCTAATTCACTCCCCAAATTCACTTCTATTAATTTAATAGGTTCGCGCCGCCGAAAATGATCGGACCTAGTCACCTGGAACAAAGAGCCTAACAGTCTGGTTTCAATTACACAGTAGCCAGGATTTCATGCCGCATTTTACAGGCTACCGTGGCTACTTTCTAAAACAACTTTCATTCATTTAGGGAGAAGCATCTTATAGGGTCTAGGCTAGCTACCTCGGAGGGAGGGAGATAGAGAGAGCTATGCTGAGCAGGCATAGGCGTGAGAAGTAGCATGGGCCTAATTTAAAATAATGAGTGAATGATATTCTCCGTTTTGCGAATGTGTAGGCTATGTTTGCGATGTCTGCTGAAAAAAAGCTATAGGCCTATTTCTACAATTTAAGCTAACTTCTATGTGAATTCGAGATTCAGCATTGAGGCACACATTTTCAAGTGAGTGATAAGGGAGGTTGTAGCTCAATGGGTAGAGCTTCGGCTTCAGGACCCAAGGGTGTTGGTTCGATTCCCAACTTATTCATGACGGAAGTCCTTTTGAACAAGGCATCAATAAAGTAGGCTATATTCTATTCTTTTCTATTCACATAACTACACGCACGCTGGCGAATTTGAACATTCTGAAACGCGCATATACGATGAAACATTGCGCATTCTTCCACGAGTTGCCTAAACAGTCAGCCTACAGGCTAATAGGCAGGGACAGATAGATGGGGTGGGGGTGGGGAGGCAGTTAATTGTCCTCGGTGATGTCTGTAGCCTAGCCTAGACGAGTGTATGGGGGAGGGGGATGATCGGTTTCAAATAGGCTGCAATGGATAGTGTTATGTATAGACCCCGAAGCCATAATTGCTTTGAGAACGGCTGGCTGATGAAGTTGTTGGCTGGCTAGCTGGCTCAGCCAAAACCTTAATGCAGCCGCCAAAGTTTTCATGACTGATAATGGCTTTAGTTGCCACTTCATGTCTACAGATGTGTATTGTATTAGATATCAACACACAATGTTATTGTATTGTGTTGGACAACGTTCTGCACGTTTCACTTCAATGTAGACTGCATGCGTTCATTGCGTTGTGAACGCGCAGCAATCTCTGGAAAGGAAACGGTGGAAGTCGCAGCAGTAGCCTAATAGCCTATCACGCTCAATGCTGTAAATCCATCTGTTCCAGAATATTTGGTTCATATCATCAATCTTTGGTTTTGGTGTTTGTGCAACCGGGCCCTGACGATTTAACAAAAGTCTGAGTAACGTAGGAATTAGGAAAGTATGTAGGCCTAAGGTGAGATCAGGCTAGAAGTAGTTCTACTTTGTTTCCTTCTTTTCCCCATGTCATTTTCATTGGTCGTCAACTCACTGTGAGTCCTGTGTATCGTAGCAACAAGCACAATACTGATGTGGTGTGTCCAGTGGGAAATCTCATGCAGGCCTAGTTTCTAAGCTATCGTTTATTTTTTCGCGTGTCACTATGATATAATTATTTTTAGATGCAAAAAGTCTAACTGGCTTAGTCAAAGTTTGTCAGATGGTGGCAGAAAATGATTGGCTGGCGAAATGTTTTTTTGTTAATGGTAGGCCTAAACATATTGTGATTCATCCGTTTATTTCAGATAGGTTGTTATTAAAAACCATTAACAAAAAATAATTGTTCATCGACGTTGAAAAACGGTCAGTTGATTCTATCGAAGATTCTGTATTTCGCTCCTGCCAGGATGAGAACACGGGTCTCCGGCGTTGCAGCCAGGAGTGTTAACGCTGTGCCACTTGACATTCTGCAAAGAGTGCGTTAGGATAGGTGTTTGACTTGACATAACTCAGTCTGTCCAGCAAATATGTAAGAAAATGCTTATACATTAGTCTGAGCTTTAAAAGATAGCCTACAAATAGAAGATAAGATATGCAACTATGAATGTACGTAGGCATACGCGCCCTACGTACATAAATAGGCTACGACGAAAATATGTTTTACACATGTAGGCCTGTCGCAACGTTTTCAAAACAAACTCGCATTTTACCACTGTAAATCGCCTCCATAGACTATGCCATGTAAATGAAAAATAGTTATTAAAATAAAGCACATATATAATACATATTGCACATATATAAACGATATGTTTTATGGTAAAATATTATTCTCATGCCCGACTGACAGGAAATCCTTGCGACATCTGCTGTGAGAAAAGAGAATAGCAGCCTGGACAAAAATGGCCGAACGCGAGACAACATAGTGTTGTCACATAAGTGAGCGCAAAATAGCTCTAAACTAGCTTGTACCGGTGTGCTTTTGATCATATAAAAATTCTGGGTGACAAAACACGCGTATTTAGGAAAAGTCGTGAACGTAGGGTCCTGGAATTTAATCGATTGAAAAGATTTTTTTTTTTTTGTAATCGCTGCGGTCAAATGACCGCAGCCCGGCAGTTCTAGGTATATCTAGGTCAAACCCACACGGCGCTTCTAGGAATACGCGCCAGCGGTCAAATGACCGGCGCTTGGCGCTTCTAGTGTTAAACAGCTGCTCGCACTACGAAAACATGCCGGCGACATTCACGCTAACATCCTTCAGGAATTGTGGTGCTTTTGGGGCTGTAGAGCGGGACTCAAGGAAAGGACGAGGGGAAAGGTGGAGATTTAAGCCTGCAGTTCCATCGATGGTGATGGGGAACGTGAACTCTCTGGCAAACAAAACTGACAAACTGGCTTCCCTGATAAGAAATCAGAAACTGTACAGAGAATGTAGTCTAATATGCCTCATGGAGACGTGACTTACTAGCTGTATCCCAACAACTAACGTTGAGCTACCTGGCTTCCATGTGGCCCGTTTGGACAGATATAATAAACTTTCTGGCAAGAAGACGGGAGGTGGTCTGGTGAACTTCTGTATGGATATTGTTGTTCCCACAAAAACTGTGCGCTGCTTTCCAAACAACAAGCCTTGGATAACAGCAATGTCGAGACCCTTCTTAATTGGAAAAAGATGGTGTTTAGAGAGGGGAACCAGGCAGAGCTGAGGCGTGTACAGGAGGAACTTAAAGTCAGGCTGAAAGAGGCCAAGGAGGACTACAGGAAGAAGGTGGAACAGAAGCTGCAGGAGAACAATATGAAGGAGGTCTGGGATGGAATGAAGACCATCACTGCTCTGGGGAAGAGTAACAGCTCTGTGAAGGGAGATCTGGATAGGGTGAACCAGTTAAACCACTTCTACAACATGTTTGACTGCCCTGCTCCAGCTTCAATGGACGTGGTCTGTCTGTCAGGAGGTCTAAGCCTGCTCTGCTGCCAGTCACCATAGAGGGGGTCAATGTGGAGGTGGTGAACACATACAAGTGGGGATACATCTGGACGATAAACTGGATTGGTCAGTCAACACTGAAGTACTCTACAAGAAAGGGCAGAGCAGGCTGTATTTCCTGAGAAGGCTGCGGTCCTTCAATGTCTGCAGCAAGCTCCTCTGCCAGCATCCTCTTCTTTGCTGTGGCATGCTGGGGAGGAAGCAGAAGATGCTGGGTGACTAGACAGGCTGGTAAGGAAAGCTGGTTCTGTTGTGGGAGCTGAACTGGAGTGCATCACTTCAGTATCAGTCCAGGCGGGAGGTGATGAAGGCATGGATGAGTGTCTCAGTTACTGAATGTGTGAGTGAGGGCCAGAGTCATGAGATGCTTCTGAGGTGGTAGAAGGCAGACTTGGTGACCTTGTTAATGTGAGACCGGAAGGAGAGAGTGGAGTCCAGGATAACACCCAGGTTGTGCACCTCAGTAGATGGGGAAAGGAAGCAGCCATCCACAACCAGGGCCAGGTCTCCAATTTTCCTGAGCAGTAGTGCAGGGGCCACCACCATGAGCTCTGTCTTGCTACTGTTGAGTTTGGGTAGATTTGTGGTCATCCATGATTTGAGTTCCTGCAGGCAGTTGACAAGTTGTGTGGGTGGGAGATGGGAGGAGGGGTTGGTGCTGATATAAAGCTGAGTGTCAACGGCGTAGCAGTGGAAGTTGAGTCCATGTTTACGGATAATATGACCCAGGGGTAACATGTAAATGGTGAGCAACAGAAGACCAAGCACAGAGCCCTGGGGCACGCCATGGTTGACAGGTGCTGGAACAGAGTTGGAGCCATTTAGTGTGATGAATTGTTTCCAGGCTGTGAGGTAAGGCTGGAACCAGGACAGTGCTGTGCCACTGAGGCCGATGAGTTCAGAGAGGCGACGGAGGAGGATGGTGTGGAAAACTATCAAAAGCTGCAGAAAGGTCAAGGAGGATGAGAATGGTTATGAGGCCATTGTCGGCAACAAGCAGGTGGTCATTCGTGATTTTAATGAGGGCGGTCTCAGATGGGTTCTGAAATCAGATTGAAGAGGTTCAAAGAGCTCATGGTGGGACATGTAATGTTGAAGCTGGGCAGCCACTGCTCTTTCCAGGATTTTGCTAATAAAAGGGAGGTTGGAGATTGGACGATTGTTGTTGGGGTCGTCGGGGTCTCAGCCTGGTTTTTTGAGAGTGGGGATGACTGCTGCCATTTTGAAATTGGATGGTACCACACCGGAGGCAAGAGATGCATTTATGATGTTTTCCATTGGATGACGGAGAATGTGAAGACAGGCCTTGACCAGGGGCATTGGGTCAAGACTGCTGGTTGATGTCTTAGCTGAGGTGACCAGTTGTTCTACTTGGTCGGCATCTAGTGAAGGTGGATAGGCAGCACTGAGGTGAGAGGGCAGCTGAGTGGTGAGAATCCTGTTGGGCCAGAGTGGGTCAGGGGGAGAGCCCAGGAGACTGGAGCTGGAGGGTTTGGCAGCATCAGGAGGGTGAAGAAGACGGTTGATGGTGGAGAGGAGGAATTTAGGGTGTTTTTGTTGGTTACAGATTAGTGTGGAGTAATACTTTGTTTTTGCCTGAGAAAGGGCTTCTTTGTAGATCATGACGTGTTCTTTGAATGGCTCACGATGGACAGTGAGGCTAGATCTTCTATATCGTCTCTCAAGCCTACGACCTGTGGTCTTCATCCTGCGGAGCTCAGGGTTAACCAGGGGGCGGGACGATAGAAAGACACGTAGCACGTGGTGAGAGGAGCAACAAAGTCC
This sequence comes from Sardina pilchardus, assembly GCF_963854185.1. Taxonomy (NCBI): domain Eukaryota; kingdom Metazoa; phylum Chordata; class Actinopteri; order Clupeiformes; family Clupeidae; genus Sardina; species Sardina pilchardus. Next base: position 15,376,452 of record NC_085010.1, read on the forward strand.
AGGCTGAGAGAGAGGGCACGGTTGTAGTGTTCCAACATGAATGTTAAAATCACCCAGCAGGATAGGAGATGGGGATTTTGGGCAAACAGTGGTAAGCAGTTCAGTGAGCTCAGGTAAGAAGCAGGCAGAGGCTTTGGGGGTTGATAGATAAAAACAACCTGTAGCTGTGCGGACCCAGTCATCATGAAATGTACACATTTAAAGGAGGTGGTAATCACTGGGATCTCTTTGACCAAGATGTCAGCACGATGGATAACAGCAAGCCCACCACCACGGTGGCTTATGAATATATCTGTAACCTGGGGGAGTGGCACAACTCTTATTGGTTCTGCCATGTCTCAGTAACGGCCTGGTCAGACTATACGATTTTTTTGTCGCTCACGATTGTCGTTTACGATCTACCATGTCACACTTTACGATTTTAGAACCATGAAAACCTCTCTGCGTCTTGGTCGGGAGAGTGGCCACATACACCGAAAGCATCGGTCGCGTCATACGACTCCCGTCAAATTTCTGACAAGCCAGACTTTTTGTCGGGCTGTTTTAGAATGTTGTGAACGACAAATCGCAAGTTGTGAAGCATGTCACATTATAAGCTTCACTCCGCGTTCGATGTCGTGCCCGACCATTTGAAATCGGATACGACGCTGTAAACTTGTCGGTCACGACAAATTGGCCTCTTAGTTCCAGTGAAAGGAACACTGAATGCTTCAGCATTAGAGATACATTTTGGACAACTCCATGCTCCCAACTTTGTGGAACAGTTTGGGGATGGCCCCTTCCTGTTCCAATATGACTGTGTGTAGTGTACCAGTGCACCAAGCAAGGTCCATACAGACATGGATGACAGAGTTTGGTGTGGGTGAACTTGACTGGCCTGACCTTAACTCAATACAACACCTTTGGGATGAATTAAAGCAGAGACTGCAAGGAAGTCTCCTCGTCCGACATGTGTCCAGTGTGTGATTTCAGAAATGCGCTTCTGGCAATATAGTGTATTTCCAAGAACTTGATTCAGTTTGCATATCACAAACAGAAAAGCCACTATACCTTTCTTTGCACGTGTACAGAGGTGATTCTGCCAGTGTCTGTTTCTTGGGAGGAGGACTATCACCTAAATTTGCCATAAAGAGTCAATCAATTCATGCTTCACCATGCTATAGGCACGAGACTGCCAGCTCGGCTAATTCTTACAACAGCTAGATACTCTTCATTAAGATTACTAGGGGTGCCGGCAGGATTTAATTCCATTGTACCCAAAAGAACTAACCCATTTGTATGCAACATTTAGCTTATACACCACCATAAACCTCTAATTAAACTACCTTACCGCAGATCAGGTTGGGTGAATAATAGGCCTACACATTACCAACCTTTGGTTTTGGCTCATTACCGTAGCATCGCCATCACCCTTGCCAGAGGACAACATCTTTCCTGATGGTGCATTGACTGAACAGGCTATTTTCGGTCATTCGGGGAGTTTTAAAAGTATGATGGAAAAATATGACGACTGCATAATTTTGACATGATGGAATGATGAAAAATTATTGTTATTTGTTTTTGTCTGATTGTCATGGGCATAGGGTCTCTTTAAATCTGTCATGACCAGATTTACCCCATCCAGCAGTTCTCAGGTCAGCCCATTGCTTCTGATGAAAAATGAAAGCAAATTGGCAAAGTTTTGTAAAAGCACTAACAGCATCTGTAACAACTATATGTAGGTACCGACAAATACACAATGCAAGTACAATGATAGTACCTGATAGATAGTACATGATGTTACACAGGTTGTACCACTGTACCCTATTTGAAGTTCACCATCTTCTCCTAAAGTTCATCATCTAACCTTGATAATATAATATGTGTAAATAAAACTGTACCAAAGACAACCTTAGCTCACTGACCAACACCCAAATCATAAATAAATAAACCTAAGGTCACTTTGCGGTGCCACATTATCTGCTACTGAATAGTTGCATTATATTCCCAAAGGAAAATAAAGAAAGTACACTGATTTAGTTACCGTCAGATCTGCTTGAGGGGATTCAACCACAGCAGGATGTGGTACAGTGATTGTGCTGGAGTCCTCTCCTTGATATGGGGTCTCAACAGCAACAGCATCATCCTAAACAAGAGTAAAAACATAATTTAGTTAAGGATGGACATGTTCGTAGCGACACTTTGATTTATAGACCTATTGTAATACATGGGTAAACACATTTAAAAGCAACAGTCTATACCTAAAGTAGGAGGTGGTCACCTTTGTAAATGTAACCCAAGGTTAAATTAATCTAATATCATTACTAACTATTACAATCACACTTGATTGTGGTATATGTTATGTGTGGGGACCAATTCCATGGTTGTCTGAAGCCAGCTTCACACACACAGTGAGTCAACCGTGTGGGGCACATACAGTATTATAGTCAACTTCACATACACACACACACAGTAAGTCAACCGTGGGGGGAACATATATAACATTAGCTGCAAATGTAAACTTTTGCATTGAAATCAACATCACATAGGCTTCTACCCTATTTGAAGTTCACCATCTTCTCCTCAAGTTAATCATCTAGCCTGGATAATGAAATATGTGTAAACAACACTGTACCAAAGCCAACCTTAGCTCACTGACTAACACCCAAATCATAAATATATAAACCTAAGGTCACTTTGTGGTGCCACGTTATCTGCTAGAGAACTGTTTCATTATATTTCCAAAGGAGAATAAAGAAAGTACACTGATTTAGAGCAATAACTGTACTGTACTGTTGCTGGTGGCCTGTGGACTGTCCCGGGACACCCAAGCACTGTCCTGGGACAGCTAAGCACTGTCCCGGGACACCCAGACACTGTCCCGAGACACTAGACACTGTCCCGGGACACCCAGACACTGTCCCGAGACACGAGACACTGTCCCGGGACACCCAAGCACTATCCCGGGACACCCAGACACTGTCCTGGGACACCCTAGCACTAGCCCGGGACACCCAGACACTGTCCCGAGACACTAGACACTGTCCCGGGACACACAAGCACTGTCCCGGGACACCCAGCCACTGTCCCGAGACACTAGACACTGTCCCGGGACACCCAGACACTGTCCCGGGACACCCGAGCACTGTCCCGAGACACTAGACACTGTCCCGGGACACCTGAGCACTGTCCCGGGACACCCAGACACTGTCCCGAGACACTAGGCACTGTCCCGGGACACCCAAACACTAGGCACTGTCCCAGGACACCTAAGCACCCTCCCGGGACACCCAGCCACTGTCCCGGGACACCCAAGTACTGTCCCGAGACACTAGATACTGTCCTGGGACCCCTAAGCATTGTCCCGGGACACTCAGACAGTGTCCCGGGACACCCAAGCACTGTCTCGGGACACCCAGACACTGTCCAAAATTAAGTGCATTTTTATGTAGGCCTATAAGACCATGATACAAACACATTAGGATCCCAGAATCCAATCAGAAATCAGAAACGGAAATTACCGAGCAGTGACGAAGTAAAACGAAGAATTCAAATCGGGGAAAGGAAGTGAGCTGCGTTTCGTTGCGTTGTTATTATATTGATTTGTGCATTTGCAAAACTGATGAAATCGGGGGAAAAATGGTGGCCTACGCCATATATTACCCTGCACCGTATTGTTTGGTTGCTCATCTGGTTTATTCAGGTTGTTCATCTGGTTTATAAATGCATGCATTTCATATTGATTTGTGCATTTGCAAAACTTTAGATCGGGAAAAAATGACAGACTACGCCATATTACCCAGCACCGTATTGTTTGGTTGCTCATCTGGTTTATTCAGGCTTTTATGTCTAATAAATGGCTTGATTGCATGGTAATTTTGCTAGCAATGAAGTTGAATTAACATTACATAATTGGGCAAATCTGTCAATGCAAGGTAGGCCTACATAATTTATAACTAATACTATTGATACTATGAAATTCATTCATATTATTATAGGGTGTTGCAGGGATTGATATGGTGCTTGCTATGCTAATACAAAATCCCAACACCCAAAAAACTACCACCACTCAAAAATATAGTCGTGACGGTGATGTCATCCTGACCTATGGTCCTCTCAAGCACACAGAAGGGAGGAATATAACTTGTAACTTAAATCGTATTCACACCCCAAGTGTTCAAAGGGTATTAGAGCTTAAATCACATCTACACTCCTCAAGCTTTCCAAAAATATATGATTTAGGCTACTTCAGATGATCTATACTTATATTACACCCAAAAAACTACCAACACTCAAAAATATACGTCAGTCTTAACGGTGATGTCATCCTCGCATTGGGATTTTGTATTTAGCATAGCAAGCACCATATCAATCCCTGCAACACCCTATAATAATCTGAATGAATTTCATAGTATTGTAGCGTGTCTAAGTTCTTAAAAAGTATGTGGGCACAGTTAATATGTTAGATGTTCTGATAGGCTCTGTTACCTGGTCCAATGGTTGGGGTGCCACCCCCTTCTGGGGTGTGATGTGTGTGTTTTGGGGGGAATCAGTGTAGTGATTATGAGGAGACGTGTGTGAGTTGGGCTCCTACATCATGTCAAGAGTTCTTGTGGCGTGGCTGTGGCCGACAACAGTCATTATTAAAAGTACCGGATTGTGATAAACTGTCTCGTCATTGACACGGGATGTTACAGTATCAATAGTATTAGTTATAAGTTATGTAGGCCTACCTTGCATTGACAGATTTACCCAATTATGTAATGTTAATTCAACTTCATTGCTGGCAAAATTACCATGCAATCAAGCCATTTATTAGACATAAAAGCCTGAATAAACCAGATGAGCAACCAAACAATACGGTGCTGGGCAATATATGGCGTAGTCTGTCATTTTTTCCCGATCTAAAGTTTTGCAAATGCACAAATCAATATGAGTTGCATGCATTTATAAACCAGATGAGCAACCTGAATAAACCAGATGAGCAACCAAACAATACGGTGCAGGGTAATATATGGCGTAGGCTACCATTTTTTCCCCGATTTCATCAGTTTTGCAAATGCACAAATCGATATAATAAAAACGCAATGAAACGCAGCTCACTTCCTTTCCCCGATTTGAATTCTTCGACTTACTTCGTCACTGCTCGGTAATTTCCGTTTCCGTAATTGGATTCTGGGATTCTAATGTGTTTGTATCGTGGTCAACCACGCGAATGCGTGATAACAGCCTTCTGAACCTGCTAGAAGGCGGAGATGGCGCCTTCTAACCCATAACTATGAGGCTGGCTGATTACGATTGATAACGCCCATTCAATGGACTGATAACGTCCGAAGCGGGCGCACCACTGACACTTCTGCAGTCAGCTGTTCTGTCACTATGACAACTTTCGCGTTGCGTGATGAAGGAGAAACCATCGGGAGAAATGGGGGGAGGGCACGGAACCTCTGAAATCAGTGACGTGTTTGTTGATGCAAATTAATTATTAATTTAGGCAAACATACAGCATACAAAGTGAAAAGATACAATGACTACACACCAGGGGTTCTATACAAATAAAAATATAATAATTATCATTTTATGGGAAGGGGCTTTTAGAAAACCATTATAGGCCTACATAAAAATGTACTTAATTTTGTTTGGAAGAGAAATTAATCGAACATTCGGTCACACTTAGGTGCCAATGCAGTTTAGGTGTTAGCACTGTCGTAGGACAGCCTATTCTCTGGTATCAGTGTGGCAAGACAGCTTTCCGCAGAGGTGACTGGATGTCTGGGAAAGTGGTTGGGAGTGGCAGGGCAGTGTCTTATGGCCGTGACAGTGAGGGTGTCCAGGGACAGTACTTGGCTCTCCCAAGAAGGCGTCTATAGTCTTGGGACAGTGCTTGGGTGTCCCGAGACAGCCCTGCTGAAAAAAACAGCAAGAAACCAACTTAGGCTGGTAGCTGGTTTTAGCTGGTTTTAGCTGGTCTTTGCCCAAAACACAGTTATTATTGCTGGTCTTTGCTGGTGTAGCTGGTTAGGCCACCAGCTAGACATGCTGGTGTGACCATCTGAGGAAGCTGGTCGTGCTGGTGTGACCAGCCTGTCGTTTGGGATACAGCTGGTTTAAGATGGTCATGCTGGTGACCAGCCTGTCCAGCTTGACAAAGATGGTCAAGCTGGTTTTCTATAATGACCAACATAAGCTGGCGTGGCCAGTAAAAACCAGCAATGTAGACCAGCAACACCAACTAAAATGACCAGCTTAAGGTGGTACGACAATCAAAACCAGCTGAATTACCATCATAAGCTGGGTAAACCAGCTGAAGGTGTGTTTTCGCGAGAGTTTTGCTGGTCTAGCTGGTTAACCATCAAAGGGTGGTCAAACAAGCTGGTTAACAAGCTGGTCAACCAGCAAACCACCTTTAGCTGGTCAGGCTGGTTTTTTCAGCAGGGAGTGCTTAGGTGTCCCGGCACAGTGCTTGAGTGTCCCGGGACAGTGCTTGGGTGTCCTGAGACAGTGTCTGGGTGTCTCGGGACAGTGCTTAGGTGTCCCGGGACAGTGCTTAGGTGTCCCGGGACAGTGTCTAGTGTCTCAGGACAGTGTCTGGGTGTCCTGTGACAGTGCATAGGTGTCCCAGGACAGTGTCTGGGTGTCCCGGGACAGTGTCAAGTGTCTCGGGACAGTGTCTGGGTGTCCCGGGACAGTGCTTAGGTGTCCCGGGACAGTATCTGGATGTCCCGGGACAGTGTCAAGTGTCTCGGGACAGTGTCTGGGTGTCCCGGAACAGTGTCAAATGTCTCGGGACATTGTCTGGGTGTCCCGGGACAGTGCTTAGGTGTCCCGGGACAGTGTGTAGTGTCTCGGGACAGTGCTTGGGTGTCCCGAGACAGTGGCTGGGTGTCCCGGGACAGTGCTTAGGTGTCCCGGGACAGTGTCTAGTGTCTCGGGACAGTGTTTGGGTGTCCCGGGAAAGTGGCTGGGTGTCCCGGGACAGTGCTTAGGTGTCCCGAGACAGTGTCTGGGTGTCCCGGGACAGTGCTTAGGTGTACCGGGACAGTGTCTAGTGTGTCGGGACAGTGTCTGGGTGTCCTATGACAGTGTTTGGGTGTCCCGGGACAGTGCTTAGGTGTCCCGGGACAGTGTCAAGTGTCTCAGGACAGTGTCTGGGTGTCCCGGGACAGTGTGTAGTGTCTCGGGACAGTGCTTGGGTGTCCCGAGACAGTGTCTGGGTGTCCCGGGACAGTGCTTAGGTGTCCGGGGACAGTGTCTGGATGTACCGGGACAGTGCTTAGGTGTCCCTGGACAGTGTCAAGTGTCTCGGGACAGTGTCTGGGTGTCCCGGGACAGTGCTTAGGTGTCTCGGGACAGTACTTAGGTGTCCCGGGACAGTGTCTAGTGTCCCGGGACAGTGTCTAGGTGTCCCAGGACAGTGGCTGGGTGTCCCGGGACAGTGCTTAGGTGTCCCGGGACAGTGTCTGGGTGTCCCGGGACAGTGCTTAGGTGTACTGGGACAGTGTCTAGTGTCTCGGGACAGTGTCTGGGTGTCCTATGACAGTGCTTAGGTGGCCTGGGACAGTGTCAAGTGTCTCGGGACAGTGTCTGGGTGTCCGGGGACAGTGTCTGGATGTCCCGGGACAGTGCTTAGGTGTCCCTGGACAGTGTCAAGTGTCTCGGGACAGTGTCTGGGTGTCCCGGGACAGTGCTTAGGTGTCCCGGGACAGTGTGCAGTGTCTCGGGACAGTGCTTAGGTGTCCCGGGACAGTGTCTAGGTGTCCCAGGACAGTGGCTGGGTGTCCCGGGACAGTGCTTAGGTGTCCCGGGACAGTGTCTGGGTGTCCCGGGACAGTGCTTAGGTGTACCGGGACAGTGTCTAGTGTCTCGGGACAGTGTCTGGGTTTCCCGGGACAGTGCATAGGTGTCCCGGGACAGTGGCTGGGTGTCCTGGGACAGTGCTAAGGTGTCCCGGAACAATGTCTAGTGTCTCGGGACAGTGCTTAGGTGTCCCGGGACAGTGTCTGGGTGTCCCGGGACAGTGTCTAGTGTCTCGGGACAGTGCTTAGGTGTCCCGGGACAGTGGCTGGGTGTCCCGGGACAGTTCACAGGCCAAAAGCAACAGTACAGTACAGTTCTTGCTCCCACTGCTACTACTGGAGATTTAGTTACCTTCATATCTGCTTGAGGGAATTCAACAGGATGTGCTACAATGATTGTGCTGGAGTCCTCTCCTTGATATGGGGTCTCAACAGCAACAGCGTCATCCTAAACAAGAGTACAAAAATAATTTTGTTAAGGATGGACATGTTCGTAGCGACTCTTTGATTTATAGACCTATTGTGATACATGGGTAAACGCATTTAAAAGCAACAGTCTATACTTAAGGTAAGAGGTGGTCACTTTTGTAAATGTAACCCATGGTTAAATTAATCTAATATCACTACTAACTATTACAATCACACTTGATTGTGGTATATGTTATGTGTGGGGACCAATTCCATGGTTGTCCGAGGTCAACTTCACACACACACACACAGTCAGTCAACCGTGTGGGGCACATACTATAGTCAACTTCACATACATACACTCAGTCAGTCAACCGTGTGGGGTACATATATAAAATTAGCTGCAAATGTAAACTTTTGCATTGAAATCAACATCACGTAGGCTTCTACCCTATTTGAAGTTCACCATCTTCTCCTAAAGTTCATCATCTAGCCTGGATAATGAAATATGTGTAAACAACACTGTACCAAAGCCAACCTTAACTCACTGACCAACACCCAAATCATAAATAAATAAACCTAAGGTCACTTTGTGATGCCACATTATCTGCTACTGAATAGTTGCATTCTATTCCCAAAGGAGAATAAAGAAAGTACACTGATTTAGTTACCTTCAAATCTGCTTGAGGGGATTCAACCACAGCAGGATGTGCTACAGTGATTGTGCTGGAGTCCTCTCCTTGATATGGGGTCTCAACAGCAACAGCATCATCCTAAACAGGAGTAAAATTATAATTTAGTTAAGGATGGACATGTTCATAGCGACTCTTTGATGTATAGATCTATTGTAATACATGGGTAAACGCATTTAAAAGCAACAGTCTATACCTAAAGTAGGAGGTGGTCACCTTTGTAAATGTAACCCAAGGTTAAATTATTCTAATATCACTACTAACTATTACAATCACGCTTGATTGTGGTATATGTTATGTGTGGGGACCAATTCCATGGTTGTCTGAAGCCAGCTTCACACACACAGTCAGTCAACCGTGTGGGGCACATACTATAGTCAACTTCACATACACACACACAGTCAGTCAACCGTGTGGGGTACATATATAAAATTAGATGCAAATGTAAACTTTTGCATTGAAATCAACATCGCGTAGGCTTCTACCCTATTTGAAGTTCACCATCTTCTCCTAAAGTTCATCATCTAGCCTGGATAATGAAATATGTGTAAACAACACTGTACCAAAGCCAACCTTAACTCACTGACCAACACCCAAATCATAAATAAATAAACCTAAGGTCACTTTGTGGTGCCACATTATCTGCTACTGAATAGTTGCATTCTATTCCCAAAGGAGAATAAAGAAAGTACACTGATTTAGTTACCTTCAGATCTGCTTGAGGGGATTCAACCACAGCCGGATGTGCTACATTGATTGTGCTGGAGTCCTCTCCTTGATATGGGGTCTCAACAGCAACAGCATCATCCTAAACAAGAGTAAAATTATAATTTAGTTAAGGATGGACATGTTCGTAGCGACTCTTTGATGTATAGACCTATTGTAATACATGGGTAAACACATTTAAAAGCAACAGTCTATACCTAAAGTAGGAGGTGGTCACCTTTGTAAATGTAACCCAAGGTTAAATTATTCTAATATCACTACTAACTATAACAATCACGCTTGATTGTGATATATGTTATGTGTGGGGACCAATTCCATGGTTGTCTGAAGCCAGCTTCACACACACAGTCAGTCAACCGTGTGGGGCACATATTATAGTCAACTTCACATACACACACACAGTCAGTCAACCGTGTGGGGTACATATATAAAATTAGCTGCAAATGTAAACTTTTGCATTGAAATCAACATCACGTAGGCCTCTACCCTATTTGAAGTTCACAATCTTCTCCTAAAGTTCATCATCTAGCCTGGATATTATAACACATGTAAATAACACTGTACCACAGACAACCTTAGCTCACTGACCAACACCCAAATCATAAATAAATAAACCTATGGTCACTTTGTGGTGCCACATTATCTGCAACAGAACAGTTCCATTCTATTTTCAAAGGAGAATAAAGAAAGTACACTGATTTAGTTACCTTCAGATCTGCTTGAGGGAATTCAACCACAACAGGATGTGCTACAATGATTGAGCTGGAGTCCTCTGCTTGACATGGGGTCTCAACAGCAACAGCATCATCCTAAACAAGAGTACAAACATAATTTAGTTAAGGATGGACATGTATGTGGCGATTTAATAGTTGCTACTAACGTTCTCAAGGTTTCCTAATGTACACTTCATAGCTACTTGAACTGAATTGTCTACATGTGAATCGAAACAGCTACAGATGATTCAAAGTGTTGAGGCAAAGTTGGTATTTCATCGGCCAAAGAGAAGATGCTACTCTGCTTGAATTTCAGTCCCTCTCTGTGGCCACTGCTTTTGCATCATCTCTACTTCCCCTTTTGGCCCGCTCGTGTTTGTTGCCTATAAAGTACCATCCCAAAGCGGCCAGAGACTGCGGTCATGACTTTTTCGCACACTTACAACAGCATTATGTGTCTGTCACTGGTGAAAATGAGTGGATTACAAAAGTCTAAAAAATAAAGATAAAGATACAAATCTCCTATAACATACTTGCATGGCTATAACCATCAATGACAAAACGTTTTTCCTTCAATTGTTAACAATCTTACCTGTTTTCTCCATGGCCAGTCCATATCATCGTAATTGTAGGTAACTCGCCTCATCTGACTGTTTGAATCGAGATGATCATCATTGACTATTAGTCATTTATGAACAGTAATATAATAACATTTGTGAGATTGTTAAAATAATAGATATAAAATATAAATTGTAGGCTACTACAGTAATAGTCTGAACATTTATTTGTATTTTATCTTTTCTATTGCCTAGATTTTCTCTCTCCACAGATATGTCATAAAAGAGAAAACATAGAAAAGGACATTGAAAAAACAGATGCTATAGCCTACCAGTGTGTAAAGAATGAATAATTATCAGTGTTAGCTATCCTCCCATATGGCATGCCTGTGAAAAAGGACCATTGACTGATGAAAAAAGAACCTACCAGTACTTTTTCCCATTGACCTTGAACTCAAAAATACACATGAAGAGCAGCATGGTAGATCCTTTTGCGTCTTTGACATTCATCAAATAAAAGCAATGCTTATCCTAAAGCAGGGGCGTAGCGTGCGACGGTGCAGTCGGTGCAACGCACCGGGGCCCCTGAGCTTCGCAGGGCCCTTTGCATATCGGAATTAGCCCCGCGCCTCCTAACTTTACGACATAAAGTCAATTATTGTCAGAAATTACACCGTCTCTTCCTGTTTATTGAAAATGGCGAACTGATTGCTATTTAAATCCTTCACTATCTTCTACAACTTGGTCTCATGGTGGCACATCCATTCCCCAATTCTTGTATTTTCTCCTACTTTCCATATCATTTTGATTTTACTAATGACATTTCAATGTTAGAATCAAAATTAGTCAATAAAACTAATACCATTAATGATTATTTTATCGTCAACTTACAAGATGTTGTAACATGGCCTGCTGGGAAATCTGTTTGTCCAGTCATAACATTTTCACGTCATCTCTGATCATAGGCTGCTGCACATGCTAGCAAATGTAAACAGGTATAGGCTACTACTCTTACTAAAGTCGTGGAAAGTCAGCAAATTAATAAAGACAAATCTGAGGAGTGCCATGGGTCAGGAGCGACTGAGTGGATTGGCCATACTCTCCATCGAAAATGACAGGGCGAGGAAATTGGATTTCACCACAATAGTGAACGAGTTTGCTGAGCAGAAGACACGCAAAGTAGGCCTACACTTCTGACGACGGGTGAGTCCAAGGGTTTTTGCTTATACGGCAACTGATCGGCGAACAGGTTAGTTAAATGGCCGCTGTGCCATAATTTATGTGTCTGTTTGTTCTTTGATGAGTTTGCAGAGAGAGGCGCGCTCAAACTCCAAGATATCTCCTTCTTCGGGTGCGAGTTAAATATCGTATTCCAATGTGCAAAAGAACTCACTAGCTAATTATCTTATACTTTATTGTAGCACCATGCCTATAAAACAAACGCGTTTCGGCGTCAAGCCGTCCTCAGTGTGTTCTTTGATGAGGCCATTGTCGTGCTGCAAGGGAACGTGGTGTGTTCAGTTGAATGAATTTGTATGCATTCTGTTTTTGATCGTAGGCTGTGTGCAAGTTACGCAAATAGTCGCTGTCCATGTAATAATGACCGTGCGTGCTTTCTTTCCCTCTGTGGTCGGTCGGTGTGTGTCTTGAGATATACAGGGATGGGTCGAGATAGGTGGGGGGGGGGGGGGGGGGTCCAGCGCCAGACTTGCACCGGGGCCTTGCGCAACTACGCTACGCTACTGTCCTAAAGCAATGCTTACATCAGTTCACAAATGTATAAAAAGAAGATCAAGGCTTTTTCAAATACCTGCCTAGTATAGTTATAGTTTGCTGAACCATAACATTACAGCAATCCTATAGTGCTGTCTAAAGAGACCAGTGGAAAGTTGTGGGGATATCATCCACTGCCTTAAATCTGAATTATTTTAACTGCACATCTGCATTGTCTTCATTCACACTCAACAGGATATGCACATACATTTGGCTGGGAAATTATGCAAAATGCGTCCATACCGACAGCTGACTAACTGTGCTTTAGATGCATTAGCATGCTAGGTCTGTTTACAAGTCTACATAGCATGTTTATTCTTCAAATGTTGATACCATTACACCATACACTGGTTTTAAAGTTGACTCTCTAGGCAGCCGAAAGCAGCAGGCAATCAATATAGACTCCCGACCAAATAGACTCCCTAAATGCTTCCTGCAAGCCTGCAGTTGTAGGCAATTTTGTCTATGGCACAATAGGCAAATATAAGTGAAATGTCCGTCGTTAAAGGTGTGAACGAACTGTCGTCAAAGGTGTGAAAGTCGTAGCCTACAAAAACTATTTGTGTGTGTTAGCTTAATAACACTAACGTTACATAGACTACAGTAGGGAATCAGCTAATGCATTAGCATGCTATTCTCCTCTAAGTATCACGACATCTATGCATACTATTATCACTGCAAACTATGTTGTCTGTGTAGTTGACTCAAATAAAAATGTTTCAATTAAAATATCCGTGACCAATTGACATAGTCGAGAGCTAGCTCACCTGCTAACGTTAGCTGCTGACTGACTGCAACTAGTGCTAACTAACTAAGCTATCTATGTTTGAATTATAAATAGCCTAATCATTGTTAAGAATTCATAATGACATGATATTATAATGATGTCTGGACATATTGCAAAATATTTAATGAACAGTATGTCAACTGTAAAACCTACCTTCTATTAAGAATTTCTGTCCACGAGTGGGTAAACCGTGTGGGTTATTGCGTCGCCATCTTCTTCAGTCTTTCTTCCGGTAATGTGTTAATAAAATCTCATTTCTATCTTTGTGGGGAAATGCGGTGTGTGTTGAACACACACTTCAATACCGATTCCTGCCACTATTGCTCACATGGCGCTTCACTTCACACACTCTCAAACACACACCTAGGCGGTTTTCCTTCATCATAGGGCACACTGAGATCATTTAAGGGGCCTATCAGAAACCTCTCCTGACTTCAAATATCTGGTTAGATTTGTGGGGTACGGTAACCTGATTACCATCGACTTTCAAAGGCTCTGCGAGACTTTAGTCTGACCAACAGCCTGTGCTAACACGGTTTCTTGCCAGCGCTGGTTGACCCGCCTCCTTTAAGTGCCTCGATTTGCTACTGGTAGATGTCAGAAAGCGGATTGCCGAGTTTAAACCAATAACAACACTCTTTCCGCTGCCTTGAACACGCCTCTACCCAGAGACGTTGGAGCTGCTCAAAGTTGATTGGTTCTCGACCAAAGGGGGCAGTTCCGCAGATTTCGGGAACTCAGAAATCCTTCTCAATGAGCAGTTGACCAGACCAGCAGCAAAAGCCTGAAGGCGTTGCGTCACTGGGAGGGCGTGCCAGGCTAGGGGTACGGCATTTTGTACCCCATGAGGATTTTGTACCCCACCGCGTGAGTGGGCTAACAGGTCGTGTTCCCCACAAAGATAGGAATGAAAGAGCACACACACACACACACACACACACACACACACACCTGTTTAACTACCTACCATATATGTGATATATTTTGAGTGCTGTTCCCAATACAGACTAGCCTATTTCGTGAGCCAAAATTGCAATGTTGCTAAGATACTAAACACAGCAACAGATGATAAAAGATGGTCAGCTATTATCTGTTTATCGGTTATTTACTCAGTCAAACTGTCAGATCACAAAAGCTCTAAATTGTTGGTGCACCGGTGCCTGTCTTATCTGGGTTATAATATGTACTTTGCATGGGCAAAGTCACAGACAGCTGCCTGGGCAAATGCAGAAGTCATAAATGGCATGTTTGTGCAGTGGAGCGTTATAAACCTTTGGAGTGTCTGGGTGGAATAAGATACACCCTCTGCATTCTGCCTTCCATTGCCCATAATGGTGGAACATTTTATAGTGCTGTTGTGAAATTCTGTTTGAATATTTTGTTAATTTATTAGTGACATTATGTGGGCACAGGCCCATGCGGAGTCAATAGGCATGACGACAGTACTTTGTAGTAGTATCACGCGCACAGAAGTTAAGGAAATTTGCACTTTGTCCATAATACCGTTGTAATCTTCCAGCACTCTTCAGGCTTACTGTAGTCTTAATAACAATTAGCTTTGATCTTAAGGCACAGCGTTCAGAATGATGTAGCCTGAACCGGTGGAGGAAAGTGGCCTTTCGTATAAATAAAGCTCTATTTTCAGACGTATTCCTAAGACCGAGATTCAGAAGCTGAGGTTATATACTGTACACCAAGTCCCTGGTTTCATGTTACATAGCTGACTGGGGCTGGTAGGCCATAGTCATGCTTTTTTGTGTTCTTTATTTTGCCTTTTCTCTTCCTACTGGGAAAAGAGTGGCATTTCATGAAGCTGACAAAAAAAAAGGCAGCTCAACTTTGGATGTTTGGGATTTCCTTGTGTCACTGTCTGTGGCTCACCCGCTGTTTTTGACACCTAACATGGCAGGGTTACTGAGGTTTGATACTCGCTCTCCTCCCACAAGCTCCTGGGACCCAGATCATGGACCAAAAGCATACTGTAAGCTATGGACAGCTCTCTCTCTCTCTCTCTCTCTCTCTCTCTCTCTCTCTCTCTCTCTCTCTCTCATTGCCTCTTTTTATGCCAGCACACTTGCTCAACTGGGCTTTGAAGCACTGGATGGTCTGTCCAGACAGCAGATAAGGAATATCCGTTGCCTTCCCTGAAGGCATGCATGCCCAAATGCACTTGATTTAGCTAACTGGCAGAGGCCTTGGACCCGACGTTGGTAAATAAGTGCTCGTGCCACTAACAGCATATGGCCAAAGTTGCCTCGGAGGCTTTTCAATCCCTTTTGCAGACAGTGATATATATTGGAGTGTTTAGCATACGCACAACGCACACAGTGACAAATACACAGGCACAAAGCCACACACACCCACACACACACACACTCAGACACACACACACAAACACGGAAGCAGCCCAGTACAATTAAACCCAGACACGGGTGCCACGGAGCATAGTGGGCACACACAGAGGTGAGGTGAGGCTCATACGCCGGGCATCCTGCCAAGGCGCCACTAATGAGCTCTGCGCACCGTGCCATGCCACGCCAGCCTTTTTCTCTGATAGCGCCACGCTATTAATTCGGCCAATATGCCTCCCTGTTCGAGGGCTGCCTTGCCTCGGGCTCGGGGCTACAACACGGGGCCAGCAGTGAGAGACAGCAGTGAGAGCTGTAATAGATTTCTTTTATATACCCCCGAAGACACACACACACACACACACACATAACAGGCCACAAGCACCCCTCCGCGTCCCCAACAACCGGTCTTCCACTCGAATGCAGCCAGAGAGAGAGAAGGAAAAAAAAAAGCAAAACAATAACAAACCATACACGAATGGAGATTCAGAAGAGGTTTAGTGACACACATCATAAACAAAGTAATTGCTAATTAATTTATAGAATTAATAAGGGAGATAATATGCAAATCCTGCCGAGGCCCATGCAGAGATGTTGATTGCTAATAATGGACTTTGAGCAAATATTATGTTTTAATTGCCTGGCTGAAGAGTGATGTTGAAATGCAATAATGAATAATAACTGCAACATGCAATTACTGAAATCCTCTCCACAACAAATATATTTCGGAGGGGTGCTGCTAGGGCTATTTGGGCTTTTGCGTAAGCATGTACTGAACTCTAACTGGGTATAATTAGAGGCTAAACTTATTCAGCACTCCGAAAATTAATTGAGAGACTCGTCAAAAACCCAGTGCGGGGGCAGCTATGCAGTCAACTTCCTTGCTAATACTTCATTAGCTCATGGTCCACATCGTGGCCAAATCCCCATTTTTGTGTGTTTGTGTGTGTAAGTGTGTGTGTGTGTGTGTGTGTGTTAGTGTGTGCGTGATTCCAAGCAGTGTAGGGGTTTTGTGGTGCAGCATCTTGTTTTGTCAGCTTTTGTTGATAATTCACCCGGCGGTAGACACATACTACCGTCGGACTCCCACCCCGCCTGCCACCGTCCCGGGCTGCGGTCTTCTTATCGGGAGAGCGCAGTGGCACGGCCAGCCACGAGCAGCTCGACGGGAAACACGGGGAGCCTTAAAAGGAGCCCTCGGGAGGGCCTTTTTGTCATCGCCATGGCAACGGCACCTCGGGTGGAAATCTGCGGCGGTGGGAAAGGTAGCGAGGGCTCCGCACAAACTCTGTTTCACCCTCTTGTTTTTTTTTTTTCTCCTTTCCTCGAAGAGGCTGATAGGATGTATAGAACCAAGGGAAGGAGATAAGAAAGCAAAAGTGGATGGACAAAAGAAGTGCGGAATCACACTCACACACACACACACACACACACTCACACACACACACACACACACACACACACACACACACACACACACACACACACACACACAAATTCATTTCCGAGACATATGCAAGCAAGCCTGTACTTGTGCCTGGGAGGGAGCTGCCAGATTTGTCAGTGGCGAGGCTCCTGCTATCGGCCGACTGCCGTAACAGGACGGAGCCAAATAGTGACCAGGGCCCTCTCTCTCTCTCTCCCTCTCTCTCTCTATCCCTCTCTCTCTCTCTCTCCCTCTCTCTCTCTCTATCCCTCTCTCTCTCCCGAGACTCCGCCACCCCCGGCCCGTGCACCAGCCTGCCGCTGTCAATCACCGGCTCCCCTCCCTGGCCCGGGTCCCTCCCGGCGGCGGGGTGCGGGCTGATGCCAAGCCGAGCGTGGTGAGTCCCACCGGGCCGCTCCGGCCCCTCTTTCTCCTCCTCTCCTCTCCTCTCCTCTCCTCTCCTCTCCTCTCCTCCGGCAGCAGCAGCAGCCAGGCCGCTCGGCGGCGGCGGCAGACGGGCGCGGCGCACGTGGAGCTAGTGGAGCTGCTGGGATCTGGAGTTGACCTTCTCGCTTGACACTCACACAGACTCGTGTCAGTGTGTCCAAGGCTCTCCGTCAGTGGGTTTTTTTCCCCCTTCCTTGTGTGTGTGTGTGTGTGTGTATGTGTGTGTGTGTGTGTGTGTGTGTGTGTGTGTGTGTGTGTGTTAGTGAAAGCATGTGTTTGTGGCGTAGTGAAAATGTGTGTTTGTGTGTGTGTGTGTGTGTGTGTGTGTGTGTTCGTGAAAGTGTGTGTTTGTGTGTGTGTGATAGTGAATGTGTGTGTGTTTTTGAGTGTGTGTAATGAAAGTGGGTGTTTTGTGTGTATGTATGTGTGTGTTTGTGTGTGTGTAATGAAAGTGGGTGTTTTGTGTGTATGTATGTGTGTGTGTGTGTGTGTGTGTTTGACATGCAGCACGGCAGAGAGCTGTTTAAGTTCCAGCTGTACAAGAGCCCTCGGGCTACGTCTCTGTTGTTAGTATGTGTGAGCTATTATTGTTTATGTACATCACTGGCAGCAAAGAGAATAAGCAAATCTGGGTACTCATGAATAAATACATTTCAGTAAATATGACAGTGATTTTTGCTGCAGCATGGCTGTCCATCTGTTTGCTGAGGCATATTTTTGAGCCTTCACAGACTCACAGAGAGTCCTCAGAGAACAGAAAATAACAGCCTTGAACATTGAGCCAGTCTGTGTCAAAATAGTTAATATTCACCTGATTGTTGGCACAGCTACCGTGGATCCATAATTATTTCTTTTCACTGTCAGGCACACGACCGCCTCTCGGAGGCTGTGGTCTCAGACCGCCGGGTGACTCATTCATGTGACCTTTCAACACCTGACTACTGAACCTGTTCACGAGCAGATATGCCCATGTAACCTCATTAGAAATGAAATGTCAGTTAACGCGCGGGTTGTAATGCTAACTGTCAAACAAACCAACTGTCAAGCCAAACACCTTTCTGATTTGTTCTCGGGCACTGCAGAGGGAGTTCTTCTGAATTTGTGCAGAAGCGAGTCCTGCAACTCAAACAGAATATAAATGCTTTTTAACTGCGCCATGGGTAAGGAAAACAAATACAGCATAAATATTTCACATTGCATAATGATGTTTGCTCATTGATAGTTTTGAGTCATGCTGTTGCCAAACCTCTTCTAATTGTCTGTTTCAAACAAAGTTTACGGCCTCGCCTTTAAATTAGACGAAATCATTTGTAACAATTTGTTGCAGCACGCAACTCGATCATTCACTTTGATATCGAGACCCCCCTTAGACCTGGTCAGTGATCCAGTTTTCACATTAACATCACGTCTATCCTATGGGCTCACTGGCTACCCTTACTTTGCTTTTGGTTCAGAGATTCTGGCTTCTGAGCCTTTCTCTCTGCATTCGAATGTGCACAACTAGACACTAATAGCAGTGGAAGGGGCTGAAAAACAAGCAAACGTGACATTTGCTTCTTGAGTGATGCAGCTGGCCCAGTTCCATATTAATAAAATAAAATGCTAATGTGGAGTTTTGAGGCAACTAATTAGATATAAAAGTGTGATGGTGAAAATATTATTTATACCACTGCGCTGCCTAGTTTTCATGGTGTGGCAGATTTTCTTTTCCCTCTCTTTTTCTTCTCCCCCCCTCCCACACCCCCCTCCACACACACACTCACACACACACACAATCGCATACTCACACACACCGTCTTAAGTGATGCTAAAGGTGTTCCAACTGACCATGTGCTCAATGACAGGAACACAAAAAAAAAAAAAACAATAGAATTAATAAATAGTGACAGAAATTGGTAAAGTTGGATGCTGTTTATTGGTGAGCTATTTGAATGCTGGCAGTTTTCCCTCTATAATTATCCTAGATAATTATCAAATTTGGTACTCCCTGTGGCTAAAAGGTTGAAATATAAAATTAGTCTTATGATTACTATGTGGATTTTGCACGTTGTTGACTGAAACCACATTGCAACACTGTAATGCGATCCATTAGTGCTGTCTTTGGTTTACACTGACTGAGCCAAGTGTGTTTTCAATTTACATTGATCTTCAACAGTTTACATTAAATCACACAGATTTTATGACACTCCACTTCCATTAAATGCCAGATGCCAAAGTAGTTCGACTGCAGTTGATAAAAAAAATAACTCAGTCAATATTACAGAGTTCTGTTGCAAATGTTCATAGCCCAAATCTCCAGTTTAAACATTTTGAATTATACATGTATATTGAAAATAAGTACCACTCTAGGACCAGAGAGGCAGGCAACCTCAGCTTAGTGAATACTAAGTGTAGATTTTAAATAACGTTAGTTGATATGATATACAGTCTGAAATAAAATAAAAAATAAAAAAAATGATGGCTCAATGGTGTATTTTGCCCCCAATGGCACCTTCTAGGCAGCAGAGCCTAAAGGCACTACCTTTACCCTATTCCTAACCCTAACCCCCTCAACCCTCACCCTACCCCTAAACTGAGGTGAGTAGGGCCTTGAGGACAGCGCTGCCTGGAAGGCACCATTGAGGGCAAATTAATACCAAAGACCAAACTTGATGTGATGTTCACTTTTTTTGTTTTGTCTGTGAGGATCTTGTGATCCTGTGGAATTCATTGTCATCATGCAGAGCTTCTGGTCCCTCAGTATGCAGAATGAGATGTTCCCATGCCTAATGATCAGAGAGGAGCTTGAAAAGCAGATCTCACGCTGCGTTTCCAGAGCAAAAGAAGAATTTGCTGTCCTCGCTTTGAGGTAGCATCTGTGTCCAAATGCCATGGTGGTGTGACAGGGAGATGATCAGATTGTTCTGCGGTTTATTTCCTCCTCTCTTGACTCTGGTTGCAATGATCCTTGTGCATGATGAGTATGAGTGGTTGGTGGTGGGGGGATAGTGTTTTTTTTTTCTCACCCCACCCCCAGCCCTTAAATGAGAATCAAAGGTTTCCATTTCTGGGAGGCGGAAGTGAACAGATTGCCACGGTCGAGAATGAAACAAAGCGCAAGCAAGCGCGCTGGGAGTTTCGGTCTCCACGTCGAGCTTGGTGGAGGATTTAAGGAGTCTGGCTGTTTTAAAGTGTTATGGGCTTTGGACTAAAGAACACAGCTTGTACCGCCTTCTTACCCTTGGTCTTAATCTGTCATTATCTGCCGTCTTTCAAAAGGGTAATGCTGTGTCCGTTGCCTCTGAGTGTAACAACTGACATTAAAAATGAGAGAGAGTGTGACCTGCTTTGATAGCATTTGTGTTTGACATGAATGTAACTCAGGGGCTAATAGTAATTGGCTTGTGCCTTTGCCGAGAGATAGCACTGTCAAATCTGCCACGGCTGAGTGTCATTTTGGGGCCTCCGCGTCGCACTCAAATGCCTGGCTACTGAGGCAGCATGTGAAATGAGGAGTCCATTGCGCCGCAGGCACCTGCCTGCCTTTGTATTGTCCGTCCAGACGAGCTGGACGAGCTGGGGGGGTTGGGGGGGTTGGGGGGGTAAAAAATAAGAGAATCGTCCCACGTCTGGGGCAATCAATATTCACCGCGAACGAGCCGAAGTTGGCCAACAAAGAGGGAAAAAAAAGACTCCTCATCACTCTGCCGGGGATTTATCGCCCGATACATAAATACAGTGCAGAGATGACGGAGTCAATAAAACAACAGAGGGCTGAGCCGTCGATGGCACCAACTTATTTTTGAGAACGCCCCGCTCCCTCCGAACCCTCTCCCCCCCGTTAGCCTCCCCGGCAGAAGGCATGACTCAGCGTTTGTGCGGCATAATGCACTCGCGGCCTTTGTTCTCCCGGACCGGCAGGGGGGTTTTGCGCGCGGCGTCTCCGAGCCGACTCGGAGCGCTTTTTAATTCCTCCGCCTGTGACATAAGCAGACTCTGGAAGGAGGCAGAGAGCAGCGGAGTGTTCGGGGAGAGACTGAAGAGGATGCCAGACTCTGAAGCATAGAGCCCCGGAGAGCCATTCACTGCAGTATTTCCAGAATGATCCGCGGTATAAAACAAATAAGGAAACAGCTTGCGCTTACACAGCATTTGTCTGCCGGGAGTATTTGTCCACCAAAAAGGCTGCCTCCGAATTAAATAGAGGTGGTCCTAGATGATCATGCATCATGTTGACCCAGTGCACTATGAGAGCAACTAATCTCCCAACTCTTCTCTCAACTCCTTAATCTCCCACCAGTATGTTTAAATACGTAAGCTTGTTGTAATGAAGCGAAATGGTCTTACATGAGTCAATGTATCTCCCATTCAACAACTGGTGTACGTGGGAGACATACATAGAACAATTTGTACTGGAAATGTCATAAATTCTATAGATTTACCATAATTCAGGAGAGAGAGACTGCATTTGAAATTCCAATCAACACTGCTGTAACCTCTCCAGAAAAAAATGCACCTTCTTCATCCATCTTTTATAGTGTTGTTTTCATTTTAGAGCCTCTCTATACCTCTATCTGCTCCCTCATCTTTTTCTGGCTTAAGGTCCAAAAAGCAACTTGGAACATCAAAACTCAAGGGCGGGCGATGTCAACACTGAAGTCAATGAGCCAAGACGGCCCTCTGCAGTCCAGACAGGCCCCTTCTGCTGACTGCCCCATCAGTAAACTAGCCCGGACCTTTCCCATCTTAAAGGCGTGGTCTCCACCCCCAGCTAAAAAGTTTGCGCGGAGAAGTTGAGCTGAGTGTCACTACGGGTGAAAAATATGTCAGCGAAAATAAACGAGTCTCCCTCTCGGTCCCCAGTGCGCTTCGCGGGAACACTCTGCGAACCCTGGGCACACTCATTTATTCCCCCCCTCCCTCGCTCCATCCCTCCCTCTATCCCTCGCTCCGTTCCCAGTACTGCCTTACTGTGAGAGGCTGGGCTCTGGCAGGCTGCAGGGCTCTCTTAACATTCTTATGAGAGACATCCATTAAATGTCATCCATCTAGACAAAGGACCACAGGCCTAGTTACATACACATGAGAGGAGGGAGAAGAGTGACAGGGAGGGAGGGAGGGAGGGCAGATCTCTTTGAGTGTACTATTGAGTGTGTGTGTGGGGGGGGTGTGTGTGAGAGAGAGAGTGTGTGTGCGTGAGTGGTTATATGTGTGGGTGGATGTGTGTGCGTGAGTGGTTGTGTGTGTGTGTGTGTGTGTGTGTGTGTGTGTGGGTGGGTGGGTGGGTGGCTAGTGTGTGTGCATGCGCAAATGCACCTTTTGTGTCTTCAACAAAAAAATGCTCTAAGAGCACTAAGACTCGTGAAAAAAAAGTTTCCCTGGTGACGGGGCCGTGGGTGACTTGAGCTGGGGCTGCAGTCAGCCCTGCTTCCCCTCAACATAACAGGACACAGGGGTATCCAGAGACAGAGCAGACAGCCTGTTGGAAAACAAGCGTTGCAACAAAACAACACAACCAACCAGCAAGAAAAACATGAAACCCAAATGCCTCTGAAAAAAGGCACCCGTGGAATTAGCTTTGGGAAATGAAACACTAACATTCAGACAGGTTAGGAAATAAAAAAAACACAAACAAAATGTGGCCTTTCTTTGAAATGCAGTTTGTATCGATTTGCCATTCCCCCCTCACGTCACTCTATTGATATTTGCACAAATGATATTTGTAAGCAATTTTATGGTTTAATGTAATGTTTACAGACCAAAAGTTTGCCGTTCAAGGTTTGCGTGACCTCATTTACGATGGATGATGTATCGACGAGGAGCAAAAGACAGAGGCACCCTGACCTTTTGGCAAATGAAATTATGCACTGTAATCAGACCAAAAGTGTGTGAGACACCCAAGCACTAGTGTTTTTTTCCTGTGTTGCTTTGCCTTGGCATTTACACACTAGCTGTTGGAGAGCACAGCCAACATACCAATTAGCCCATTTCAAAACCCATGGCTATGTGAAGAGGCTGCAGCATGAGATCAATGTGTATTTGTATGTGTGTGTGTGTGTGTGTGTGTGTGTGTGTGAGTGTGAGAGAGAAAAAGAAAGAGAGAGGGGTAGAGAGGGAGGGAGGGGGAGAGAAAGTGTGTGTGTGTTGTAATGTGCTCTAAGGCCCTCCCAGTAGTTCAGATGTAAGTTGGGGACACCCTTGAATGCAGTAGGTATTTGGAACATGTCCATGAACAACCCCTCGCACACACACACACACACACACCCACACCGCCCATCTTCCAATGTGATGTTTCACCGAGCACCAAACAACTGATCTTATTAGCCACCTAGTGTCCCTTTAATGTCTTTCAATTAGTGTCTTTTAGTGTCTGTCCATTTGAAAACGAGCCACCATGCCCGCAACAGAATTATATCGCAAACGTAATAAATCACCCACTCACTCAACACAGAGAATGCAAACACAGTAAATAACCCACTCGCTCAACACCCATGTGCTAACGCCCCCCCCCCCCCTGCCATGGACCACCACACTCGTCCGCTAAAAATCTCTGTTGATCCTCTCATCTCGGCCAACAGCTGTGAGTGAGCTGGGCACTTCGTTAGACCCCGTGGGAAGTGACTGCCACCACACCATGTATTTGGTGACCCACTCCATCGCCGCTGGGGCTTGTCCACAAGGGAGGTGGTGGAGGGGGGGAGGGGGAAGGGGGGCATTGAAGTGGGCAAACAGCGCAGGGTGCAGGCTATTAGTGTGTGTGAGTTCGTCTGACACCTCCTTGTGACTGATACCACCTCCTGACCAGCTTCAGCTGTTCAGAGAGTTAGACGAGAGGGGCAGAGGGAACCCTGGTGTTCCTTTAGTGGCTTTATGGAGGGGCAGAGGGAACCCTGGCGTTCCTTTAGTGGCTTTATGGAGGGGCAGAGGGAACCCTGGCGTTCCTTTAGTGGCTTTATGGAGGGGCAGAGGGAACCCTGTCGTTCCTTTAGTGGCTTTATGGAGGGGCAGAGGGAACCCTGGCGTTCCTTTAGTGGCTTTATGGAGGGGCAGAGGGAACCCTGGCGTTCCTTTAGTGGCTTTATGGAGGGGTAGAGGGAACCCTGGCGTTCCTTTAGTGGCAGTATAGAGGGGCAGAGGGAACCCTGGCGTTCCTTTAGTGGCTGTATAGAGGGGCAAAGGGAACCCTGACGTTCCTTTAGTGGCTGTATAGAGGGGCAAAGGGAACCCTGGTGTTCCTTTAGTGGCTTTATGGAGGGGTAGAGGGAACCCTGGCGTTCCTTTAGTGGCAGTATAGAGGGGCAGAGGGAACCCTGGCGTTCCTTTAGTGGCTGTATAGAGGGGCAAAGGGAACCCTGACGTTCCTTTAGTGGCTGTATAGAGGGGCAAAGGGAACCCTGGTGTTCCTTTAGTGGCTTTATGGAGGGGTAGAGGGAACCCTGGCGTTCCTTTAGTGGCTGTATAGAGGGGCAGAGGGAACCCTGGTGTTCCTTTAAGCTGGGCATACACTGTGCGATTTTTTCAATCGCGGTACTCAGCTGCTGCTCATACAGTAGTAGTGAATTCGCAGGGTTCGCATGTTCGGATGCAATCTGACTGCTAACACTGTACGTCCATACACAACTCGTCGGACTCTTCTATCTGGAACTTTATCCACTGTGCCGCCATACGGCTCTGTGTTGTCTATTTGCTTTTAGGGTTGCCAGGTCACATGAGGAGATATAAGAAGTGAAAATAAGCCCTAAAGAAGCGATCCCAAAAAGTTAGCATCCCTTCCCCGAACCCCTGTTACATTTCTGGAGTGGTCATGTTGAAGCCTACAGTTACAGCGTAGAGTCGACGCAGAGGCATAGGTTCAAAATGCCCTCTGTGAATGTGTAGACGCTGCGTGCAACTCGCAACTTCAAGCCCAAAATCAAGCCGAAGTCACTTATAATAAGTGGAGTATGACAACACTGCTTGTTTTGACGTCTGTATCTGTGTTCGCGCATGTGAAGTGTGACAGGTTGAGGTAAATCGGCTCGTAGCCTCACGACGGGCGACCAGGATTTCAAACAGGTTTGATTTTCATCCGATCGATCGGGAGGTGGTCTTGAGGTGGTAATCGCTTCTTGTTACCCCATGTATACTATACGATGCGAGACGCATGACTCAAAAATCATGTGAAAATGGGCCAAAAATAGCACAGTGTATGCCCAGCTTTAGTGGCTGTAGTGAGGGGCAGAGGGAACCCTGGCGTTCCTTTAGTGGCTTTATGGAGAGGCAGAGGGAACCCTGTCGTTCCTTTAGTGGCAGTGGAGGGGAGCAGAGGGAACCCTGGCGTTCCTTTAATGGCTTTATGGAGGGGCAGAGGGAACCCTGACGTTCCTTTAGTGACTTTCTGGAGGGGCAGAGTGAACCCTGGCGTTCCTTTAGTGGCTGTATAGAGGAGCAGAAGGAACCCTGGCGTTCCTTTAGTGACTGCATAGAGAGGCAGAGGTAGCCCTGGCGCTCCTTTTTTGACACGGGCACGTGCACTGGGTGGGCAGGCTGGCATGGTGGCTCTCCCACGTTGCCATGGCAACAAGCGGCGCAGCCCATTAGGCCGGCTGCCGCGCACGTCGTCGTCAATGGAGGGGGGGGGGGGGGGTGGGGGGTATAGTGTGTGTGTGTGTGTGTGGGGGGGGGGGGGGGGGGCACCTCGGGGACTGCGGATGTGCTGCGGGTTCACTGTTCCTCCACTTCCAATTCATTAGCTTTTCCCGCTCACTCCCTGCCGTGCCATCAAGGTATCAAAGAGTTAAGTTCTTTTACCCTTATATTTCTCCCATGTGCTGAAACGCCCCCCACCCCTCTTTCCCTCTCTTGCCCCATCTTCCTCCGTTTTCATGAATATTTCATCCCAATTCATGGAGGATCGAGCAGCAGCACCGTTTTTGTTGTTGTGGCGGCTTTTTTTCCCACCCCTCTCCGGACTTGAAGGGGAAAAAGGTATTAATAATAAACCCACGGGCCTGCGAGGCATTCGGAATAATTAGCACTCGAGAGTGCGAGGCGAGGCGAAGCGAGGCGAGCATGAGCTCGCGGAGAGTGTGACAGTTGTGTCCTTAATGCACGTAGTCAAGCAGAACTGTGCGTTCACGTCGCTCCCCCCCCCCGTTCCCCGCTCTGTGTTTGCTGCCAATTGCTGCACGCCTCGATGCCATGCCACCTCCGGGGATGGATGGCGCGCTCCCTTGACCGATCCCCCCCCACCTCCCCAACCCTCACCCTTAGCCACCATCGCTCCACGCACCCCCCAAACTGTCTGTCGCACTGACTTTTGGGGTGTTTTCTGACAGTTTGATTCTTTAATGGCACCCATTTCGGTGGAACATTCCAGAGTAGCACTCTTGACTCATGACACAGCAGGGGCCCTTGCGAGCACTTGATGTCATCTTTTGCATGGAGGGGCACATTGTTGTTATTATTTATTTATTTATTTATTGATGTCAAGGATGAAGTTGTCAGCGTTAGTGCATGGAACAACGCTAAATATTGTGGCCCCTGTCCCCTCTGGTCTGAAACCATCTGCATAATCGGATCTCGGTGGCCTGATAATATGACAGTGGATCCGGTGCTAATCACAGACGTCAGGACTCTGTGCCTTCTTTCTGAGCCCCCCTCCAGCGTCACCCATTTTAATAAACTGGAGCATGAAAATAAGCCGCCACAATGCGGTGCGAATGTTAAATAAGCTCCCTTTCTTCTTCTGAGACTTTAATCAACTCCCCACCCCACCTTATCAGAAGCCTACATCCTTCCCCTCTGTAAATGTAATGGAGAAATCTGCAAACTGGCATCGCCTTTTCAAATCTCTCTCTCTCTCTCTCTCTCTATCTATCCC
>NC_085010.1:15406444-15483944 GCF_963854185.1 Sardina pilchardus
AGCCTGAGGTCAACAGTCCATTTACTCTCAATGAATAAACCAGTGACAAACCTGTACATTATTTATTTATGTGATAAGGAATATACTACTGGACTGGTACAACTTATTTTATTGGAATTCCTTATTGTACAACGTCATATATACTGTTAATGAGTATTTGTTTAGTCCATAACAACATTGCTTCTATTTTTATTACTGGATAGGTATGTTGAGATTTTAAACCACATGCCGCAGGGCCAACATTCAGTGATAGAAATGTCAAATAGGTAAACCAGAAAAGCAAACCTGCGCCAAGTGAAAACATAACCACCTCCTGGATTCAGGCAGTGATACAGATCACTTGTTGCTTCCTTGGGTCCTTTCAGACCTTCCTTGAAAATTTCATCGAAATCCATCCATAACTTTTTGAGTTATCTTGTGAACAAACAACAAACAAACAAACCCCGATAAAAACATAACCTCCTTGGAAGACGTAATCATTTTATCTTCCGAATAGAAGAAGGCAACTGTTTTTAGGGTTATCGAAGGATCCATGATTAGGTTTCTGTTTCAAAAAAGGTTGCTGTGGTCAACAGCCAATCAGATTACACCCCACCCCATTTTCTGTGCTCCTCAGCCCCCATATTGATTGGCTGGAATTATTTATGGCAATCTATAGCAAGACTGTTTATGAACACAGTTTGAGGGTTTTTTTTTTTTTTTTTTTTTAAGCACAAACACTGAACGGAATACTAGTGGACCAGGAGGAGAAAGTAGCTGCATTTCACAAAAAGTCAATGGGATCAGAGTGGCCCTCTACACCTTTAAGGATGGAACTGAATGTGTATTTAGCTGACCATGTTGGCTCAGGCGCCGATGCGTTTGCGTGATGAGGTAAAGATCTTCAGCGGCTCCCACTGACTGATGTCAAGTAGAGAAAATTGCTTGCTTGAACTCAAGACTTGACAGCGATGGCTAAGAAAACTACAGCTGGCATAAGCACTGCTTTTAACATCTTTCACGGCAATACGCAGTAGGACTGCTAATCACCGATGATGACCTACGGCCAACCTCTCTGGCTGAAACGGGGGAATGCTTATATCGCAAGGAGACATCAACACCGTCTGACCTAGAGAGAGCCAGCCAATTGCTCAGCCCCACCGTGAATTCCCTGTGCGTTGGACATGATTTAACTGATGTGGGCAAACACACATACTCACTCTCTCTCTCTCTCATACTCACCCACACATACAGTACAGCCTTGATGTTTCAGTGGATTCCCCTGTTCATGATCCTAATACAGTAATTAAGTGCCATTTAAAAAAAGAAATTTAATTTGGCTGAAGATAAATTAGGCATTAAACAGACACCTCCAACCATCTCGACTCTCTTGACAGCACGCGGAAATGTACAACTGCACTGATCCATGATGCCTTCCTCTCAACTGTACTCTGCCAGGCATTTACATTAACTGTGGACTTCCCCTTGCAGGTTAAAATGAATTCCCCCACGGAATTTAGCACTTGGACGGCTAAGGGCTGTTTTTGACGGAAGAGAGAGTCATTCCTCACGCGGCTGCGAAAGGTCGGGAAGTCACCCGGGCCTGTGTGGAAAACAAACGCGCTCATTTGCAATTCACCTAGCAGCAAGGTGAGAGAGAGAGAGAGAGAGAAGAGAGAGAGAGAGAGAGGTGTTGCGCAAGAGGCAATAAGTCCTCGGCATGGAGCTGCACTCCATATTGATCTCGGTGTGCTGTCACGCGCCAGCCTCGCATTCCTCCGTACGCCCCGCGGCCCTCCCCAACCGCACGTCCACCATCTTCGGAGACGTCACAGACAAGGAGCAGAGGAAATATACAACCACCACAACCTCAACCACCGTCCCTCTCCTCCTTCTCATTCCTTCTCTTTTCTTTCCTTCTCAGTCTCCTTCTCTTCCTCCCTCCATTCTTGCCACACGGTGAACGTTTGTGTGCGCCGTATGAATTTATTATCGAGGGTAGATGAGCTCTTTGGCACAAAATAATTCCTCAGCACATGCATTACCCTGGAGAGTGCAGTGTTGTGCTGTGCTATGATGGGTTAGAGACATCAGCCCTGGAGGACTGTATCGAAGATCACAGGATGCGGGATACAAGTGGCAGCATAAAACTAATGAGGCCGAGTTGCCGCTATGTCCATATTTTCTATATGTGTTTAAATAGTGTGACGGTTCATTATGGCGTCTATTGTTTTAACTGTGCGGTCCAGCACACACAGTTAGCCAACATTAGCTACTCAGTGCATCACTGTAAAGTGCCAGGGTTTATACTTGTCTACCATACAAGAGCAGCACCAATGTTTTTCATTTCAGTTACAACATTTAGCGCAACCTCAAATTCCAACATTATGGCAATGTAGCACCCTAACAATTTGGTCCCGTTCCTCTCACCAGGGTCAGTAGATCTCCATTCCCAAAGATTACTGAGAAGCATAAGAGAACATTCTAGCATAAAAACAGTTAGAAGAAGGAATGCAGTATGTCACACGATTAATGATGTCACAGTTTTAAATGTGCGGAATTGACAGTTCCGTACTGATTGCCTCAAAATAGGAAATACAAAACACATCACTACTATGTCAAATGGAAGTGCAGACTATAGGGCTGAAAATTGTCATGTTAATGAATCTCTGTTTATTTCATCAGAAGATTCCGCACATACAGTACAGGGGAGAAGGCCGAACGCTTCCGAGCCATGCGTTGCATAGGCACAGGTGTGTGTGGTTGTGAATGTGGAGCCGCCACAGGCCTCTGAAATGAGATTCATTCATCCCTTTTTTCCTTTCTGGAAGAGGTCTGGGAAATGGCGATTTATACTCTGTCAGGAGGCGATGGGATTTCATTTGTCCCCTTGAAATGGCATGTGACATTGCCGGGGAATAACCACAGGAGAGAGAAGCGAGGGCGAGCCAGTTATCTTCTCCATGCGTACCAACGCACCGTCCTCACTCTTCAACGATCAACCGACCGACCCGAGCAGGCGAGTGAGTGAGCGAGTGAGTGAGTGAGCGAGGAAGGGAGGGAGGGAGGGAGGGAGCGAGGGATAAGGAGGTGAAGTAAACATCCAGGGAACCTGTGGCGCCGCAGCCGCCGGCGCCTGGTCTCTCCCATCAGGCCATTGGCCTCTAATGGAAAAGAACAGTTGTGATATGGTGCTAAAACGCTAGCCACTCCCAATGTCCCACCCGTCCCCGAGACTCGACAAGTCACGTCGGAGCTCTCGCTCTGCTCAAGACGAGCAAATAAAGACTGAAGCGCGTAAAGCACAGATGCCCATCCGGGACTGTTGTGTTGACTTTGTCTGGCTTTGTTTTGGCGGCAGAGTGGTGGTTATTAAGGCCAACATGAATGCAAAATGCCAGAGTTCGGTCTGCTCTTTCTGTCCACCACTTCTAGTGAGCATTGATCTGCAGTTCAAAAGACGAGCCGAGAAAAGAGTTCAAAGACATTTTGGGGGCCTGCAGTACATCTGATCTCGGATGTTCCAGTGGGAATTTTAGCAGAGAACTGAAGCTGAGTTTGAGTGAGATTTAACTGCACCACCATTACGCCAAACCCCTACAGACCACAAATCATCACAATACAAATTGTTGTGTGTGTATTGTCCTCTAGACATTACGACCCCAAGGGATCTGCAATTCTAAAACGGGGTGCGGTGAGATACACTTGTTCGTTTTCTTTGTCTGTTTATCACCAGGATCACAAAAACGACCTGAATCTTGAATGTGGAGAGGTAGGCTATACGTAACTTCCCGACTATTTAGCCGTGGCATATACATTGATTTTGCCAAATGTCTTCAGCACATGGAGTTAATATGGCTTTGTTTCTTTCAACTTGCATAAAACACTGTCCTGCGGCTTATACAGGAAATTACTGTAGTGTGTGGACTAAGGAAGAGCCCACAGAATTTTGGTAGGCCTACATATATGAATCACAGGACAGATCCACAAACTATTTTTCACTTACCATTCTCGTTACCATTGCAGGATAGGTCTTGGTGATCTGCAATCTAGTTTATATATTGATTACTTATAGTTACTTATTTGTCACTCATCTACTCTACTGTTATGAAAGTTGTATCCATACAACTTACGTAAGTAGAACACTTCTCGGAGAATGGAACGTTTTGGTGTAGTGTTAACATTTAATTTAATCATTCTATACCACTATATTTACTGTTTAATACCTTGCTTACTACACTGTAGGGATAGGAACATAGGCGCAAAGCAAAATATGATATATACCACTATATTTACTGTTTTATACTCGGCTTACTACGCTGTAGGGATAGGAACATAGGCGTAAAGCAAAATGTGAAACTTCATCATAGTCACAATGATGACGAGGGACGCCACTGGCCCCTACTAGTGAGAACGATCAGTGTTCTTTTGAAATTAAAATTAACAGCTGCAAATTCTCTAACGAACGTTTATTGGGGGGTAAAAACACATTATTTCCACCAAGGTTGTTTTATTACCATTTCAAACGGCGAGCTCCACCATTAAGTTGAGAAGCTTGTCACCCCTGTTGGTGTCTTCTCCCCTGAGCCTCCCCCAAGCTCACTTCTGTACCGAAACAGGAGCGCGAGTTAATTCAACAGATTGATCAAACGCATGCATTAAACCAAGAGGCAAATATGTGTATAAACCGATTAACATTATCATGAGTCAAGGGAAGAGGAGAGGGAGGGTGGGGGGGGGGGGGTGCGACACAAACAGTGAGTTGCCACCCGACATCACAACGGTGATAATATTAGGCAAATGACATATCTGGCAGCCTTAGGAAGTGTCGGATGTCTCCAGCATGTCCACTGGATTTCATTAATTACATGTAAATCACATCTGCTCATTTCCATGACAAAGGGAGCGGGTTTCTGAGCCGACTGAGGGAGATAAGCCGGAGCAGGAGCGGGCGCTGTCACTCGCGCGCAACACTAATGATGTTTGTCATGTCCAGAGAAACCTCCGACAGCTGACGGAGGTAGACTTGAGAACGCAGGGAGCAGAGAGGCCAGCGGAGGTGAATGGATTAGGAGAGTGTTTACGTATGGGTCTGTGTGTGTGTGTGTAGGTGTGTGTGTGTGTGTGTATGTATTTTTTGTTTGTGTGTGTGTGTGTGTGTTTATGTGTCTGTATGCATGTGTGTGTGTGTGTGTGTGTGTGTTTGTCTCTGTATGCATGTATTTGTGTGTAGGTGTGTATGTGTAGGGGTGTGTGTGTGTGTGTATGTATTTTTTGTTTGTGTGTGTGTTTATGTGTATGCATGTGTGTGTGTTTATGTCTCTGTATGCATGTATTTGTGTGTGTGTGTGTGTGTGTGTGTGTGTGTTCATATGTCTGTATGCATGTGTGTGTAAGTGGAGGTGGGTGTATGGGGGCGTGGGAGGTGGCAACACTGGAAACTCGCAAATGAAAAAATCATACTCCCAGAGGTCAAACAGGCTGGGACGCACTCAGCAGTAGCAGCAAAAACTGGCTGGTTAGCCCTGATTGCGGAGTAGGCACGCAACTCCCCGGTAATTGGCAATCTGCCAACCCGCCGCAGATTTGCTGCCATTTTCCCTCCTTTTTACCGTCGCAATTTTCATTTTAATTGGCGCTGATCAGGTTTGGGCCTGATGTAGTTTTAAGTCTGTGTGCCCTGCTACCTCTTCTTTGTCATTTCACTTTTCCCTGGCCACACCTCCACCTGATGAAAATGGACTCCAACAGCACACATAATAGGCCGCGAGCTAGATAGGCCTACCGTGCACCCCCCCCACCTCCCAACAAAACCATACTTTTTTGAAAGGTCTGGGTGTGTAGAATATGAATCTGAATGTTAACATTGAAAATTTTGGGATGCACTACCTGTTTTAGCCCTATGAATAGGGTAACCCTAAAAACCGATTATAAGCGATTCTAAGACATCAAGATGGTCCTATCAATCAGAACAGCTTTTAAGTGACCTATTACACATTCAAACTTCACATATGAAGACTTAGGTCAAATGTTTACCATGCTGCTTTTTGGTAGGTGTCTTAAATTGACATAGGCAAAGCCTTATATTGATATAATGAGCCCATTTCATGTATAGGCCACAAAGTAGATTCGACTACCATACACCGCCTACCCCCTTTTCTAACAAAATCATGCTTTTGTGAAAGGTTTGGATGTGTACAATATGAATATGAATGTTAACATTGAACATTTTGGGTTGCACTACCTGTTTTAGCCCTATGAATAGGGAAACCCTAAAAACCGATTATAAGCGATTCTAACACATCAAGATGGTCCTAGTCAATCAGAACAGCTTTTAAGTGACCTATTACGCACTCAAAGTTCACATATGAAGACTTATGTCAAATATCTATCATGCTGCTTATTGGTAGGTGTCTTAAATTAACATAGGCAAAGCCTTATATTGATATAATGAGCCCATTTCATGTATATGCCACAAAGTAGATACGACTACCATACACCCCCTACCCCCTTTTCTAACACAATCATGCTTTTGTGAAAGGTTTGGATGTGTACAATATGAATATGAATGTTAACATTGAACATTTTGGGTTGCACTACCTGTTTTAGCCCTATGAACAGGGAAACCCTAAAAACCGATTATAAGCGATTCTAACACATCAAGATGGTCCTAGTCAATCAGAACAGCTTTTAAGTGACCTATTACGCACTCAAACTTCACATATGGAGACTTAGGTCAAATATCTATCATGCTGCTTATTGATAGGTGTCTTAAATTAACATAGGCAAAGCCTTATATTGATATAATGAGCCCATTTCATGTATATGCCACAAAGTAGATACAACTACCATACACCCCCTACCCCCTTTTCTAACAAAATCATGCTTTTGTGAAAGGTTTGGATGTGTAAAATATGAACATGAATGTTAACATTACACATTTTGGGTTGCACTACCTGTTTTAGCCCTATGAATAGGAAAACCCTAAAAAACGATTATAAGCGATTCTTACACATCAAGATGGTCCTAGTCAATTAGAACAGCTTTTAGATGACCTGTTACAGACCCAAAGTTCACATATGAAGACTTAGGTCAAATATCTACCATGCTGCATATTGGTAGGTGTCTAAAATTAACATAGCTAAGGCCTTATATTGATATAGGGAGCTAATTTCATGTATAGGCCACAATCTACTGTAGATACGCCTACCATACACCCCCAATCCCTCTGCTTTGGGGTTGGGGGTGTATGGTAGGCACAAATGCACAATAACTTAATACAAGAGAACTATAAAGCATTCTCATTTCTCACACACACACACACACACACACACACACACACACACACACGAACTACAGCATGTACACAGACACTGTAACTACACTGAACAAACTTATAATTGTAACACTTTTGTTTTATACCCCCATTTATAAGGAGCTGAACTCAAAGAGCCAAGACTTTATACACAAAAGGCCTATTTCATTCAAATATTGTTCATAAATCTGTGCTAGTGAGCACTTCTTTTTGCCAATATAATCCATCCACCTCATAGGTGTGGCCTATTAAGATGTCAGGTGCGCCTTAGGCTGGCAGGCTCACAATAAAAGATCACTCTAAAATGTGTAGATCCATAACACAGCACAATGCCACAGATGTTGCAAGCTTCAAGGGAGCCTACAGTTGGCTGCTCCCTCTGACTGCAGGAATGCTCATTTCTCTACCATAAGCCGTCTTCAAAGGCATTTCAGAGAATTTGGTAGTACTGTATCCAACCAGCCTCACAACAACAGTAGACCATGTGTAACGACAACAGCCCAGGACCTCTACATCTAGCATCTTCACCTCCAAGATCATCTGAGACCCACCACCCCGAACAGCTGCTGCAACAATCGGTTCTGCACAAAGTGTCAGAAGCCGTGTCAGGGAAGCTCATCTGCATGCTCGTCGTCCTTATTGGGGTCTCAACCTGACTGCAGTTTGTCATCGTAACTGACTGGAGTGGGCAAATTCTCACATTCAAAGGGGTCTGGCACTTTGGAGATGTGTTCTCTTCACAGATGAATCCCGGTTTTCACTGTACAGGACTGATGGCAGACAGCATGTATGGCTTTATGGGATGGGCAGACGTGTGTTATGGACAACGAACATAGGTACATTTTATTGATGCCATCGATCCATAGCATCTCATCCACCACCATCACCTCATGTTGCAGCATGAATGATGATGCACAGCCCCATGTTGCAAGGATCTGTAAACAATTCCTGGAAGCTGAAAACATCCCAGTTCTTGCATGGCCAGTATACTCACCAATCATGTCACCCCATTGAGCATGTTTGGGATGCTCTGGGTCGGCCTATACGACAGCATGCTTCAGGTCCTGCCAATATCCAGCAACTTTGCAAGAGGAGTTGAAGAGGAGTGGACCAACATTCCACAGGCCACAATCAACAACCTGATCAACTCTATGCAAAGGAATTATTGACATGCCTAGAACATCGGTGTCAAAAGGCAAAATCACTGTATGTGAAGACAATACAGTGAAACTGCATATTTTAGAGTGGCCTTTCATTGTAGCCAGGCTTAGGCACACCTGTGCAATAATCATGTTGTCTAATCAACATCTTGATATGCCACACCTGTGAGGTGGATGGATTATATTGGTAAAGAAGAAGTGCTCACTAACACAGAGTTGTGAACAATATTTGAGAGAAATGTTGTGAAAGTGGTGTGTTTATAATTTTGTTCAGTGTAGTTATTGTGTGACTGTATGCATGCTGTATTGCATATTTTTGTGTGTGCATGCTGTATAGTTCTTTTCCATGCTGTATGTACATAGTTCTTGTATAGTCATTGTGTGTGTATGTGCATGCTGGGTAGGAAATGGGCTCATGAAATCAACATAAGGGGCTGTATTACAACACTTCATGATCACTTATTTAAAGTTTATTTAAATTTAGTAGGCTGTCCTGTCCACATTGGGAGTGTTTTCGTTATCAAATGGATAACGAATGGCACAACAAGGCATTCCTATGTTTCTTAATCAGTAATGGGTGTGTTTCGGGCAAAACATCCTTTAAACTAATGCGAGTGTCATCGGTCATTCCCTTTAAGAGCAAGCAGCGCAACTTAACAAACAGCGCCCGTATCATTGTTGATAATGCACTCTTAAAATAATAACCACTCGCCACTGATTTCTGACCAGGTTTCTCTTGGTCAGTAGTGCAATGCGTTTTAGTTAATGTAAGAGAATGATTCTTCGATAATGTGCCAGACCCGTTCTTAAGTCATTAATTCCCACACCCCTTGGCACATTGCTCAATAAAAGAGAAGCGCATGGCGAAAAACTCTACGATAGGAATAAGCTTTGCGTTGTTATTATTACACGCTTTCTGCCAAGTTTTGCATCATGAAAATAGGGCCCAAGGCCTTAACTATATTAAATGTAGTCACTTACCAAGAAGCAGTATAGGGTGTTCTTTAACCTTAGTCATCATGTGAAATTTGAGTGTGTAATGGATCATCTAAAAGCTGTTCTGATTGACTAGGACAACCTCTGTTAAAATCGCTTAAAATAGTTTTTTTTCCCCCTATTCAGAGGGTGAAAACAAATAGTGCAACCCAAAATGTTCAATGTTAACATTCAGATTCATCACAGACTGAAACTTTTCTAAAAAGCAGGATTTTATTAGGAGAGGGGGTTGGGGGTGTATGTGAGGCGTATCTAGGTTGTGGCCTATACAATTAGCTCCCTATATCAATATAAGGCCATAGCTATGTTAATTTTAGACACCTACCAATATGCAGCATGGTAGATATTTTACTTAAGTCTTCATTATGTGAAGTTTGAGTGTGTAATAGGTCATCTAAAAGCTGTTCTGATTGACTAGGATAATCTTTGTGTTAAAAGCGCTTGAAATTGTTTTTCGGGTTTCCCAATTCACAGGGCTAAAACAGGTAGTACAACCCAAAATGTTCAATGTTAACATTCAGTTTCATATGTTACACATCCAAACCTTTAAAAAAAACATGGTTTTGTTAGAAAGGGGGTTTGGGGGGTGTATGGAAGGTCTATCTACTTTGTGGCCTATACATGAAATGGGCTCATTATATCAATATAAGGATTTACCTATGTTAATTTAAGACACCTACCAATAATCAGCATGGTAGATATTTGACCTACGTCTTCATATGTGAAGTTTGAGTGTGTAATAGGTCACTTAAAAGCTGTTCTGATTGACTAGGACCATCTTGATGTGTTAGAATCGCTTATAATCGGTTTTTAGGGTTTCCCTATTCATAGGGCTAAAACAGGTAGTGCAACCCAAAATGTTCAATGTTAACATTCATATTCATATTTTACACATCCAAACCTTTCACAAAAGCATGATTTTGTTAGAAAAGGGGGTAGGCGGTGTATGGTAGTCGTATCTACTTTGTGGCCTATACATGAAATAGGCTCATTATATCAATATAAGGCTTTACCTATGTTAATTTAAGACACCTACCAATAAGCAGCATGGTAGACATTTGACCTAAGTCTTCATATGTGAAGTTTGAGTGTGTAATAGGTCACTTAAAAGCTGTTCTGATTGACTAGGACCATCTTGATGTGTTAGAATCGCTTATAATCGGTTTTTAGGGTTTCCCTATTCATAGGGCTAAAACAGGTAGTGCATCCCAAAATTTTCAATGTTAACATTCAGATTCATATTCTACACACCCAGACCTTTCAAAAAAGTATGGTTTTGTTGGGAGGTGGGGGGGGTGCACGGTAGGCCTATCTAGCTCGCGGCCTATAAGGATAGCAGTGCTTGTTACATGACAAAATACTGTAGACAACAAGTCTACCTGATAGATTCACGGATAGACAAAACTGATTGACAATAAGGATTCAAACTATGGAGGCTGCAAAACTAAAAAAGATGTGTGTGTCTGTGTGTGCGTGCGTGTCTGTGCATGCCTGTGTGTGTGTGTGTCTGTGTCTGCGTGTGTGTGTGTGTGTGTGTGTGTGTGTGTGTTTGTAGGGGTGTTTGGTGAGGGAAGGAACAGATGTAGTAATCGCAGAAATTGGGCAATCACTCGAGGGGGGACAGAAGTACGGCAACGAAGAGGAGGAGAAGCAGTACAATCTGTCTGGTGTCGAGAGTGAACGCTGACTGATCAGAGAACAGCGGTTGGGCTTTTGTGACCACCACAGACGGACGCGGCTGGCTGATCATCAGAGAAACTTGAGTGGATGCTGCAAAGAAAGGGAAACTGGGAATGTTGCCAGTTCACTAAAATGAAATAAAAAAAATGAAATCAGCAAATTTGAGTCGGGTGTGCTGTGATTTTACACTTTTCTGGATTTTTTTTTCTTAACAACTGTACATTACCAGCAGCTGAAAATTAGAAGGCTGTGCGTAGGATCTGTATTCTTTCTGGGAATGTTGGCGTCGACATCAAAAACTGCGGACCGGAAGGCGTTTTTCACTGCAGTAAGGACCAAAACGAATCGGGCAGCCTTTTTCAAGAATGAATTCGGCTTGCTTCCTCGCCATCGTACAACACGGGTGTTTATTTCGATGAATTGACGACACCTCTGCCAGCTGTGCTGACTTTCACCCTGGCAGCAAAAAAAATAAATGCCTCTGACAGCACCACAGAATGAACAAGAAACAGTACACTTTACCATCTGTGTTCATTTAGCCAAGTGAATTAAGCCACAGGTTGCAGAGTAGGACAGCGCTCTGGCTCTGAATTGCTAGAAGAGGACCCAACAGGTGACCTAAGATGACAGTACAGACATGCGCGCGCGCGCACACACACACACACACACACACACACACACACACACACACAGCACACTTCTCCACCCGATTTACAACCAACCCTAAAGGACCAGACAGCCACTGCGAGGCCATAAAACACAAATAGGGAAGCAAAGACCATGAAGATATTTTCAGCTCTCGACCCTTTGCTTACCCCATCCACCACTACCACCACCACCACCACCACCGTCTCCAACTCCCCATCGCTAATGAATCATCTTTTGGATTTAAGCGGGGTGTCCCCAGTCGCTTGGCGGTCCTCGTAAATTTTTCACACGAAAATGAATGTGTGGGGGGAAAAGATGAATGCGCTTACAAGGCTAACCCCGCTTGCACTCATGAGCCCTGGCATTTATATTCATGAATCATGGTAATAAAGGGCCAAGAGCACGCGAGTAGTAATCCGTGTCCAAAGTGTGTATGTGTGTGTGTGTGTGTGTGTGTGTGTTGGGAGACGGTCGCCTGTTGGGGATGCCGGCACTCTTACATGGGCGGAGAAAAACAATAAATGGACATTATATAATTCAAAGTTGAAATGAAGTGTTTAACTTAAGTGTTTGGAGCCATCTTTACACTCTGATGGCTAAGAGGGAGGTAGTTTTGTCTGACGAACGCAAATTAAAGGTGGCCCCAGTGATTACAATTACAGCAGCCACGTCCATGAGAACAGCCCCCATCTTGACAAGCTGCCCCAGCCAATCAGGGAGCCAAGAGTGAAGATTCACCTACGTGTCAATCAGGCGTTTAGCTGCACTGGGGGACAAGTGTGTGTAGGTGGACAGATGAGAGAGCAGACAGAGGTCTGACAGGGGGAATGTTTTGGTGTGTTCTGATCTGCAGCTAATGTCCTCTAGAATTGCGCACTGTGACTTTAACTCTCATCATTATTTCTGAATTTCCCACTCTCTCCGAATAAAACGCACATGTGCCAGGAAATGTCACTGGTAATGGGCTTTTTCAATTTTTAAAGAACGTCTGTGACGGTGACATTTAGAGGGATGGCAAATTCAAACCCGATAGCCCCGGGCTACGGCAGCGAAGACAGGCTCGACAACAGACATGTTTGGCGTTCTAATTGCATATTTCACCTGTGAGGAAGAAGAGTGGATTTTAAGAGAGTCAGATGCAAATCACTAAAGCAATAACTAAGCTCTGTAGTCATTAATGTGCATGTGTCAGTGCACGGCATCGGTGGAAAAGAAAAAAAACATCACACACAGTAATGTGTATCCCAAGGTTAAATCCATTGCATCCCAAGCGATGCCATTTACAGGGACCCACATGGAATTTGATCCCGGCGAGCATTTACCAGATAAAAGCCAGTTGAAAGGAATCTTGCCTTAGGCACCAACTCTATGCGTGACTCATCATCACAAGACACTTCGCAATGCTGCAGCAGGCTGTGTTATGTAAATGCAGCCCCCTCGCCCCAAATGAATGGATGATAACATATCAATAGAGCTGAGGCTGATCAAGGGTGGAGGAGGTACACCTCTGGAGATTTGTCTCATATCTCAGTAGGATTTAATTATAATCTGAATAATCAAGATCCAGGCATTGAGCTATATAGTTGCCTCAATGCAGAAATTGCCATATTATAATCTGTTCTATCTGTGTCAAACTGTTTCTTTGTTTGATTTATTTTTTTATTTATAAAATGCAGTTTCAGGTCTTTTTTTTAAAAAAAAAAAAAGAATAAATAAATGATATGTTGTTGACTTTGCAACCTGACCTGAAGGCTTTTTTCAAGATTGTTTTTTTGAAGCCACCAGTTTATTAGTTTATCATCTGTGCTCTGCTGTTTTGTGGACGTCATATCGTTTTGCATGCTCTTTTGAATATGTACACACGCGGTCGGTCAGAACCAGCATAATCTGTCAATGACTGCTGAGGAATTCAAATTCACGCAGCAGAGCTGTTCCAGGAAAGAGGAAGTCACTGACTCACAGGCTGGCATCCATCTGCCCCGAGTTGCTTTCAGGAGGTGGCGGTAATGACTCTAACGGCCAGAGGAGGGAGCCGAGAGGCACTGACTTCCTGGAATGACATCAGCTCTGTTTTGGTGGGGGTGTGGTGGGGTGTGTGTGTGTGTGTGTGTGGGGGGGGGGGGGGGGGGGGGGATTCTCTCTTACTCTGTGAGGTGAGGAGGTCAAGCCAAGGTCAAGGTGAATTGTATTATCTTACAAGCTGGGAAATTCATGTGGTCTTTGTACGTCTTATCACATTATTGTATTCAAAGACACAGACAAAGCTGTAAACACACAAACACAGAAGAAAGGAAAAGAAAAATAACAAAACAGAATCTGCTCAGAAGTCCTCATAAGAGGAAGCCTTGCACTCTGGAACACTGAGATGGGTACAACTCAGAGGAGCCATGGCAACTCAAACAGCAAAGTGGCATACAGGCTGAGCTGCTACCCACCTGCCAACCCCTCATCAGCCAACACTTAAAATACATAAATAAATAAATAAATAATACCAAAAAAAAACAGTTAGTCTGCCCTACTGGAAATGGCAGACCATTCACACATGCAACAGTTGGATGTTCCCACTTCTTATGCACGCTGTAGCTTTTTAGCGGGAGCCTGCCCTGACCCTCTCTATGGAGATCTGGCATACAGGGCAGGCTGCACTAAGCTGGCAGCAGACACTTTCATAATAATTTTAGCAGCTTCGATCAGAGGGACACTGTGAGACGACTTGTTCAATACAGAGCACCTCGGGAGATATCCGACAGTATCTGCCTAGCAAAACAATTAAAAGACAAAAATCAAAGTCCATTTAATTTGTATTTTTTGGCTTCCCTTGGGTTATGCCTCCATAATTGAATATGAATTTGATAGTATGAGAGTGAGTGAGTGAGGGAATGCTATACAAGCTACAGTACTGTATAATTAATGCATCCCACAGTGACCATCTCAATTCATTTAGAATATCACTGGTTCATAAGTTCAGAATCATAACTGCCGACACTAACCTGTGAAACATGCTGAAAATGACATGACATGACATGAGTGACACATTTGTTTGTATGTTTGTAAACAAATGTAAACATATTGTTGCTTGTCCTCTCATGACTCCTGTAGGTATATTATTAAGTGACCTTAGGTGTCTTGAAAGGCACTCCATGAATAAAATGTATTATTATTTAACAGAGATCTTTTCAACTTGCCTTTAAAGCAACGTCCTTCACATAAGAGATCAAGAATCTCAAAGCATCTTGTTGGCCTAAGCAGCATCAGATGATTGGTTCCCAGTGATAATATCATAAGCAACAACATTAACCAAGGTGTTTCCTTTACCAGCTAGTACAGTAGGCTAATTGTTTTGTATTTGCCTCCTCTGATTTCTGAGCCTTCCCTTGAATGGATAATGTATGCATTATTCTCCTGCGGCAGGGAGAAAAATGGATTTCAACATAATCTGGTCTTTTTGATTTAGTGTGGCACTGGCAACATAGCACTGGACCTGACTACAAATGGCGATGCCCTTTCAAAAACGAGGCCCCCGCTTACAGGAGCAAAAGGCATCGCTTAGCTGAGGAAATGCTGGTTTTAGAAACTGGAACGTATCACTCTGTTAAGAGAGGGAATGCAGATGACCCCCCCTGCTCGGACCGGTGTTGTCAAAAGCAGCACAATTTTTCTCTCGACTGTTTTTTTGTTTTTTTTCTTAAGTCAAGAGCATGTGCTACGTCGCCATGGCAACGCTCACTGCCTCATAAAGTTCGGTCACTTCACCAGCACATCCGCGGACTGAAGGTGTTTTCTGAGAGCTCTTCACGGTGTGCCGGAGGGGGCAGGTGCTGGAAACAAACAGCACTGGGCAAAAAGGAGAAGCTTCTGGAAAAAGTTGTGAGGTCAGAGGATGTGCACCGCCTCCTCTTTATCGTCGCTGATCATTTATCATCTTTCCAGAAGCAGAAGACTGTGCTTATGATGATATGCATTTTTAGTGGTCTTCTACCTCCCTTAGTCACAATGCTGTTTAGGGAGAAATCTGGCGATTTTTGACATACAGAGTACTGTCGGTATGAATAAAAACGGAAACAATCGGTTTTACCCAGTTTGAGTTTTAGCCAAGGCTGCCAGACAGCTACCACACTACACTTTGGAGGATATGTTTGTGAGCCTCCATGTTCAAATACCACCAGAGTGTAGTGCTGTAGCTGCCTGGCTGCTTGTTGTATATAATGTAGTTGGTATGCAACATGCAAAGCCCTACGGTAAGTCCTGTGACTTCATTTGAAAAATCCTATGAGCCACTGCCATATGGAAAGTGTCAGTTGAGCAAACGTTCAGTGCATCAGATTCAGTTTGTCAACTGGGTATTTGGGAGATAAACACTCATCGTGACAATATTACATACTTTGGATCTCAACTCACTAGTCACAGTAACACAAAAACACACATACAGTTTAACACAGCCTAACATCTTGATGTGCTTCTGCTTCAACATTTGAACTCTTTGGGGCGGTGATTATGATATATTGAAGTCAGTGTTCTAAGTACAGGCCTACAGCAAAAACTAAGCTCAATATTCGTTTTGCCCATGTGCTCTTTACAACCAGATGACCTTCTAGTTTGGTCTTCAGGTGCTTTGATGATGGAAGTTTGAACCATACCCCCACCCTCTTTCTCTCTCTCTTGCTCACACACACACATACACACCTCTTTGAATAGACAGTATGCACAGAAGGCTGTTGAAGTAATTTGTTTCCAGTGGAATGTAAGCTATGTTGTAACTGCATCTTGTGTTACATGTATATTTTCCTCCTTAAATGTAATAATTAATAACATTTCAACACACACATAAATCCTTGTGTTGATTCACTGGGTGCAACACCCAACCAGGTCCGTGTAGACACTAACTACATTAACAATAGCGGCAGGTTCAAACATACCTGGCTCCACCGGAAACAAATGAGGTACCTGAACAGCCTTCTGTCCATATAACCTATTCACCTATTCACCCTCATTTATTTGTACAGTTCTTTGGTTCATGTCTGCTGTTGTCTGTTGAGCACACTTGTAAGTTATCCTTGTTCATTAGTCCGAACCTTCCATGCCAAAATCCTCCACCCGTAACCAGTCAGTCACATCAACATACTCCACACATTGTCTAAGAGCAGAGGCACTGCAGTGGCACAGAAGTCTCCCACTCGTATCCGATATTTGATTTCGGCCCCTTTTACAGGGGATGTGTCCTATTGATCGCAGGGTGGCCCCCCTCTTCCTCCTCGTATCCCCCAACTCACCCTCTGGAGTCCGACTGTCTCGCCCTCTGCTCTCCACACAGAGCAGTTAGACCCAGTGGCCTGCTGGGAAGTCAGGTCGGTGCACACTCAGGTACTGGCACGGTTTCTCCAACCGGTTTGACCAAAGATATGTACAACTTGCCACTAAACACTATTGATGGATGGATGGACGGATGGATGGAAGGACAGATAGACAGATATTTTTTGAATAACCCCATGTTGAAAAAAGTTGCAGCTGAATCTGTATGAGACATATAGACAAACGTCTAAATATTGCAATGCAGAATTGGCCATTTCATTAAAGCAACACTATCCTTCTGTTTTCAAAGGGTTGGTTTGTCTCACACGTTGATCTTAAAAGTAGTTATGCAGAACATAACAGTAAC
The DNA here is from genome assembly GCF_963854185.1 of Sardina pilchardus. Taxonomy (NCBI): domain Eukaryota; kingdom Metazoa; phylum Chordata; class Actinopteri; order Clupeiformes; family Clupeidae; genus Sardina; species Sardina pilchardus. Next base: position 15,423,879 of record NC_085010.1, read on the forward strand.
AGTCATTCCCCCATTTCAAATCACAACTCAAAACACATCTGTTTAAAACTGCTTATTCTATCTGATGCTATTCCTCTAGCCCGTTCTGCTGCTTTCTATATGTACATACTTTATTGTTGTGTTTTAAATGTTTTATGTATGTATGTACGGTAACCTTGAGTGCCAAGAAAGGCGCCTTTAAATAAAATTTATTATTATTATTATTAAAACAGTTTACAGATAGATAGTGTACAGCTGCAGAGAGGACAGAGAGGTGGTGTGGCCTCAGAATGGCTGCACGCCCTGTACAACACTGCTCAGAGTTTGCATCAGTTTGCCCTTCCTTGCATCATTCTCAATGCTTGGCTCAGTTTGCAGGTCCCAGAACAGCCCATCCTCCTCACTGGCCCACAGGGCACTGGTCAGCTTGTGAAGTTCTGTGTCTCTGGATGTGTACTAGAGTAACAGCAACTCTGGGCCGGTTTGAACAATCAACAAAAATATGTTACGGTCAGAGCCTGCAACATGCAACGTTAATGGCATGTAACAACTTGCAAGGCCGGTGTCATCAAGGACGTGTTTGGAATTATGTAATGTCTGAGATCATTTGTATCCACTATTTTGTTTGAAATCCTCAACTTTTGTTGTCTTCTGACATTAGAAAGGTGTATTGAAAGGTTGATTTAGGCCAACAGGGCTGTAGGTTCTTAGGTTTCGATTGAAGCTTTAGCTTGACGCTCAGCAAACTCCCTCGTCTCAAAGCACTTGAAAAGATTCCACGAGTCCACTTCTTATATTTAACTGTTTACTTAAAACTCTTCAAGCAACATTACAAAAAATAATAAAGTTATCCACAAAATACATATATATCTCGAGGGTGAGAGCTACAGAGCGAGGTCAAAAAACTATTTCGCTCCAATCTCCTTTCGGTTTCTAAGTTCCCCACTCCCCACATATCAAAATAAAAGCACCCCAATAGGTCAATATCAGAATCACATTAAACGTCCTGTCTTAGTCTTACAAAGCAACACAAATGTATTTTAACATTTTTTAACTCATGAAATTATAAATCATATTCATCATATTAATGAACTTATACACTTTTAAATGCAAAATGTTTTTAACCTAAATAGACTGCATTTAGGCTCCTACATTTCCGGCCCCTAATTGTTACCAATGCCATTGAGACAATTACTCAAAACTCAAACAGAAGGAGCCTAATGATACACTCACATATACAACTCACATATCATCTTTCTTTTAGTTAAACTGAACAACAACTTTAACTTCAGTCCATAACTCTTCTACCCCAGACAGGGCAATTTCACCAAACAGTCCATTAATCCGCCTCAGACTCTTGCAGCAGGCACAGCTTTGTTACTGGGCGCAAAAGTTCATTGGTCCGGGTCTTGACTTTCACCTGCCGGACGAAGCCTCTTCTGTCAGGAAAAGTCTCTGTAATCTTTCCAAGCGGCCAGGAGTTCCTGGGTGATGTGTCGTCCACAATCAGCACCACGTCGCCAACACAGAAGTTTCTTTGCGGTGTTGTCCATCGCTGACGTTCTTGAAGCTGTGTGAGGTACTCCCTGCACCAGCGCTTCCAGAATATGTCCGTGAGATACTGGACCTGCCTCCATCTTCGATTTGCGTACTGATCATCTTTGTTGAACACTCCTGGAGGCAGCTCAGGTTTGACTTTCAATAACAAAAGGTGATTAGGGGTTAAAGCCTCTAAATCATTCATGTCAGAAGATGCCTTGGTTATGGGCCTACTGTTTATGATGGCCTCAGCTTCACACAAAAGGGTGTGGAGAGACTCTTCATCCATCATTTGTTCCTTTACTGTGACATTCAGGATCTTTCTCACAGAACGGATGAGCCGCTCCCAGGTTCCTCCGTGGTGAGAACCTGTTGGAGGGTTGAAGTGCCATTGCACACCTTTCTGTTGCAAGTGTTTTTCAATCATGCTGATGTTCCACTCACTTATCATTTTCTTCATCTCGCTGTCAGCTGCTCTGAAATTTGTCCCATTATCTGAATACATCTCTCTGACCTGTCCTCTTCTGGCTAGGAATCTTCTAATTGCATTCAAGCATGCATCGGTGTCAAGCGAGGATGCGACTTCCAAATGCACTGCTCGAATAGCAAGGCAAGTAAAGATGACACCGTACCTTTTTACATGTCCTCTTCCCTTTTTCACCAGGAATGGGCCGAAGTAGTCGACGCCAACTCTTGTAAATGGTGGATCGTCAGGCAGAACCCTGCATTTTGGTAGATCTGCCATGAGTTGCTTGCCAGCTGTCCCTTGTAGCTTCTTACAAGCAATGCACTTAGACAAGATTCTTCTAATAGCTCCATTTGCTCCAGGGATCCAGAATCTCTGCCGCAATTGAGCCAGCATGTGGTTTCTTCCTGCATGTGCTGTAACATCATGAATGTGTCTAAGAACAAGCCTTGTAATGTGTGAGTCTTTTGGCAAAATGGCTTGCTGCTTGGAGTCTTCAGGCATTGCTGCGCGGCTCAACCTGCCGCCAACTCTCATTAGTCCGTCTTGTAGTATTGGATTCAGCTTATGAAGCAAACTACTTTTCTTCACTCTTTGATGTTCCATTAACATTTCCAGATCTTCTTGGAATCTTTGCTTTTGTGCGTACTTCACAATTTCTGCTTCTGCTTCGGTCAAATCCTCACAGGTAAGTCGTGTTCCTTTATAATCTTTCTTGAATTGATTCCTTCTTTCTTTGCATGATAAACTTGGTTCAGTCTTTTTCTTTGCAATCATTTCTTTCAACAGATCTTTCAATTTCAAGAACCAGGCTACCGCACGCTTTAGTTTTGTCCAGGATGAGTAATACATCATAAGCTGGTCCAACGGATCTTTGACGTCTTGCGTTTGTATGACATGCGACTGAACAACTCTTTTGACCTCTGGGTCATCCATTTTTATCATTCCAGGATCTGGATTCTTTGGCCACTGGTCTTCGCCACAGAGCAAGAAACTCGGTCCTGAAAGCCAGCTTTCATTCTTCAAGAATGCTTCAACAGACTGACCTCGGGAGACATGATCTGCTGGATTCAAACTGGTATTGATATACCTCCACTGTGAAACTTGAGAGTGCTCCAGAATGGCTGACACTCTATTAGCAACAAAAGTCTTGAATCTGGTACTTTCACTACTCAAGTACTTCAGCACAACTGTGCTATCTGTCCAATATATTGAGTCACGAAGTTCCAATTCAAGCTCTTTCTTCAACAGCTTGTCCATCTTGACTGCAACTGAGGCTGCAGTTAATTCCATTCTCGGTATGGTTGGAGATTTCAAGGGTGCTACCCGTGCCTTCGCCATCATGAGTGTGGATTGAGTCTCACCAGCTGAAGAGCGTAACACTAGGTAGCTTGTTGTTCCATAGGCGTCTTCACTCGCATCAGCGAAGTGGTGTAGCTGAGCGAAGACTGGCGCACCAAACTCCTCTGTCTTGATACATCTGTCAACGCCGAACACCTCTAGCTGTTGCAAGTCTGAAGTCCACTTTGTCCATTCTTTAATGACAACATCTGGTAAGCTTTCATCCCAGCTGTACTTCTGTCGGCATAAATCTTGCAGAATTCTTTTGGCAGGCAGGACCACTGGAGCTATGAACCCCAGAGGATCAAAAATGGAGCTGACAAAGGAAAGTAGGCCTCTCCTGGTGTGTGGGCGATCTTTGAGATTGATCTTGAACTTAAACTGATCCGTCTCCGCACACCACTGGATTCCTAATGCTCGCTCCATTGGTAGACTGTCCATATTCAAATCAAGGTCTTGAAATCCTTGTGCTCTCTCATCTTCAGGAATTGAGTTGAGCAACTTCCTGCTATTGCTTGACCATTTGGTTAGCCGAAATCCACCTTTCGCCAACATGCTTCTCAAGTTGGTGCACAGATTGACTGCTGTGTCTTCATCAGCTGTTGACTTAAGGCAGTCGTCCACGTAAAAATTGCTCTTAACTGTTGTAGCGGCTTCTTGCCCAAATTCATCTTCAAAATCAGCTGCACATTTCTGCAGAGCATAGGTTGCAACACTTGGTGACGATGTTGCACCAAAGATGTGCACCAGCATCTTGAATTCGGCAAGTTCTTTCTCATAATTTCCTTCTGGCCACCAGAGGAATCTTAGTAGATTTGTGTCTTCCTCTTTGACTCTAACTTGGTAAAACATGGCTTCCACATCAGCCATAATGGCTATGGTTTCTTGTCTGAATCTTGTCAGGACCCCAACTAGCGAACTAGTTAGGTCTGGTCCTTGTAAGAGCTGTTGATTCAGTGATGTTCCTCCAAAGCTCGCTGCACAGTCAAAGACAACGCGCAACTTTCGCTTGACTGGATGTCTGACTCCATGGTGTGGCAGATACCATGTTCTTCCCTCAGTTAGATAACATTCAGCACTGTCTATTTTCACTGCATAGCCTTTCTTAACAATATCTTCCATAAATGCAACATATTCTGTACGATAATCTGCATCTTTAGAAAACCTCTTTCTTAAGTTCAGTGCACGTTGTTCTGCCACTGATCTGTTGTTTGGCATGCACAGTGATTTGTTTCTCAGTGGGAGGCAAATACTGTAATGACCATCTTTCAGTTGTGATGACTGAGACACCATGCTAATGAACTGGTGATCTTCCTTGGACATTTCAATGTCTTCATTCTTCCCTGCATCAGGAAAGTCCAGCTTAAATTGTTGATGCCAAAGCTCCTCTAGCCTAGCAACTGCAATTCGGTTTGCTGTAACTGCTGCCGATCCATTCTTCCTCAGTCCATCATTTCCTCCTTTAAGAGGTCCGTTAACTGTCCAGCCTAATGCTGTTCTCACGGCATAAGGTCCATCTGTAACACTACTCACTACTTGAAGTGGCTCCATTGCTTTGGGAACGTTCGCTCCTATTAATAGTCCAACTTCTGCTTCAACAGTGGGAAGTTTGACATCCTTTAAGTGTGGCCAACTGATGACATCCTCTTGATGTGGGATATTATCCTTAGTCACAGGAATGGCCTTTTGGGAAAACACTTCTGAAAGCTCAATAAACTGGTCACCTCCCAGACTACTGATTTCCAGTCCTGTCACAATGCGTGTGTTCACCACAGATTCATTTCCCATTGTTCTCAATGAGATGCTTGTGCGGCGTCCATTCATGTTCAGCTCATCTATCAGTGACTCGGTAGCAAAGGTAGCAGAGCTTCCCGGATCCAAAAATGCATACGTTGTGACTAGTTTGGTTCCTTTCTGTGCTTTGACCTGTACTGGAACGATCGAAAGAAAGCAATCTTCCTTACCGGCCCCAGTGACACCACAAATTTCTGAAGTTTGGATAAGAGCATTGGTTACGGCTTGCTGATCATCACTTTCTTTCGCTGCTCCTCCTTTTGAGTCTTTGAATGTAATGTGTAGCAGGGTGGGATGCGAACGAGAACATTCTTGACACGTAGCCTTCTCTCTACAGCTGCTACTCATGTGGCCATGTTTCAAGCATGCAAAACACAAACCTTTACTTTTCAAAAACTCAAGTTTGTCCTTGTGTGGCTTGCTCTTGAATCCTCTGCAGACTGTGAGGCTGTGACGTTCTCCATTGCAGTAAAGACATGGTTTGCCATTGGCATCCACGGAGATGGTCTTTGTTTTGTCTGTTGAGTTCTCTTCCTTTTCCTTCTTATCTTTATCTTCCACTGCAATCGATGTTGTGAAAACCTTTTTCACTCTAGGCGTTTCCGTATTTGCTGCTCTTGGTTTCTGCCGGACTGAATCCTTTGCAATGGGGGTGTTTTCTTTAATGTTTCCATATAGAGGATGCAGTAAGTACTTGACTTGCTTGTTAACAAAGTCAACAAAGCCCTTGAATTTAACTCTCTTCTTTGTCTTTTCTTGCAGGTCGCAGGCGAACCTTCTCCAGGATTCTTTGAGTTTGTACGGAAGCTTGCTAGCTAATGCCTTTATGGTAGCTGCATTGTCCAAATCTTCCATGTAGCTAATATCTGCCATAGTGTTGGAGCAACCAGTCAGGAACAATGAGAAAGACTGTAGTGCTGCACCATCTTCTGGCTTGATGATCTGCCAGTCCATGGCTTCCTTTATGTACGCCTCTGCAATCTTGTAGTCATCACCGAAATACTCCTTTAACATCTGCTTTGCTTTGGCGTAGCCTGTCGAAGGTGGCATGTGAATGCAGCTCTTTACCAACTCATGTGGTTGTCCACTTGTGTACTGCAGCAAAAACTGTAGACGATCACGGTCATCTTCAGTGCGGCTTTCAATTCCATGTTCAATGGATCTGATAAAGGATTTATATTCCAGCGGTTCGCCCTTGAATATTTTAATTGTGAGATCAGGAAGTAAAGACGCCTTGTGATTCTTCACTAGGTACTCTGTGACATTAGCTTGTTGGGATATAGCCTTGCACAAACTATCAAGCACTACTCCGCCATTGCCATCTCTATTCACATCCGTCAAAACTCTGTTGGTTCCTGCTGGCAAGTTGTTATTAAATGGAACAAATTGGGAATAATTCCGTGCAGGCGTGGCATGCTGTGGTGGTGCCAAAAAAGTAGGCCTACTTTTGAATATTCCTTTGTCTTCAGGTAGGCCTATATCAGATTTGCAAATGCTCACGTTCTCCTGTGCATCTTCATATTTTTGCAAAACTTCCAACTTTGCATTTGATTCAGCTATGGCTGTTTGAATTACATGCATTTCCTTTCTAGCCCTAATTGCAGCTTCCTTTCTCTTTTGTTCTGCCTCAAGCGCTGCTTCTTCCTCTTCTATTGCCAGTTTCTCCATTACAGCTGCAGCCTTAGCCTTTAGTGATGCACGATCAATCTCTGTTTTAATTTTAATTGAGGATGTTGAAATCACGCTTGACGTTCGATAACTAGACCTTTTAGAGCGTTTAGCAGTAGACTTTGATAACACCGACTTGTTATCATTTTGCACTCTTTCACTTTCCTTAGCCTGCTCAACGCGCCTCATAACATCTTTCATCCACTTCTCACATCTCCAGAAGAAACCATTCATTGATACTTGTTTAGGGTCAAACCAATTCTTTTGATTTTCTTCAAATTCTTCCTCGCTCATATATAGCTGCAAACTATTATTCAAATCGTAAAATTCTTGCTGCAAACCGCAGAAGTCCACACGCAGCTTATTGTTAACGAGGTCAGCATTTGCGTCATCCGCCATTAGTTCTTCAATTTGCTTAGTCAGACTAGTTAGCTGACTTAGCTTGCTATTACGTGCATGTATTTGCCTAGACTTATGATCCTCCATACCTTTTTCGGTTAATTTTACAGTTCGTTTACCTTCTCGTTGTGCCATGCTACTTAGGCTAAATCCTTTCACATTCACATTAGTTGACTCGTTAGCACTTAGCTTTCAACTGCATTCCTCTCGGTTCCACTTCGTCATTCAACAGAAAGACGTCCTTTCACAGCTTCGGTTAACTCTCGGTAGCACGGCCAATCCTTAAAAGTATTCTACTTACAGTCGTCGCTTTTCTCTCCAACAGCAGCCTTTAAGTCCATGAACTGTATCCTATTTTCGTTTTCTTTATCCAGTCAGTCCAAGTTGGAATCCAAAAATCCGTGAAGAGCTAGTTTTTTGACTAAAATGTAGGTTCTTAGGTTTCGATTGAAGCTTTAGCTTGACGCTCAGCAAACTCCCTCGTCTCAAAGCACTTGAAAAGATTCCACGAGTCCACTTCTTATATTTAACTGTTTACTTAAAACTCTTCAAGCAACATTACAAAAAATAATAAAGTTATCCACAAAATACATATATATCTCGAGGGTGAGAGCTACAGAGCGAGGTCAAAAAACTATTTCGCTCCAATCTCCTTTCGGTTTCTAAGTTCCCCACTCCCCACATATCAAAATAAAAGCACCCCAATAGGTCAATATCAGAATCACATTAAACGTCCTGTCTTAGTCTTACAAAGCAACACAAATGTATTTTAACATTTTTTAACTCATGAAATTATAAATCATATTCATCATATTAATGAACTTATACACTTTTAAATGCAAAATGTTTTTAACCTAAATAGACTGCATTTAGGCTCCTACAGGGCAAAGCTATAGTCAAATTGATCAAACACATAGACAGGGAAAAACAGGAGCAGAAGTTCTCTGAATGACAGAGTCACAGTCATAATAAACAAGAACAGTTACGGCAACTGAATACTCTCAACCTCAACCTCGAAGCCATGAGCGGTTTCTGGTTACATGGCAACAGCTTAAGTCACTGAGCTCCCTCACAAATCCTCCCTAAAAATGTAGCGCAACGTTTAATTAAATATACTGTGTAAATGCATGTTGCTAAAGTTGGGGAATGAGTCTTCGTTCGGGCTCTGACGACGCAGAATTGTATGAACCTTGACCTCATGTTTTTAATTTTTTAAATGTTTTATTTTTTTTATCTAGGAATACTAAAGGCGGTTTTCCACTGACAGTGAACCCGGTGTTGAACTGGTGCCGTTCGGAAGTCTTTGAACCGTGATGCTATCTAGTGAACCAGCCTGCATGTCCACCAGTTTTGAACCAAACCAAGGATGCCTCATCAACAGCAGGTGTTGCATGCCAAACAAAAGTTAATGAGATGCATAAACAGGAGAATGATATGAACAGTTGTCCCACAAAAACGGCAGACATTAGCAGTTTAAAATGCTAGTCAACATCTGCAGTGTAAGGCTAATTGACTCATGACAACAGTTGACATGCCCCTCTGAATGGCGCAATGACATGCCCACACTGGTTCGCACTGATTCACAAGAAAAAAAACAACTATTTTTTGGTTCCGAACCAAGGTGCCACGTTCCGAACCGGCTTTTGTTTGGTGGAAACGTTCCTAACGGTACAAATGTTGGTTCGCAAACAGGAAGGGAGCCGGTTCAAGTCAGAAAAGGCCTATAAGATGTATTTTAAAGGCACCCTTAACAAGACACAGCCTAAAGAAAAAAAACACTTTTACAGAAAAATTGCGAATATACAGTAAAACAACCCTTGGTCAAAGCTGTGTACCACTGGCCATCTTTATACTGATGTTCCTCTCTCTCACATACTGCACACTGTACATGCTAGACAGACTATGGCAACTATGACAAGTAGTTCAATGCATTTGCATGTAATGACACAAGCGATGAAATGAGGCCAATTTGTACAAAATCAGTTCCATGGATGTGCGACAGCATTGGTATTTGTTCAAAATGGAGAGAAACTGCTTCAATGATGTGCCCAAGTGATAAGATGATATGGAGTTTGAACAAACAGTTTTGAGAATTACCGATTCTGATCTAAGAAATATCACAAAGCAACTGAGAAACAGTGTAAGGTCAAAAAACTGCTAAAGGTGCCCTTTTTACACAGGGACCAAGAGAAATCCTGTGTACACCTGGTGCTTGGTGAAAAAATAATCAAATCTGATTGTTCTCTCTTGACTTTTTCCACATTTACACAGCTCTTCCTGGAAGCTCACCCAAGGCTAAGGCTAAAGTCATAGCCTCAAGCTATTTGATAGTCAAATGTATTCCCTCTAACAGCAGTAGGCCTAGTGGTGCTTTAAGCAAAAGAAGGTTGTAAAGTTTACGGCAGAACGTTTCTATTATCACGGGCTATGGAAACTATGCCAACCATGGCCTACAGTGGTGTTGAAGACATCTAGACTCTTTCTCTTTTTGCATTATTCTTAGGACATGTATTTCCCTTTTTCAAAGTGACGCAGAATTATTGTTGAGTTACTCTCTTAAACACACACACACACACACACTCTCTCTCTCGCTCTCTACATGTGATCTCACTAATTAACTGAACTACCTGGCTTCAGCATGACTAGAATCAGCTGATAAAGTGAATGGTTAGAACTAAAATGTGGCAAGACTTCTACTTTACAACTACTTTAAATGGAATAAAAAGGTACACAATGTTCTGGTATTAATCCAAACACCATGGTTAGCTGTAATCAATTTAAGCTCACCCAAGGCTAAGGCTAAAGTCATAGCCTCAAGCTATTTGATAGTCAAATGTATTCTCTCTAACAGCAGTAGTGGTGCTTTAAGCAAAAGAAGGTTGTAAAGTTTACGGCAGAACGTTTCTATTATCACGGGCTATGGAAACTATGCCAAACCATGGCCTACAGTGGTGTTGAAGACATCTAGACTCTTTCCCTTTTTCAAAGTGACACAGAATTATTGTTGAGTTACTGTACTCTCTTAAACACACACACACACACACACACACACACACACACACTCTCGCTCTCTACCTGTGCACTTAACACATGTGATCTCACTAATTAGCTGAACTACCTGGCTTCACCATGACTACCCAGATAGCAAAACTGCACTGGGACGGAACTGGGCCACATGTACCACAACATTCGGCACGGATCTTTATAATGGACCTGATCTGGCGTCCAAACGCACATCGGTCCAAAATTGTTTTGGATCTGTTTGACGGATTTGCGGCAGATATGAACTTGCACTCGTCCAGGTCCGTCCCAGATAGCAAAACACACCTACCACGACATCCGGCACGGATCTGAATAGTGGACCTGATCCGCCGTCCAAACGCACATCGGTCCAAAATTGTTTTGGATCCGTTTAACTGATCTGGTGGCAATAAGGGCTGAGACTGCTCCCAACAAACAAGATAACGTCCCGGCGATGATTCAGAGCTTTTTAAAAAACGTATTTTGTCACTGCGACGTAAAAAGAGGAAAAATCGAATTTCACCCAACTATCAGTTCACCGTTTAGCATTTGCGCCATGGAGATCACCCAAGTCAATCTGTCACGAGCGTGTGACGTTAGGATACTATTTATGTGAATGAAACAGCTGTCAACGTTGGTAAGCAGTAATTGGCATACAGTAATGATTTGCAATTAAGCTTACGTCTAGAATTTCATTTCATACATTTATTTAGCTTACCTGTGGTGCGGCTTGGAGATTGATGATCACGTCCAGTTGATTAAAAATTAGAAGAGTTAGCTGGGTATTTATACCCGGTTAGGTCTAATACTTTCACGACTACGGTGTATTTCCCCCCTAATAAATTACTAAGTCAATGGTCATATCTGGTAATGTTGTTGTTCAAAACATCAGTGGAGTAGGTTAGCCTATAAGCTAAAATATCCCAACCACATTGTTTAAAAATTCAAAACTAATATTTGCAATGCATGCTGGGAAGCAAACAAAGCAAACAAACAAGCAAACAAAGTAGGCCTACACAAAATATAATTAAAGTTATCAGAGAATGTCTAGGTTATATTTTATATCTAAACCATGAGGTTTATAAAGTCATAAAATTGTGATAAGCATCCTTAATTCTTCTGCAAAGTTTTTTATAGTGGTGACCAGTTGGGGATGTGAATGTCTGCTTAAAGTCATATGTGATATGGGACCTGCATTGCAGATCCGTACCACACACAAGAAGCGGACCCGTACCACACATAAGAGGCGGAACCGCATTGCAGATCCGTACCACACACATTAGGGCTCGGGCACACGACTTGCATTCTAGGAATATTGCCGCCATGTTGGTAGCGCACTGAACGTGATGTCCATTCATTCAGATGCAGAAGACAAGAAGCAGAAATATAGTATTAGCTGTGCTGTGCCCGCAAAGTTTTCACGTCATGATCCCGAGCCCTATAAGCGGACCCGTACCACACATAAGAGGCGGAACTGTATTGCAGATCCGTACCACACACAGTAAGCGAACCCGTACAGGTCCGCTTCTTGTGTGTCGTACGGAACTGCAATACGGGTCCGCTTATTGTGTGTGGTACGGGTCTGATTCTTGTGCAGAGCCATAGAGAGAGCAGAGAGAGTTGCGACACGCTTTGATGTCGCCGCCACGCGATCAAAAGTTCCAAAAAACCTGCGCTGAATGGCTGAATTCCAGGAGGGTGGGATGTAGCTACTTCTAGATGCTGGAAGGTGTAATAATTTAACTCATTAACTACTGACCAAGAGATTGGCTGTAAATAGTTCCAAAAGTCCCATAACGAGGAAATAGCCTGGAAAAAGCACTGCCATTTTTTCCTACGGAGGTCTATGGGAGTGTCGCCACTCTGTTTTATCTACCGCTCTGGTGTGTGGTATACGGATCTGCAATTCATGGGTTTCATCAGGTCCCTTTCCACAGGTGTATAAAATGAAGCACCTTGATTATCAATGCAGACTGCATGGTGATTGATACACCTGTGCTAAGGGACCTGATGAAACCCATGAATACGGGTCTGCCTCTTGTGTGTGGTACGGGTCTGCTTCTTGTGTGTGGTACGGATCTGCAATACGGGTCCTTTTATTGTGTGTGTGTGGCACGGGTCCTCTTATTCTGTGTTGTACGGATCTGCAATACGGGTCCGCCTCTTGTGTGTGGTACGGGTCCACTTCTTGTGTGTGGTACGGATCTGCAATATGGTTCCGTTTATTGTGTGTGACACGGGTCCGCTTATTCTGTGTTGTACGGATCTGCAATACGGGTCCGCTTATTGTGTGTGGGCCACATCTGGCCCACAGTCAGATACCGTAGGTCCGCTACATACGGATCTAAAGGCTTTCATGCGGATCCGGCCCAAAGGAAATTGCTATCTGGGTAGAATCAGCTGATAAAGTGAATGGTTAGAACTAAAATGTGGCAAGACTTCTACTTTACATTGGACTAAATGGAATAAAAAGGTACAAAATGTTCTGGTATTAATCCAAACACCATGGTTAGCTGTAATCAATCCCACTGAGCAAAAACTGGTCCAAAATATGTCCAGAAGACGTGGTCGCCGAACTCCAGAAGACGTCTTAAGAGTAGCCAGAATGAAAGTTTTTAAGACAATAATTTGCAACTAATGTTGGTTGTCTATAGACGTCCTGAACAGGGTCAGGCTGGACTATTGTCCCAGTGTCATTTATCTGACATTTTGACTGTAAAATAGACGTCCAGATCACAGCCTGGACAGTCCACTGTTTTTTGGACGTCCATAGACGTTGCTTGCTCAGTGGGATGCAACAGGAAATAGCTAGCATTTAAACACACAAGAGAAGTCTCATGAAGACATGAAGTCAAATGACTGCTTGAAAGAAGTCACACGATGACAAAGTCACATGACTGCTTGGATGTGATCCATGTGAGATTAAATTTACAATATTTGTCTGGTAGACTTAATACTGTACTGTACAGTATCTCCCATAACCTGGGGTTGTCTGTTCTTGTGGGCCCGTGACTCAGTGTTACAGTACATCTACGTGTGCACCTGTGCTAGGTCACGTCTGGAACCATTCACAGCAAAAGTGCAGTGGTAATACGTTTCTGTTACCATCTGACAATACTATGGCGCCAAACACTGGCCCCATTTGCACCACATTCATGGACGTGGGTGAAGTGTTCTCCATGTTTGGGCAAAAGTGCATCTCATGGAAGATGTAGGATGCCCATGTCAGGCTGAGGAGTGTGCTCAGTGGTGTGGTGGTGCATGGGTGAACATCCCCGTGCAGTGACTGATACTTCTCCCATTAATTATAGGGACCAGATACAGTGATCCGTACAGTATCCGTGATTGGCACTCAGGGCATGAAATTGGCACACGCGGGTAACTTTTACAGTTAGCCAATAAGACAATACAACACTGAGCAAAGATCATTAAAACGAGACTTGCTATAATGTTTACAGAGACACACTGTGACACCATGTCCTAATGTTTTATCCATTACAGTGTCGCACGGTGGTATATTTCCCGACATTACCTTATCCGTGAGGCTTTATTGTTAGATATAATCACCCACTTTGGATATTGGAGCTTACAGACTATGCATCTTCAGTTTTAACTTGACGTGGAGTCATAATCCCATAGCCTTCTTTGTTCAATATTTTGTTTCTTTCCAACTTCACCGAAGTCATCCATATATTAGCACAGATGTCTGCACTATTGGCGCCGAGCAGCATAGTTCATATTCTCCTCTCTTGATTTGTTTGTAATGGAAGTTGCCATTGTTATGCTAGTCCCTCTACTGTATTGGAAGCTGTGTGTGTCATTCTTCAGAATCATTACCATAGATAAATTGATATTGTAAAAAACTGAGCCTGACTGTCCGGACTGTGGCTCCCAGAATGCATTGCGGGAGGATTCGGGAGATGTTGTTGTTGTGTGATTTGTTGTGTTCGCCCGGTGTATGTGTTAGCATTTGTAGTCGTCCCTTAGTTGTACCTCTGTGTGTTGTGTGCCGCCACCCTGTCTGTGTGTTGCGTGTGTGTTGGTCTTCCCTCATGTGTTTGTAGCGATTGGTATGACTGTGTGAGAGTAAATAAACGACTATAAAGCAAGCAATGAAAGCGTGATTCGTTACACTGGTGTCAGAAGTGGGATGGAGACCCCTGCCAGACAAGAGGAGGAAACTGAACCCTGAAGATTCGTCGATGACAAGTGTTCTTCCACTCTACTCTTCGACAGCAGACGGAGCCAGCCTGCCACATGGCCGCGCTGAAGCAGTGCCCCCCCGACCACAGGACGAGAGCACTCAGACTGGAAGCAGCATTCCGCCCCTGGAACCTGCTACGCGAGAGAGCGACGGAGGTAACCCTGCCCCCGGCACGACGACAGCAGAAGGCCGCTCCAGCGTGAAGTTGCCTCGCTACAATGGCAAGAGGCCGCTGGTGACTTATCTGGTGCAGGTCCGACTGGCAGCCAAGCTGAATGGCTGGTCGGAGAGGAGGACGGGTGTACAGGTGGCGTTGGCTTTGGAGGGAGAGGCGCTGAAAATTCTAGAAGACCTATACTGCCGACGGAACAAGCAAGCTGGACCGCAATCGAGGCTACTCTGCAACGACGATTCTGCCAGAGAATCTTCCTAAGCGACGCCCCAAGAACAACTCGCTTCCAGACGGTGACATAAGGACGAGAGACTTGGCAACTTCGCGGATGATCTACAGCTGTATGCCCGACGGGACTATCCAACGTACAGCCAGAGTATACACAAAAGAGATGGTACTGGAAGCGTTCATGCCAGACATGCACCCAGAAATGCTGAGAGAACACCCATGCCTGAACACCCCATATAGCTCGCTGTCTGCAGCGCTCACGGAAGCTGAACGGGTGGAAAACATCTTCCGACGAGCCGCTGACTTTGGCTAACATTCAGGATGAGTGCATGCTCGGCCTGGACGTGCTAGGGGACACGGGGGCTGTGGTGGTTTGGTTCACGCTGCACTTGGGGGGCGAGCAGCATGAAGTTGCACACGGCAGGAAAAACGGGGCACGGAGTGCGCTGAGTCGGCGTGACGAAGACTCCTCCAAATCGCTCTACACAAGCCCAAATGCCAATGAAGGTTGCAAAGAGTGCTCGTCATACAAAGCTCCGCCCCTCTCCACCCAAGCCCGCGAAAAACAACGGTACTCCTTCAGGTCCGCGAAAACAATTGGTTCTCCTTCAGGTCCGCAGGTTGAGCCCACCGGCAGAGAAGGAGAGAGTCGCCGCTCCACGCTGGGAGTACGTCGAGAGATTCACCGTCTGCCAGCGCCGAGCGAGAGAGAGACCGCGCTTGCCAGCAGCGCGCCAGCTAGAATGACAGCGTTTGGCAGCAGCGTGCCAGCGAGAGAGACCGCGTTCGCCAACAACCCATCGACGAGAGAGAGAGCGTTTGCCAGCAACCCACCAGCGAGAGACTCACCGCCCGCCAGCGCCATGCCAGAGTGAGAAGCGACGTTTGCCAGCACCGCGCTGAGGTCGTCTGGTTGCCCTCTACCAGCTACAGCGATCGAGAAATCGGAGATAACGCGCCACAGCCCGGCGCCATGACACAGCACTGCTGGGGGGCTGTGTAACGAACTGAGCCTAACTGTCCGGACTGTAGCCCCCAGAATGCATTGCGGGAGGGTTCGGGAGATGTTGTTGTTGTTGTTGTTGTTGTTGTGTGATTTGTTGTGTTCGCTCGGTGTATGTGTTAGCATTTGTAGTCGTCCCTTAGTTGTTCCTCATGTGTTAATCCCTGTGTGTTGTATGTTACTCCTCTCAAGTCGAAATCACGAAACCAAGTCGTTCTTTTCCATTTACTGACATTTATTCACACTTCAGTGCAAATGCATGCCGTGAGAACTGGACATACAGAAAACACCAAACATAAATGACATTCTTATAGAGACTAACATACATAGCTTATACCTTACGGTTACATAGTGAAACGCCCGGTTAGCTTTACATTAACACTTATAGCAGCAAGATATAAACTTTACCTCATTGGCCACTTGTGCTTGAGAGAAATAAAACCAACGGGTCTTCAGGTCTTCACTTAACACTAAACTTAATCTCTTATATGCTGTACGAAATACACCAAACTTTCTAGCACAGCCGTGCTGCATGCTGCATAGAATAGAATAGAATAGAATATATACTTTTTTGATCCCGTGAGGGAAATTCAGTTCTCTGCATTTAACCCAATTTAACCGAATTAGTGAACACACAGCACACAGTGAACACACAGTGAGGTGAATCACACAACCCAGAGCAGTGAGCTGCCTGCACAACCAGCGGCGCTTGGGGAGCAGTGAGGGGTTAGGTGCCTTGCTCAAGGGCACTTCAGCCGTGGTGGACTGGTCGGGGATCGAACCGGCAACCCTTCGTTTACAAGCCCGATGCGCTAACCAGTACACCACGGCTGCCCCCAATGGTCCAAATGATACAATTCCCTTCTAACAATGCCCTGCCATCACCTCTGACTTCAGAACTTTGGTTCCGGCATGAGTCATGATACATTCTAAGTGAAACTCCAATGAAATTAACACAAATAAAGATATGTTTTTAACATTGAATTATTCTTTCTCACTTCTTAACTATTTATTCATACATGTGTATTCATTAACTTGTGTATTTTTATTCCTATATTTATTGACTTATTTAATAATAATAATAATAATAATAAATTACATTTATATAGCGCCTTTCAAGACACTCAAGGTCGCTTAACAAGAGTAGGAGTGGGGAGGGTGGGAGGGGGTGGGGGGCTAAGAGGGGTAGGTCAGAGAGAAGAGGTGTGTTTTCAGGTGCTTTTTGAATATTGACAGGGAGGTGGCAGAACGGATGGGAGATGGTAGGTTGTTCCATAGGGTAGGGGCAGTTACGCAGAAGGCCCTATCACCAAAGGTCTTTAGTTTGGTGCGGGGAATGGTGAGTAGATCCTTGCCTGTGGAGCGCAGGGACCGTGATTGGGAGTAGGGGTGGAGGAGATCAGTAATGTACTTGGGTGCCAGTGAGTGTAGTGATTTGTACGTGAGGAGGAGGATTTTGTATGTGATGCGTGCTTTGACAGGGAGCCAGTGGAGTTTCTTGAGTATGGGGGTGATGTGCTGCCAGGGCTTGGTGTGAGTTAGCACCCTGGCAGCTGAGTTCTGGACATACTGCAATCTGTCCAGGGCCTTACTAGGCAGCCCAGACAGAACACCATTACAGTAGTCCAGGCGGGAGGTGATGAATGAGTGGATGAGAGTCTCAGTAACTGAGTCGGATAGTGATGGCCGGAGTCTTGAGATGTTGCGCAGGTGGAAGAAGGCAGATTTGGTGATGTTCTTGATGTGAGACCGGAATGAGAGGGTGGGGTCGATGATAACACCCAGATTCCGCGCCTCTGGTGATAGGGAGGTGGAACAGCCATCTATGACCAGGGCAAGATCTCCAACCTTCTTAAGCAGTGGTGCTGGAGCCACCACCATGAGCTCTGTTTTGCTGCTGTTTAGTTTTAGGAGGTTAGAGGTCATCCAGTTTTTAATTTCCTGCAGGCAGTTGTTGAGTTGCAGGGGTGGAAGCTGGGAAGAGGGTTTCGTGCTGATGTACAACTGGGTGTCGTCCGCATAGCAGTGAAAGCTGAGTCCATGTTGACGGATTATCTGTCCAAGGGGGAGCATGTAGATGGTGAAGAGAATTGGGCCGAGGACAGACCCCTGGGGGACACCGTGGTTAACTGCTGCTGTGATGGACTTGAAGCCTTTTAGCGTGATGAATTGTTTCCTATTTGAGAGGTAGGACTGAAACCATGCGAGAGCTGTACCAGTGAGGCCGATGTGTTCAGAGAGACGGGAGAGGAGGATGGTGTGGGAGACCGTGTCAAAGGCTGCAGAGAGGTCCAGAAGGACAAGGATGGTGACGAGGCCATTATCTGCAGCCATCAGAAGGTCATTAGTGATCTTGATGAGTGCTGTCTCTGTGCTATGATGGGGTCGGAAACCAGATTGGAGTGGTTCAAAGAGCTCATGGTGGGACATGTAGTGTTGGAGCTGGGCAGCCACTGCTTTCTCCAGGATCTTACTCAAGAATGGAAGGTTGGAGATCGGGCGGTAGTTGCTGGGGTCATCTGGGTCCAAACCAGGCTTTTTGAGTGTTGGTTTAACAGCCGCCAACTTGAAACTTGGGGGTACTACACCAGAGCTGAGTGAGGTGTTAATGATAGTCTCCACCAATGGGCAGAGGGTGGGGAGACAGGCCTTCACTAAGGTCGTGGGCAGTGGATCCAGGTTACTGGTTGAGGGCCTGGCTTTGGAAACCAGGTTGAGGACTTGGTCAGCATCTACCAGGGAGAAGGTGGAAAAGCTGTGACACGGTGGGCAGGCAGATGGCTGATTCATATCCTGACGCTCTAGTGTGGCCAGCTGGGAGGTGGTAGACATCTGGAGCTGCTGGTGGATGGAGTCCACTTTTTGATGGAAAAAGTCCAGGGGCCTCATTTATAAAACTTTGCGCAGGATGTACGCCAGAAGATGGCGTGCGCTCAAAACTCAGAAAGTGCGTGCGCACAGAAATATTCTGATTTATAAAACCGTGCGCACGCACGTTCCACGCCAATTTCCCTTTATAAATCAAGCTCTACTCTACATTTGCGGCACCTGTGCGTACCTCAAGACACACCCATAATTGCTTATAAATATTCAGCGAAACGCCCTTAATGAATATTGATGTCTGTGGACAACATGCCAAAAACAGCGGGAAAGACAAAAAACGCAACTTCATTGACTGTTTGTGGGTTCATAAATGGCGTGAGCAGCCACCGTTTCAGCGGATATCCACTGTCACCTACAACATAACTTGAATGAGTAAAGGGTGAATGTTTAGAAATGGTCGAAAAATTGCAACAAATTCTTTTAGGATTTACACACAGGATTTAAACACGATTCGCCCGCACCTACAGTAGAAGCCACCATCGCGCACAGCTCCAGCATTCAGTCTGCGCCCAACGCTGCTACAGTATGTCTCAATATGAATCAGGCCAACATTTGTGAGCAACATGTCCGTGTCACATATATAACTTGGACATTGAGGGAATGAAAATGCTTCCTGTTAACAAAGGCACATTTATTTTCACTCGGTGGTCTTATAGCAATATGGTTGCAGTCAATAGCACGGATCACATTTGGGAAATTAGACTGCGTTTTTATTTGCCTGTTCACCATGTAAGGAAAGTTGATGTAGTTTGGTGATGAAGCAGTTACACCTCCTTTACACGTCTGGCAAAATTCGGCTGAAGGTTGGCTATTCCAGTCCGGTCAGCCAGTTCTCGATTCAGCCAGTGGCAAGAAAGCCGATGCAAGTCAGCACTTACTGTATATAGCCTACCATTTGCAAGCTAACAAGCAACATGTTTGAGCCTTGATTATTGACAAATAACAAAACATGCATGAAAGCCATAAGTAAACATACAAAACATACATAGGCATAGCCTATCAGCATGTCTTTCTCGCATCAAATAAGATGGAATTTTTGACGGGCGCACGAAACAACAATCAACCACGTTTTAGATTTTAAACAGGATTAGTCATTGATGCGCGTCATTGCGCGATGTTATGCTTGTGTTAAACTTCAATTATTGAACCAATTTCGGGTCGTTGTACCTGTTTCCTCCTGAGGTCGCAGTTTCTGTTTTTCCCTTTTTTGTGCGTACGCATGGGTCAGAGCTTGCGTGGAGGTGCGCACATTTTCCCGTCAAGTTCACGTTTTATAAATACCAAAGCTTGCGTAGAACGAGGCGTACGCATTCTTTTGTGCGTACGCATCGTTTATAAATGAGGCCCCAGGAACCTGGAGCAGAGGTCGGCAGCATCAGAGGGTTGTGTTTTTTTTTTATTTATTTATTTATTCAGCTGCCTTCTCTGCAGCTACATTGTATGTGGCCACACTGTGTGTGTGTTGCGTGTGTCTTCCCTCATGTGTTTGTAGTAATTGGTATGACTGTGTGAAAGTGAATAATTGACTAAAAAGCACATCTTGACTCTTTACAAACAAACCTCAAAGCAAAAGGGTAATTTTGTGAAGTCAATTCTTTATTAGGCTATGTGATGACACAGTATTTTTCTGTAGGCCACTCTCTATTCAGTCATTGACTTTGTTGATATAATGGTTTTGCGGTTAGATAGAAGGATGGCATCATTTGAATATGTTGACCCGGTGACGGTTATCATTCAGTCTCATAGGTCCATAGTTATGGCCATAATTTACATTCTAATGATACTACTGTATAACAGACTGAAACTCATCCTGTCTGACATATAAACACCTGTAGAGCTGTTCAAACTCAGTAGTTATCTGCAGAACGACAAGGAGATCCCAACTCTCTCCCAGTGAGTTCTCCAAGCCTCATCAGTCATTAACCCTTTTGACTTGATATATTTAGGCTACTAGTGAAATCCTCTTGGAAAGAAGGCAAGCACATCAAGAGTTGAGGTAAGACTTGTACTTCAAGCATGCTAAAATAATGTGTTGGAAAAACAGTTTCTGACTACAAGTTGTACTGATAACAGAAACAGTTGTGCCATTTACAGTTTCTTGCTTTGTTTATGTCTTAAAAGCAAGTATTTACCATTGAAATGGTCAGTGTAATCAAAATGACAAGTCCTTAAACGCCATTGTTTATGTCAAGGTAGTCAAACTGTTTTGTCTTGTCAATATGGCCATTTGCTCTGTACATACAGTATTTTTTAACAATTTTCGAACAATGGTGCAAGGCATCACAATTTTCTATTTGTAGCAAAGTTATTTCAAAACTACAAAGTTAAAAATAGTGAAAGCAGTAGCTACCATTAACAATGTTGTGCAAGTACACATTCAATTAATTTTTGTTTCTCATCAGTCTATACAAATATAAGTATTGTCAAATACTCTACACACATGTGGGAAACTGGCATTGGCACACTACACCTGGGTTCATGTTCATAGATAATCTGATGGTTAAAAGTTGCTCTTGAAGTTATAATCTGGAGTGAAAACAATGTACGGTCTATTTATGATGATAATAAATTCAAGTAAAGTCAGTTTTATTTATGTAGCGAATTTCATACACAGGAGTCATCTTCTCGCTTGTGCACATCATAAAAGCCATTATCATTGCTTTGAACAAACAGTAAATACTTCAGCACAGCAATGCACTTGGTTGTACACAAATGTCTGCTATGTTTTACCTTTTCAATTGTTGAATTCATGCTGGCCAAAATGCACTGTACTGGTACAATGCTGAATAGTCCTACCCCATAAAACAAATAGCCTTATTTCGATGCTTGAGTCATTATGCAAACGTGGTGAACTAGCTGTCATAGTTAGTTAGGACTTGTTTTTGTGAAGATGCTTTGTGAACAGAAACACTGAAATATACACTCAAATTATTTTTTATTAACACCACCAAAAAACAGATACACATGTCGCTAAGGATGACGTTTGTTTCCATGGCTATGGTATTCCCTATCCTAGCTGTCCTAGCCTCCTCTGAAGCAGGTAAGAACAACCTAGTGGTCACACTCTCTCTCTCTCACACACACACACACACACACACTTATTAGCTGTCCATCTGTTGATTCAGGGAGGAGAGGTGGGCACAGGTGGGCCAAGGGAGCCCTGGGGCCTCATTTATAAAACGTTCTTACGCACAGATTTGATCTAAGACCGTGCGCACGCTCAAATCCATGCCAACGCTCAGATTTATAAAGACCGTCTTTGACGTGGAAAAGTGCTTATCTCCACGTCAGGTTCCAACCTGACGTACGACCATTTCCTTGTGGTAGTGCCAGGGTACTGCAAGTAATCTCAAAATTCCAAGAAGACCAACGATCTCATGTAGTTCTCTACCATATGCATGATCAATATCAGCAAAAGTTGTAAGTAGTAAGTATAGAAGTTGAAGTTTTAACTAATTCTTAAAGGTTGGAAAAGGAAAGTAAAAAAAAACTATAATATTGTAGTGGAGGCTAAAAGTAAGTAAACGCAGTTCATTCACCCCAGGCATTTCAGAAATAGAGTTTATCAACCTCTCCAAAGACGTATTCACCTATTTCAACTTTTAACATTGAAAAAGCACACTGTATTATCTGCATTCACAATATGAACACTCATCAAACTCTAAGAACCATTTAATCCACTGGTATTTTATAAACACTTGATAATATCCTCTACCATAATCAAACATGTTCTGAATGCGTTATGAAACGGTGCATTAGCGTGATCACAGAATTCATGGTTTACCCACTTCTTATTTTACTACTACACCCGTGCCATGCCTAAGCTATATCTTATCTATTTCATAGCATTTAAAAAAACAGGCAGGCCATAGAGTCATCTATATATTTAATGTTGCCATCGATATTGACCATAAAGTGTCCATTTACGCTTGTTTAGAAGAGGGAAATATGACTTGCGTTCATGATATTCCAAGCTCCACAACAGAAAGATAATATTTTAATATTATATATTTCATATTTTAATGTAGGCTATATGGACAGGTATTTTTCATCATTTATACATCGCAAATAGACATAATCTATCCTCTGAAAAGCAGAGTTTTGCATCTTCATATTGCGGCCGAGTTGCAATGAGTTGCAATGCGTCTGATAGCATATGTCTGATGGCAGTGCCCAAGACCAGATGGCAATACGTGGATAATGACAAGTTGGATAATGCAGGCTAAAATATAAAAATATATAAAGGTAGGCCTAAAGGTCACTGGACATTCCTGAAAGTAAACAGTCGCTGACATCGATAATAGCTTGAATCCCGACGCGCAGAATGAATGAAGAATGATCGGTGAACTACTTATACTACACTTTGCTATACAGTAAAAACATAGCCTATATCCTAAAAAAAACGTTCGATCTACATGACATACAGTATCTCGCTTATAATTTAGTCCGCCGTAGGCTACATGGGCAGTATCTAACCCTGGGTCATATTGGAAACGTAGTCATACTGTACCATAACGTATAAATTAGTATGATGTACGTACTGTAGGTATGTCCTTCATAAGGTAGCCTACTATGTTCTATTACCAAAGTAAACCTACTACATTTGCCACACATTGCCTACTACATTACTGCAAGCAGAAGGAATAAAAGCAAGCAGAGGACAATGGACACGGATGCATATTTCTTTCCAGAAAGCGCTGCTTGGAAAATTATAATTAGTTATTCGAACTAACAGCGCATAAACATAGGTTAACATCAGATGGCATAGGCTAGGCCTTTACAGTTTTCAACTCAGCCATCGATTGCATTAAAGCCTATGCTAATGATATTGATGAGGGGGCGTTTACAAGGCGGAGACCTAAAATCACCCGGCTGCGCACAAGTTCACGTTCATTTGCGATTTATAATGGCCACATCTGCAAGAGTGGCGTACGCACGGTTTTTTGTGCATACGTTCGTTTTCTCTGAATCACACGTACGATCATATCAGAAATGATCTAAGATCAAATGAACGATGGTTTCTACGTAACACTTTTATAAATGAGGCCCCTGATGTTGGTTTAATTCCAGCTGCCCACTGGTGTTTTTGGGCACGTCTAGCACCCTCTTGTAAAGAAAGGTGTTGTGTATTTGTTTTGGTCGTCCTGGCACAGATACACAGAGGTTTACCATGGATCTGGTTTATGTTACAGCGCTTCAGGAGGCCTTTGGTATAGTCCTTATACTGCCGTTATACTCATGTTGTATTGTTGAGTTGCCCATAAAGAGATCAGTGGGGAAGGTGAAGGTCAGGCATGCGGATAGCATGACCCACCTAGCCAATGGTCATAGAAAGGATCTCAGTATGAGGATTCTATCTTCTCAACTGGAAGAGGATTTGTTTTGCAGGCATCAGATGAGAAAGATTTAAACTTGTGACGTGTTTTCTGTGTGGGGTCCATGTTTCTGTACCATAGAGCAGAGTGGAGAGATGCTGGATGTTACACTGCAACTTTGGTGACTTGTCACATTTTTGTTCTTAAAATTCTTTTTTGAAGTTGTGTAAAGGATGAGGCTTTGTTGAAATGTCGTAGCAAACGGAGGTTCGAGAGGAACATGACGAAACTTTGCCACGCCTCCACTTCCTATAAACTTGATGGCTTAATCAACACTCACCTGCCACCTCTACCACCTGCTCTCGCTGGCAAAGCGATGATGCAATTTTTCGTGATATTTTAGAGGCTGAGCCTCCCCTGCAGCAATGAGCAATCGCCTCTGATACATATTACATTCTATTGAGAGTACTTGGTTACATTCAACAGTGTATACTTAGACATTCATAGAGTATGTTGGTAGCAAAGCCATCGATATCTCAAAGTTGCGACACTACCATTGACTCTCGTGTACAAACAATGGCGGCACATTCGGTATGTCATGGTCGTTGAAAAGGAACTACTCAATAGAGAATGAATGAATATCTCAGGTGTTATAATAAGACTTTTCTACATGACTTGAGGTCGTATGCATGAGGTCGTGTGCATAATAATGCATTTTCATTGACTAATATATGTATGTGGAAATGCAGTTTATAGTAATTTTCATTGAGCATTTACCGTAAATATTAATGCGATCGCTGCTGTCAATCCCGTAGTAAACCAGGGACCAAGGGAACTACTGAGGCTACCCACTAACCAAGTGACCGCTCGAATCTGGCTTTAACATGGAAGTCAACGGCTGTCGCAACTTTGAGATATCGATGGCTTTGGTTGGTAGGTTACGTTCAAACATCGTACACATTTACGTTCGTAGGGAGTATATTTGTTACACTCAGAATTATAAGTAGACTATTTAATTGTATTTTGGTGACATTGTCGTGGTTTATTTAATTGAGTAAGAAAAGGTATGTCTTTATTGAAGGCACGTAAGTCGTTTTATTATTATTTTCATACATATTTTTACTTTCCCACATTATTCCCAAATTAACCCCATATCCAACGTAATATACTTATTGTATGTTTTATTAGTCTGCACTTTCATATAGCATAACATTTTCACGCTGATCAGTCATTCTGTTGTTTATTACATAGAAATTTCATAGCGTCATTCATCCAGTCTTCACAACTTTCAATCTCACACATTCCTGATCCCCAAGCATTCGTTTCAGTCTTTCGAAGCTATTTGGTCAAGTAGGCCTTATCACACACACTCTTCAAAAGTTATGCACATTCCATATCTTTCATACAAACTGGCGCACTTCATTCAAAAGTTGTTAGCGGGACAACAGTGGACACATCACTATGTTTTCTGTTATGTTACTTTCCTAATCTATCTAAGCCATGGCTTCCAAGGCAGATGTCTCTCCTTGAGAGGTCACCTCACATCTGGCTGGTCTAGGCTGCTGCTTCTGTCATGGCCGCATGGGTCTTTAGCAGTCTCTAGCTGAGCTTGAAGGCTTCCGGCTACATTTCAGTCTTATTTAGCTTCAAAGTTTCAATTGGCTCAATTTGCCATTTGCGTTTAACTGCGAAACCGCAAACAGCTGCATTCTACAGCTAAGGCTTCTTACAAGCAAGCCGCTAACTGCTGATAACTTTTATTTTGATGTATGGTTTGTCATGTAGGCTATTGAGAGATTCCACTGAGAGTAATAGATGGAATGCAAATTATTACATTTCATGTAGCCTAAATTCACATTGATTTTCTCGTGAATTGTTTATTATATCAACTAGTATTTAATACCATCGGAAAGCTTAGACCGTGCTCTGTCAGGTGATATGTATATGCTATTGTGATTAGAACTTCGTGAGCAATCCAACACAGAAGAATGGGTCCATTTCACATTTTTTGCCTGTCGCAGTAATGTGCAGAATGTTTTACATTTCATGTAGTATTCACGTTGGTTTTTCTCGCGAAACGTTTATCACAGCAACTAGTACCTGTAGGCCTACATAATAATACCATAGGAAAGCTAAAATCGTGCTCTGTCACGCCTGTGACTAGGACTTTCGAGCAACCCGACAGAGAAGTAGGCTACGTTTTGCATTTTTCGTTTTTCGCCCGTCTCAGGTAATTTCTCAGGGAAGGGGGCGGGGGCGCCTTAGGAAAGTAGGCTATTATTACTAGTACTTAGTAGGCTTTTATTTGCTAAGCAGTAAAATTAATGTGGGCTTATTAAGACATTGTAATATCAGTTTTAAGAATAGTGGAAATGAATGTGGGCTTATTAAGACATTATAATATCAGTTTTAAGAATAGTGGAAGTTACACTTTTTCCCCCCTCCATTTCTGGCGCCCCCTGGATGTGTGGCGCCCTTAGTATTTGCCTATACCTAAGCGTCGGGCCGGCCCTGGTCGCCGTGCTCACGAGAAGCTCGTCAGGATACATACACACATACTGTAGCTCGCTGGGCCACAATGAATGCTCTGGGGGAGTGACTGAATTGTCCATGTGCGTCTCTTTCAGAAAACCTCATAGAAAATGGAAGATGCTAAAAGAATCGTTCCAATTCTATTTTTTATTCATTTTAAGATCGTTTGACCCAAGAATCGAAATCGTGATCAAAATTCAATTATTTGCACAGCCTTAACACCATCTGTGTCTCAGGACAGGTGGAAGAGGTGGGCAGTGGCTAAGAGAAGGAGGTTGAACAGGACAAAGCCTTGGCACACGGACACACACACACACACACACACACACACACACTGTATTGTGTGAATCACTGTGTGAATAACAATGTTATTTTTCAATGATTTAGTTTTCCATCATGTCACCATAAATGTTTTATGTCTGTACTTAGATTTTTAATTAGGATACTTTTTTTGTGAAAGATCATTTAAATTGGCTTGAGAGCTTCAAACTCCGCAGAAAATATACCACACTGATCTTGTCACTCTAACAGACAGATGGACAGCAATTCTTACATTTATTACAAACGCCAAAGGGGTATAATGGTGCTTTCATTGGTCTGAAAAGTCCTTCTAATTCATATACAGTAAATGGTCAAATGGCAATCCCGTTATTTACAAAAGAAATCTTGAGAAAAGCAATCAAGACTTCATGTGTGAACATAGCCTTTGCACACACACACACACACACCAACTGTATTGAGTATAATACTTTGGCGCGCACACACACACACACACACACACACACACACACAGTCCTGTGTATTATACTGTGTGAATATCAATGTAATATTCCATGTAGTTTTCCATCATTTCACCATAGATTTTTCTTGTCTACCCCTTAGGTTTGGATAACAAAACACTGGATGACTTCAGGACGCTTATAATAGTGAAGGCAAGAACAAACTGGGATGACGGCAGGAGTATCTGTAAAAGTAACTACACTGACCTTGTCACTCTATATGATGAGACAGATGAGCAACAATTGATAGCATTATTGGATCCAATAACACATTATCTGGGTGCTTTCATTGGTCTCAAGAAAGGAAATTCATATATATGGTCAAATGGTGAGCCTTTTATTTATGCCAAAAATTATATAGATAAACACCACAACTGTGTTGCCATGAAGGCATATGGGGGCTGGGAGGCTTTGAATTGCACTGAAAAGAGAGCGTTCATCTGTTACAGCGATGGTAAATATCTTTAAAAGTGACATTACACCACCATTCTGATCTTTTCACCATGTGAATTTAATGATGATATTTTGGTCTCTCTTTCTAGTACCTGTTAATTCCTCTAGGTACACACTGATTGAAGAAGAAAAGAGTTGGTATGAGGCTCAGAAGTTTTGCAGAAAGAACTACACTGACTTGGTAAGCATCACAGATGAAGAGCAGAACAAAGCTGTACATGCTGAAAAACAGAAACAGAAACATCAAAACAATGTCTGGATTGGATTGATACGGGACGGCTGGGAGTGGGTTGATGGAGGACTGTCAGGATATAGGAACTGGAGCAGTAATGCTAACTTTATAGGAGAAAATACTTTAGTGAGAATTTCAGCAAATGATGGGTGGACGCCAGCAAAAGAAACGACCACCACCGCACTCATCTGCTACAAAGGTACATATTTTAACATTATCAGTATGCCTGTGTGTGTGTGAGCGTGTGTGTCAGTGCATGTGGCTGTAAAGAATAGTGTGCAGTGCCAGTGCACATGTTTATATGTCCTAGTGTGTATGTTTGTGTCTGTACAAATTTGAGTGCACTGCCAATGTGTGTGTGTGTGTGTGTGTGTGTGTATGTGTGTGTTCTTGTGTGTCTTTTTTGGGGATGGGTTTGATTGTGTAAATTTTTCACTAAACTGAACATAAAAAGAATCAAATAAAATGTAATTTGGTCAACTTGAATAATTCCACTGAATCTGAATAGCATACTTCAAAATGTAGTGTATTTGTTTGGAATTGTTGAAACTAAATGTCATATTAAGAAATTTAATTTGATCCTTGCACTCTCAGTTCTTGCAATTACATTTCAAGTCTCATTGTTTACAGTTTGCTATCCCCACTTCCCACCACTATTTTAATATTAATTGCAAATTTATTTTAAATCGCAACAGCATTTTGGTTCCAAATTCACACCCTTATTGCTTGTAAAGAGTAAAGAGATTTTGATATTATGGAATCAAACAGCTTCAGCAGCAAATCATAATATTTTAAAACTACCGTCCTCTAATGTATCCTTTCCTTTTTCTTAAGTAAAAGTAAAATGCCCCTGTGTTTGAAATGTGCTTGCCTTGCCTTATCTTACCTAAGTAAAACAAAGTTATTTGGAAAAAATGGCTATTCAAATATCACAACATAAAGCCTGCCGTTGATATATCAGAGCTTAAGGCATGGCTTACATTGCACGATTTTGGTCTGTTTTAACAGTCGGCGACTAAATTTCCAAAATCGGAAATCTTGGGAGTTGTACTAGAATCTCGGCGCGCTCCCGTCATCGGGACATGTTTGATATTATCGAAAGTCTTTTCAGTCGTGGCTCATGCAAATAGTGACGTGAACATTAAAAACCAATAGTGCCCTCACGGTCGAACACGAAACAGGAAGGGGCAGAATAGGCGACAGCTGTAGCCTATATGATTATTTGTTATTTCATTTCTTATAATTTATTAGTCAGCTATTCTACGTGACAGAACAACTCTATATCTGTTGATGTCACACATCAAACAATGCTGCAGAAACGCGAAAAAATTACTTTGATATGAGTAGGCTATCATGTGAGTTCCTGTTGATGATGACGTGTAGCCTAATGCACGATGGAAATAATTTGAAGGAATCTAGCAACAGTCTTGTAAATAGTGACCCACAGTCTTTGCAAAATCCTAATCTGAGACTGGCCTGTGACTAGACTGTGACTAAAAACTCAATGAATTGTCTTTAGATGTGAGAGGGTCTGAGACTGTAGTCTTTCAAAAAATTTTTCCAAATCTCAGGTAGGCTTTATTTGTTGTTGTTCTTTCAGACCACATCCATATCAGTGGCGTGAGCATGACCTGGGAGGAGTCTCTGAACTACTGTCGGGGATTCAACGGCTCTTTCTGCATTCTGTCACCAAAAGAGCAACTGGCCGCAAAGAGGCTGATGAGAAGACTCCAGATCGAAGGACCGGTGTGGGTGGGCCTGCAGCAGAGCAGCTTCCTGGGGATCTGGGTCTGGACCATTGGAGAGACTCTGGCCTGGAACAACTGGAAGGGTGGGCAGGTGCCCCAGCTGCCCCTCTCCCATCACTGTGGTGCCCTGACGCCTGAGAAGGATGATTTCAAGTGGGCTGACATGAACTGCAGGATCAAGCAGCGGGCTCTTTGTTACGATTGGGTTGTTAAGTTGAGTGATGAATGATCCTACTTTATATATAGCTGCAAGTAGTGTTGTTTTTGGCGGCCTGTTTTGGTTTTAGCTTTATAGTCTAGTCTTTGTGTCAAGATGTCATTTGAGTTTTTATTAGTTTTAGTTACGTACTCTTTTAGTCTAGTCAAGTTTTAGTCTTATTTTCGTCTAGTTGTAGTTGATGAAAACTAATGACATTTAGTCTTGTTTTAGTCAATGAAAATTGGATTTTAGCATCTTTTTATTAATGCAATTCTATTTAAAGGGGTTGTTCCTCCATAGACTGGGTAAGGCTGGTTTTAGTGGCAGGCTGGCAAATACCGTTGACTTGTGCTAACCTACTGTAGCACCATGTTTGAGGGCAGCCGTGGTGAACCGGTTAGCGCATCGGGCTTGTAACCGGAGGGTTGCCGGTACGATCCCCGACCAGTCCACCACGGCTGAAGTGCACTTGAGCAAGGCACCTAACCCCTCACTGCTCCCTGAGCGCCGCTGGTTGGGCAGGCAGCTCACTGCTCTGGGTTGTGTGATTCACCTCACTGAGTGTTCGCTGTGTGTTCACTAATTCGGTTAAATTGGGTTAAATGCAGAGAACTGAATTTCCCTCACGGGATCAAAAAAGTATATATTCTATTCTATTCTATTCTATTCTATTCTACCAGCGAACTCTGAAAGAAGGACTGGATGAAATGTGAAGATAACGGTCTCCACTGACAAATATCACACTGGCTAACCTGGAAATGTACGGAGCCCGAGAGGGCTCACGGCAATATATTTTGGGGGAGGATGAAAACGTGCGCTCACTTTGCAAAATCGAGCTCTTATTTTATTAAAATCGTGCACTCGTTTAAGTAGAGCGTGCTCTCGTTTTATTACATCATGCGCCCGTTTTCCTTAAACGTGCGCTCACAGTACTACATCGTGGTCTCGCTTATCTAAAATGTGCACTCGTTTTAGATTTTCTTAAAATGGGCGCACGATTAGATAAAAACGTGAACATGATTTGTATAAAACGTGCATTCGTTTTCATTAAATCATGCCTTCGTTTTATAAAATTGAGCCTTTGAATTACAAAATCGTGCTCTCATTTTATTAAATCGAGCTCTCAATTAAAGCATATCGAGAGCTCGTTCTTTAAAAAACGTGCCCATGATTTATAGCTTATAATGTGTGTAAGTTAGAACATGGTGAGCACTATCCAATTTGCTGTTACAGTTGTGACAAGTAGGCCTTGGGTCAGTTTGAGGCATTGTGAAAGACATGGATCCAGGGTTTACCATGGGTTAGGTAGGCTACTGTATGTCACACAAAGAAATACTGGCAACTTTAGTAACTCAGCATTGTAAGTGCAAGTAGAACGTCTTGCGGGTGAGAAAAGAGCTGTGCGCATCATTCTTAGTGAACTCGACCCTGAAGGATCCCAGTGCCGCCGCCGGCGACGCCCGAGAAGAAGACAGGCTACTTCTCGGACCCAGTTTCGTATGGCACATAGACTCATACGATACATTGAGCCCATATGGAATCTGCTAACGGGTGCATAGACGGCTTCAGCAGGAAAATGATGTGGCTCAGAGCTGCATTTACAAATAGTGACCCTCGTGTAATTGGTGGCTATACTATGCAGAGGCCATGGAGAGGTTTGGTGGCTAACCGACACTTATGCGCACGGACATGGGGGCAGAGAATGTCGTTCTTCGCGATATGCAAGTGTAGGCTACTTAATGCAAAATGATGAAGATAGCAGAGCGGGCAAATCAAGCTGTTTGACCGGGAGAAGTAGTGCAAATCAAAGAATAGAGAGTTGGTGGGGTGTGATGAGGAGAGAGGACATTGAGCACCGGGAGAAGTATAGTGCAAATCAAAGAATAGAGAGTTGGTGGGGTGTGATGAGGAGAGAGGACATTGAATGAGCACTATACATCCAGATGTTTGGCGAACTTAAAAACGAGGGTTTATTCGCTGGTGACTTCCTAGACAAGGCACTCATCCAGGTGTGTTTCAGAACATGAGTTATAATTTCTTCAATGCGAACGCTCTGAAACACAGCTGGATGAGTGCCTTGTCTAGGAAGTCACCAGCGAATAAACCCTCGTTTTTAAGTTCGCCAAACATGGATGTATAGTGCTCAATGTCCTCTCTCCTCATCACACCCCACCAACTCTCTAATTCTCACTACTTCTCCCGTCAAACAGCTTGATCGGCCCGCTCTGCTATCTTCATCATTTTGCATTAAGTACACTTGCATATCGCGAAGAACCACATTCTCTGTCCCCATGTCCGTGCGCGTCAGTGTCGGGTAGCCACCAACTATATAACACGAGGGTCACTAGGCCTATTTGTAAATGCAGCTCTGAGCCACATCATTTTCCTGCTGAAGCCGTCTATGCACCCGTTAGCAGATTCCATATGGGCTCAATGTATCGTATGAGTCTATGTGCCATACGAAACTGGGTCCGAGAAGTATCCTGTCTTCTTCTCAGGCGTCGCCGGCGGCGACACTGGAATCACTAAGAATGATGCGCACAGCTCCCTTCTCACCCGCAAGCCATTCTCTAGACATTTGTGTGCATCCAATGATACCTATGAAACTTCCCGGGACTTTGGAGTTGGCCAAAAATAAAATCAATAACGGGACCTAAGTCATCATAGCCACGGCAGCGAAGACCGCTTGTTCGCAACGTATTCTTGCACTTACAACCATTACTAAAGTTGCCAGTAGGCTATTTCTTTGTGTGACATACTGTACATAACCCATGGTAAACCCTTAGTGGATCCATCCTTTCACAATGCCTCAAACTGACCCAAGGCCTACTTGTCACAACTGTAACAGCAAATTGGATAGTGCTCATCATGTTCTAACTTATGCACGTTATAAGCTATAAATCATGGGCACGTTTTTTAAAGAACGAGCTCTCGATTTGTTTTAATTGAGAGCTCGATTTTGTAATTCGAGGGCTCGATTTTATAAAACGAGGGCATGATTTAATGAAAACGAATGCACGTTTTATACAAATCATGCTCACGTTTTTGTCTAATCGTGCGCCCATTTTAAGAAAAACTAAAACGAGTGCACATTTTAGATTAACGAGAGCACGATGTAGTACTGTGAGCGCACGTTTAAGGAAAACGGGCGCATGATGTAATGAAACGAGAGCACGCTCTACTTAAACAAGTGCACGATTTAATAAAATGAGAGCTCGATTTTGCAAAGTGAGCGCACGTTTTCATCCTTCCCCAAAAAATATTGCCTTGGGCCTTTAAGGGCTCCGTAGAAATGAGGTCCTATGTCCAAAATTCTGAACTACCCCTTTAATAGGAAATGATACATTTTGGTTAATTTTCATGGATTAGAAAATTCCAAATATTATAGGATAAATAGGCACTGAACATTGACAGTGGAATCAGGTATGTTACACAGAGTTTGGTCTCCCCTGTCACCATGAAAGGACTATTTGGAATATTCTGCAGACCTGCTGTTCCCTTTCTGAGACAATTTAACTGACTGATAACGTTTTCCTCAGGCTACTGAATGCTTTAAATGTGGATGCTATTTCACCATTAACTAGATAGCCTAAGCGTGGTTACACACAGTTGTCATCTTAATGCAGTGGTTTGTAGCCTATAAAACGCATTTCACGTTCATCACTCAGTTGTGCAGGCCTATGCCTTGAGTGATTGCTGCCCCTTTAAATGCGTGGGACTTTGAATTACGTTTTAACACCACGCTGATTTTGTTGACGAACAGCGCCGTCTTTGATTCAGTTTTCCTACCGTTTAAATAAACAACAGGAATTGTTTTCAATAGTTTTCTTGCAATTCCCACACAACATTAGATAGCCTACTAAGCCAAGGTTCCATTAAAAATGTGTATATGATTAGAACTTCGTTGCTGATGATCGTAGGTGGAATAATTCTATTATTTTAGGCTATACAGATGGCAGCGCCAGCATCAGCTGG
Organism: Sardina pilchardus; assembly: GCF_963854185.1. Classification (NCBI taxonomy): domain Eukaryota; kingdom Metazoa; phylum Chordata; class Actinopteri; order Clupeiformes; family Clupeidae; genus Sardina; species Sardina pilchardus. The sequence goes on from NC_085010.1 coordinate 15,457,809, forward strand.
ACAGAAGCTTACACACTAATCAAATCTGCAGTTGCCTGTTAACATTTTCATCTGAATTAGATCTACAAGCGGAGGTGAGATAAATAGCCTAGTGCAAAGTTGAACTGAGAGAGTTGCCATCTAACGGACTGAACGTAGCCTATATTTTCTTAGCTTCTATTAGAACGATAGGCTATACAACTACCGCTCCTTTGTTACATGATAAAATATTATCAGATGAGTGACAGAAGCACCGTATATGACCAACAGGCCCACGCGAGAAACGCTGGTCCTCTGGTATGATAATCAGACCATGCAACCTGATGCGCCCCTAAAGTGAGATGCAGGTAACAGAAATACTGCAAAATAATAACGCGACTATCGACACAAAATAATGTTAGGCCTATAACATTCCTGTCCTTTTGGTCTTCGAAAATGAAGAGACATTTTAGCATGTTTTTGATTTTGTAAACCACAGTCTCGTTTTTATTTGTCAACGATATTGCCTTATAGGCCTACATTTAATCATAGTCATCGTCACATGGCCAGCATTTACGTTGCATCTCCTCTAGTTTTCGTCACGTGAAAAAAGTTTGTTGACGACGATATTTAGTCATAATTTTCGTTGACGACAGTAACACTAGCTGCAAGCAGCAATAATAATAAAAATACATTTTATTTATATCGCGCTTTACATCAAATAAATGATCTCAAAGTGCTACAATGCATACACACATACACACACAACAGGATAAAAGTAGCACCATAGAGGAAGTTAAAAGTAGCATAAAATTAGGCTAAAACCAGCATAAAACAGATAAAAAGTATTTAGTTAAAAGCTTTTCTAAAAAGATGTGTTTTTAGGCCTTTCTTAAAAGAATCCACAGTCTGTGGTGCCCTTAGTTGGTCAGGGAGAGCATTCCACAGACTGGGAGCAGCAGAGCTAAAAGCACGGTCGCCCATAGTTCTTAGCTTAGTTCTTTTTTGCTGAAGGAGATGTGATTGTCCAGACCGGAGATGACGTGAGGAGGAGTGGGGGGGGATGAGTTCTTTGAGGTAAGGGGGGGCAGAGCCATGGAGACACTGATGGGACAGAAGGGAAACCTTGTACTCGATCCTGGACTGAACTGGAAGCCAATGAAGGGATTTGAGGATGGGTGTGATATGCTGGAATTTCCGCACCCTCATCAGGATCCTGGCAGCGCAGTTTTGGATGTACTGCAGCTGCTGGATGTTCTTGCTGGGGATCCCGATGAGGAGTGCGTTGCAGTAGTCCAGCCTGGAGGAGATAAAGGCGTGGACAAGTTTCTCAGCATCAGGGAGAGTGAGTGAAGGGCGGAGTTTCGCAATGTTTTTGAGGTGAAAGAAGGAGGTTTTACACAGATGTTTGATGTGGGCCTCAAAAGTCAGGTGAGGGTCCATTTTGACACCCAGATTTGTGACTGAGGGTGAGAGGTGGATGTTGTGACCGGGGAGGGTGATGCTGGTGATAGTGGATGACCGGATCTGGTGTGGAGTGCCAACAAGAATGGCTTCTGTTTTTGAGCTGTTGAGTTGCAGGAAATTCACCTTCATCCACGCCTTTATCTCCTCCAGACAGGTGGAAACTGTGGTTAAAGCTGCAGAGGATGTTGGGTTTGTTTTTATGTAGAGTTGGGTGTCATCAGCATAGCAATGGAAAGACATTCCATGCCGGCTGATGACACTACCAAGGGGGAGCATGTACAGAGTGAAGAGGGTGGGGCCTAGGACTGAACCTTGAGGGACCCCACAGGTGACGGTGTGAGTAACTGAATTTGCACCTGCCAGGGATACATATTCAGTTCTGTCAGTGAGATATGATGTGAACCAAGCCAGGGTGGAGCCAGAAAGTCCGCAATGATAGTACAGTAGCAGGAATGGCCATGGCAATTGTGCTTCTTTAATAAATACCTGAAATTTGAACTTTATTTGACTCTACAGAGGGGTGATGTAGTTATACATAATAGCCTAGGTGCACAAAAGGCTCTTCCTGTACACACATTTATTTCCGGTGGAAATTAAACTGTTGTAACGGCATCTTCTGTACTTATGCTCGTTAAATCTTCCACTCTGACACTGAATATCTTGTTCAACTAATAATAACAATTTCAACACGTATAAATCTTTCTTTGTCGTAACGTGCTGATTCCCAGGTGCAGCATCCAACCGGGTCCGTGTAGACACTAATTGCATTACCAATAGCGGCAGGCTCAAACACACCTGGCTCCATCGGAAACACACGAGCGTACAGAGATCCTTTCCTGCACGTAGCCTATTAGTGGGCTTGCTGCAATCTATTGTTATCCGTCGGCCAATTTTTTTAAGACGCCTCTTCTCCTAGAGCATTTGAGCTATCGACGCAGTTCAAACACTAAAAAATCAACCCAGATCAGGTGTAGGTTGCTTGTTAATGTCAGATGGCTGCCGGTTGTCGTTTTTCCGGTATTCCCGTTTTTAGACCCTTGTTAGTAGTTCCGCCATGCTCCACCAGAGGCGTTTTTCGGTCCCATTGAAATGAATGGGGAATATTTTATTAGCATTATTATTATTATTTTAATTATTGTTGACATAATAGACGTCATTAGCTAAGTTAGCTAATCAACCTGGTTAGCATTGTTAGCATAGCTAGCATGGTTAGCATAGTTAACATTTTTTGCGAAACTGTTAGAAATCATCAGTGAAGTTATCTAATCACCTGGTTAGCATTGTTAGCATGGTTAGCATAGTAAGCATGACTGCTAGAAATCATTAACCAAGTTTGCTGATCAACCTGGTTAACATAGTTAGCATTGTTAGCAGATAGTATAGTATTATTGCAAGCCCATTCTTGCAGGTCCTTGGATATGCACATTTCTAGTTTAGCTCTGACATTGCACGCTTTACAAGGCAAGGTCTAATAAACTGTTTTTCTATCATATGAATATAACATTTCTAAAACTGAAATGAAATCTTCACATGAATATTATGCACATGTATTTTATATTTACATTCATGGTAAGGCCTGTTTGTCTATTCACTTGTCAATGTTATGTAAGCACAACTTTTTCAGCAGTCTATACATAATGAAAATCACATTTGAATGTCTGTTCCTGCAATACTTTCTATTCATTCATGATTGATTTTAACAATAAAATATATACTAGTATCTGTGTGTCTCGCCAATGCTACAATGTAAACATAATACATGCGATAAGTCATCTGTTAGACATAGACGACTCACACCAGTGCTTGTCTGGGTCCTGTCCTGGCCTGACTAGCAGTGGCTCTACATCACGAGTGCCTAGTCAGCAAGGCCAGTATTGACCATCTCATAAAAGAACTGGGACATGGGGAAAACATATATTTTTATCACCTGGACTAACTGAGAGGGGCAGGGTTGGATGGAGAGGAGAGGACAACTGAGAAGGGCATCACTCTAGCATCATGTCTAGCATGTCAGCCATGTCTGAAATCCATCACCCCTCAACAGATTTCATATCCCTGTATAGGCTATTGTATCTACTTGTGTCCTCCAATATCTCTTGTGAAACCCCTGGGTGAGAGTTTAAGGGGCAATTGCTCTGTCGCTAGTTTGGAGTTTAACATGGTTTTAAACTCCAGCTCCAGTTTAAAACGTCAGTTAATTATTAATTAACTATTAATTAATTAAAGAATTTTGATAGGAATCAGAGTGTGTTGTGTAGGAACTCTGCTTTGCTGGATCCCAACACATCCTTATTATACAGTGAGTGTTCTACACATTCTAAAGTTGACTAAAAAGAGGAATATAAAATCTTATTTTGGAAATTGAACGCAAATCAAATCCTATGGGTACTTGACTGTCCTTACTGTTGGTTTTCACACGTTTGATGAATGCTTGGGCAATAACAATGACAGGTGATTGGCTTTGTATACATAAGCTGTGTTTGGGTATGGTCAAAGTCTTTTTAAAGCAAGTCACGTCACTCGGCAGCCATATTGGCCATGGGGTCGGGCAGCGAGTTTGACCGGAACAAGACCAGGCTCTATCTAAATGAATGGGGAGAGAGCTGGATGTCCATGTTTCCGAGGTGTAAGAGACATAAAAATAACATGTTTGAAATCGCGATGAAAATCTGACTAAAATCGCTGAAAGGGTTTGGTGGTTTTGTATCAAATTAACGCTTAAAAAGCCTTTTTCTTACTGGTAATTTTGGACTGCGCATGCTCTATTCTTCACGACGCAGCTTTCAAAAAGCGTGACCGCCAAGGATCGGCCAAATGATTGGAGCAACGGCACTGGAAGAGGCGGGACATGTGCAAACCATAGCCAACCGGTGTAAACAACCGCTATCTTTCGCGTTACGAAGTTACCCCATGCTTTTCAATGGGCGATTTTTCTAGTGCAGTGTCTCCTCATATATAAGTGTCTCTGGTATGGTCTACATTTAGTTCTCCTCTTGCAAGGCGTGATACATTTTGATGATACAATTTGGGCAGCAGTCTTTAAAGCAACACTAAATCACTTTTCCTCACATGCACGCTATTTGTTTATCCAGCACCGGCTTTGCAAATAACAATGTCCACAGACAAGGTAGAGTATGTTGCATGGTTTTATGAAAGTATGATGTATTGCAACATCGAAGCAAGCCTGTCATCAAATTTGTTTCTAATGGCTCATTCCATCGAACTACAGATTCACTTTACATAGTGCGGTTATAGAAAATAGCTGGGCGCGAAGCGAATGCAGAAGTGACATTCACCCTGTTACGAGTTGATGAACCACTGAAATGATTTTGGAAACATTATTTTAAGGTACAAAAAACTCTTAAGTGGTGCTTTAAATCTGAGTGGTTTGAAGTCACCGGCGACAATGTAGGCTGCCTCGGGATGCAGAGCTTGTTTACTGATAGCAGAATGCTTTCATGGCAAGCTTAGCATTAGCATCCGGTGGTACAGGGTGAACAAAAAAGTCTTGAGACTCATCTTGAATGATCCAAAACTATCACAGAAACGCAGAACATTAGGCAACTCATGGCATAGAATCCACACACATTTTAAGTGGACTGTCTGCAGGGAATGTTTCTGACCGATCATGGTGTGTGTGGGCCGTCTGGGCCAAGAATGTCATGACCGACTTTTTGTCCCAGTCCAGCCCTGACAAAACTTTGAAACATATCTACCATCTTGCAAACAACCCCCTCTGCAAACAATAAAAAGTTACTTTCTTTTTAAGTCTTTTTAGTCTTGGCTCATGCAATTAGGCCTAGTGACGTGAACAATAAAAACAATAGTGACCTCGCTCCAACAGGAAGGGGCAAAATAAGAATCAGCTGTAGCTATAGCTGTATGATTATTTGTTATTTCATTCCCTAAAAAAACATAAGTCGGCTATTCCACGTGACAGAACAACTCTATGGCCTCATTTATCAACAGAGTGTGGAAACCATCATAGATCTGAGCACAGAAATCATCTCACGACGGAGTTCACGTGTGATTCATGAAACTTTTGTATCACTCCAATTCCAGCATAAAAATAAACGTGTGTTGATAAATGTGGCGGCTGGAAACATGCGTGTTTTAAATATCACGCCCCTATATGCTTGTTTTAATGGCCTCGCCCCTAGAATTTACAACATGAAGGTGCATTATATGTACGTCCAAAATGAGAAACATTTGTGATCTCGAGCCACATGACGTCCAGCTGGACCTCTTTAATTTTGACAGCTAGAAGTGTCATCAAGGGAGGCGGGAAACTAGAGCGACACTGCCATTTTCCCATTGAAAATAATTACAAATCTTTAATTTTATGAATGTTGCATTTGCCAAAGAGAAAGTAGTCCTATATGGCTCCTATATGGCTATCCTTAGCCATCAAATGTGTCAACATAATAGGTAGCCTATCATATTGACACATTTGATGGCTTAGGACAGCCAAATATTACAGCAAATGTAGGCTACACATGTGCAGAAAATGTGCAGTATTATATTCGAGATATTCCATGTATTCAACTCTTCAACTTTCTAATCCAGAGCCGATTTACTGCTGCACAGTGCTATGGTGCCTGAAAACTTGCGTACACGAGTTGAGAATAGACATGAGATTCGAGCATAGCCACCAATCAAGTTCAAATGAATAAATGCCATGCTTTGTATGGAAATTAGCGTACGCCTGTTTTAGATTGTAAGCACGTTTCATAAATGAGGGCCAATGTTTGTTAGGGATGTCACACATAAAACAATGCTGCAGAAACGTGAAAAAATGACTTAAATATTAGGCTAGTGTATATGAGCACCTGTTGATAGCCTCTGTAGTGCACAATGGAAATAATTTGAAGGAATCTAGTAGTAGTCTTGTTAGTGGCCTTGCATGATCCACAGTCTTTGCAAAATCCTAATCTGAGACTGGCCTGTGAGTAGAAACTCGATGAATTGTCTTTAGATGTGAGAGGGTCTGAGACTGTAGTCTTTCAAAAATATTTTCCAAATCTTTGCAAACTCTGTCAGTGTAAGGTACTGTAGGCTTAACTTGACCGTAACAGTGTGTCTGTGCTGTGTGTGTGTGTGTGTGTGTGTGTGTGTGTGTGTGTGTGTGTGTGTTTGTGTGTGTGTGTGTGTGTGTGTGTGTGTGTGTGTGTGTGTGTGTGTGTGTGTGTGTGTGTGTGTTTGCCTGTTTGCATGTGTGTGGTTTTTTATGTGTGTGTGCATGCATGTGGGTGTTTTTGTGCATGCATGCGTGTACGTGTTTATGTGTGTGGGCGTGCAGATGCATATGCACAGTAAACCTGCCTGTCTACTGTGTGTGTCTTTGTGTGTGCATGTGTGAGAGTGTGTGCATATCTGTGTGTATGCATGTATGTGTGTGTGTGTTTATAATAATAACAATAATACATTTATTTTATATAGCGCCTTTCTTTAAGTGTGTGTGTGTGTGTGTGTGTGTCTGTGTTTGTATTTGTGTGTGTGTGACTGCATGCATGTGCATGCGTAAGAAAAAAAAACGGATGAAAAAAACTCTGACTAGATTTACCTTATATGACCGCCGTGCAGCGAAGCGGTCTAGTCAGAGTTTTTTTTCATCCATTTTGTTTTCAGAGAGACTGAGACTAGAGTTCTAGTGATACTATACTCTAATAGAACAGCCTGAAACTCCTCCTATTTGACATATAGGCACCTGTAGAGCTTTACAAATGCAGAATTGTAGTTCTCTACAGAGCGACAAGGACATCCCAATACACTTAGTCACGGAGACTGGTTCCAGTTTTTCCAAGCCTCATTTCATCAATCATTAACCCTCCTGACTTTTGACATTTTTTTACTTAAGGTAAGACTGGCACTTCTACAATACTGCAGTTGTTCTGATACAACAGAGACATGTAATGCTAACAGCAAGATAACAATTAACAAAGAGCAGACTGATACAATGTTAAGGTGTACCCTGACACGAGTTTAAAGAGGGAAGCAATAGGCTACCAATAAAGGGACACTCCACTGTTTTTTCACATAAAACTATGTTATTCCCTTAAAGGGACATTCCACCATTTGAGGAATTACACTCATTTTCCACCTCCCCTTGAGTTAAACAATTGATTTGACCTTTCTCCAGTTCATCCGAGTCTGGCGATACCACTTTTAGCTCCAGCCTCATTGAATCAGATTAGACCATTAACATCTCGCTTGCTAGCATCACATTTAAAAGTGACTAAGAATTCCGATAATTTTTTTATTTAAAACTTTTCCTCTCTCAAGTTAGAAAGTGTAATAAGACCAACGGAAAATGAAATGTGCTATTTTCTAGGCTGATTTGACATGGAACATGGAATACCAGCTCAATACACATAACAATTGGTGCCCTTTGACCTTTAAGGGGCATTTTGGCGTTTTGGGCGTGCGTAATGCATGTAACCCTTTAATGCTATGCCTGTTGTTGAGAAATTAGGTACTGTTGGAATCCTTGGATCAAGCCGAGTTTAACGCACTCTATTACACGACTGCGCCCGTTGGTGAACCACACCTGAGCAAGCACAATTTTCAGTTCCTCAGAAATGCTTTCTAGTTGATACATTTTCTTGGTCAGCTAAAGATTTCATTTGTATTTGAAAATTATCAGTAAATTGGAGGACTGGATCAGACAGGTGTTGCTATTGTAGTGGTTGGAAATGTATTGTACTTTTAAACGAATATTAATAAAATGATTAGATAAATAATGCACCTTGGATCACACTGTTACAAGATGCAATATGGCTGTTACAAGACCACCACTCACCATAGGATTTACAGTAAATAATGGAATGGCAAAACAAGACACAACAGATGACCCAAAAATGACATTTCTCACTTACTCATATATTCATACTGCGGCCATTGTACTCTGTCATCATGGTCAGGGTGGGAAAATATGAGACAGACCAAACATTATTTTCACTGTGTAAATATATTTAAACACTTCTTTGTTTAATAAGTTTTACTGGGGATATGCATGCAGAGACTGAAACAAACTCAGGCCTCTACAGAGGAAACCACTGTGGTTTTTTTCTCACCACCTCCCCTCCTTGTTCTGCCTGACAATCTGAAAAATGTCACGTATACTTCTGGTTTTTGCACAAGGCTGTTTACTCTAAAAGTACGTACAGTTTTTTTTTTTTACCTCTACCAAGGAGGTAATGTTTTCATTGGGGTTTGTCGGTTTGTCTGTTTGTTACCAAGACTCAAAAAGTTATGGATGGATTTCGATGGAATTCTCAGGGAAGGTCTGAAATGACCCAAGGTAGAAACGATTACTTTATTAGTAATCGTTTGTAATCATCGCTTAGTGGTGTAATGGCATGGTATGGCCACGTGGTGCCACTCTGAATAGTAAGTTAAAATGTATGACAACCAATGAAGAAGCGGGCTAATAATAATGAAAGTTATCTACTTGAATTCTGATTGTTGTGTCCTTAAATATATAGTTATGTATGGACAATGTATAGCCTATTCACCATAACACCACCGGGACTGTTTGACATTGAACTGAACTCATGGGTAAAAAGATTTGATTGCCTCAGAATGGCTTTAGGTTTCATATAAAAAGAAGGCAAATACCAGGTGAATTGTCTCATTTACACAATGGGTGGATACGGCTGACGATATCCTGAGTTCATTCCAGTTGACAGAAGCCAAACTAAAGGACTATAACGAGGTAAAGCAGACCTTACATGGACATTTTATTGGAGTGCATAACGTAATTTATGACTTGCATCCTGATCGTTGTCTCCTTAAATATACTGTATAGCCTAGTTAGAGGGACAATACAGGCGGAGGTCTGTGCCCTCTGAGTGCTTTTCTAGTTTACATACAGTATGCTGCCTGACAGATGTCACGTACAACATCCTGTTTAGTAGAGCTGTAACCCTGAGCTGTATACAGGGCCATCCGTTACACTCTACTACTGGTCAGTTAGTAACCACTAACACAGGTCCGGGGGCCTTTCAGACACTTTGAGGCAATCTGCAGTCTGCTACACCTTCACATTTTTAAGTTTTTCATCTAACTAAAAACACCTACTGTATGCAAAAGTGCCACATATGTTTATATTCTAGAAGACAACAATACTGTTATGAGAGTAAAGTGGATGTACTGTAATGAAATTAGTTTTTATTATAATTCAGTGTAAACACAACAATATAAAGAATATTTTTCAAAGGTCTTCAACCCTTGTAAAAAAAACACACTATAAATATATCTACCCAAGACTACTGTATATCTGCCCAAGACTTTTAAGACACATATTAACTAAACCAAGTCAGAAAGTAAGCATGTTGGAGTTAAGGGTAGGGCAATAGCGAATTACTGTCTGGCTACAGTATTAAAATACAGTTAGTTACATGACCAAGTATGGTGAGACAAAATATAACGTGGTGCATTTCTAAGTAGGTAAAAGGGATAACTATATTGTGTGGCGGAATAACAATTGGGAGCACTTAGACTCGGCGCAGTAATATCCTCATTCCAAAAGTCATTCTGAAAGTGCAAGAGTCAGGATATTACTGCGCCACACAACATAGTTATCCCTCTTACCTGCTAGTATCACCATACTTGGTCGTGTGACTACTCCTGTGACTGTATTTTAATAGGGAAAACATGGAGGTGTTTTGTCGCTTCTAATTTCATCTCTGTTTGGATCCTAATGAATGAACTGGGCTAGCTAAGTGCTATCAAAGTTGTGCCGTGTGCCAGAGCCAGCGAGTGCACACATTGAAACATGAGAGGTATGTACTGTATCAACTCGTCTTAGTTAAGGGAATAACATAGTTTCATATGAAAAAACGGTGAAGTGTTCCTTTAAAAAGCGCATTCATGAGGTCACAATCTGATGTTGGACGAAGCAACTGGCTCTCAGGATCTGCTCTAATCCATACCAAAGGTATTCTATTGGGTTGAGATCAGGACTCTGTGCAGGCCAGTCAAGTTCATCCACACCAAACTCTGCCATCCATTCCTTTATGGACCTTGCTTTGTGCACTGGTGCACAGTTATGTTGGAACAGCAGAAAGAGGCCATCCCCGAGCTGGGCTTGGCCCCTAAGTTCCAGCGAAAGGAACTCTAAGAGATTTTGGACAATTCCATGCTCCAAACTTTGTGGGAAGTTTGGGGATAGCCACTTCCTAAAGTACTTTTGTAGAGATGCTTTGTGAATACAAACAGTGAAATAAACATTTAGATTATCATGATGATGATTTTTGTTAACTTTATTATTTCTCTGAAGTTGTGAGATCCCAACTAGAAGCAAATCATCCAAGCAGACAGATATACAAGTGGCTAAGGATGGTGCTTGTTACCATGGCTATGATAATCTTATCTGCTCTAGCATCTCCTGTTGCAGGTAAGAACAACCTAGTGGTCTTTGAAAATAAACTATGACAGGTTTCTACAAAACACACACACACACACACACACACACACACACACTCACTCACTCACTCACTCACTCACTCACTCACACACACACACACACACACACACACACTCACACTCACACTCACACTCACACTCACACTCACACACACACACACACACACACATTAGCTGTATTAGCTGTCCACCTGTTGCTTCAGGGAGGGGAGGTGGCCATGGAGTTTTGACCATGTCAAGTCAGAGGACCAAGGGAGCCCTTTAATTCCGGCTGCCCACTGGTGTTGTTGGGCATGTCTAGCACCCTCCTGTAAAGGGGTTGTGTATTTGTTTCGGTTGTCTGCTACACCTTCACATTTTTAAGTTTTTCATCTAACTAAAAACACCTACTGTATGCAAAAGTGCCACATATGTTTATATTCTAGAAGACAACAATACTGTTATGAGAGTAAAGTGGATGTACTGTAATGAAATTAGTTTTTATTATAATTCAGTGTAAACACAACAATATAAAGAATATTTTTCAAAGGTCTTCAACCCTTGTAAAAAAAACACACTATAAATATATCTACCCAAGACTACTGTATATCTGCCCAAGACTTTTAAGACACATATTAACTAAACCAAGTCAGAAAGTAAGCATGTTGGAGTTAAGGGTAGGGCAATAGCGAATTACTGTCTGGCTACAGTATTAAAATACAGTTAGTTACATGACCAAGTATGGTGAGACAAAATATAACGTGGTGCATTTCTAAGTAGGTAAAAGGGATAACTATATTGTGTGGCGGAATAACAATTGGGAGCACTTAGACTCGGCGCAGTAATATCCTCATTCCAAAAGTCATTCTGAAAGTGCAAGAGTCAGGATATTACTGCGCCACACAACATAGTTATCCCTCTTACCTGCTAGTATCACCATACTTGGTCGTGTGACTACTCCTGTGACTGTATTTTAATAGGGAAAACATGGAGGTGTTTTGTCGCTTCTAATTTCATCTCTGTTTGGATCCTAATGAATGAACTGGGCTAGCTAAGTGCTATCAAAGTTGTGCCGTGTGCCAGAGCCAGCGAGTGCACACATTGAAACATGAGAGGTATGTACTGTATCAACTCGTCTTAGTTAAGGGAATAACATAGTTTCATATGAAAAAACGGTGAAGTGTTCCTTTAAAAAGCGCATTCATGAGGTCACAATCTGATGTTGGACGAAGCAACTGGCTCTCAGGATCTGCTCTAATCCATACCAAAGGTATTCTATTGGGTTGAGATCAGGACTCTGTGCAGGCCAGTCAAGTTCATCCACACCAAACTCTGCCATCCATTCCTTTATGGACCTTGCTTTGTGCACTGGTGCACAGTTATGTTGGAACAGCAGAAAGAGGCCATCCCCGAGCTGGGCTTGGCCCCTAAGTTCCAGCGAAAGGAACTCTAAGAGATTTTGGACAATTCCATGCTCCAAACTTTGTGGGAAGTTTGGGGATAGCCACTTCCTAAAGTACTTTTGTAGAGATGCTTTGTGAATACAAACAGTGAAATAAACATTTAGATTATCATGATGATGATTTTTGTTAACTTTATTATTTCTCTGAAGTTGTGAGATCCCAACTAGAAGCAAATCATCCAAGCAGACAGATATACAAGTGGCTAAGGATGGTGCTTGTTACCATGGCTATGATAATCTTATCTGCTCTAGCATCTCCTGTTGCAGGTAAGAACAACCTAGTGGTCTTTGAAAATAAACTATGACAGGTTTATACAAAACACACACACACACACACACACACACACACACTCACTCACTCACTCACACACTCACACATTCACACACTCACACACTCACACTCACACTCACACACACACACACACACACACACACACACACACACACACACACACACACACACACACATTAGCTGTATTAGCTGTCCACCTGTTGCTTCAGGGAGGGGAGGTGGCCATGGAGTTTTGACCATGTCAGGTCAGAGGACCAAGGGAGCCCTCTAATTCCGGCTGCCCACTGGTGTTGTTGGGCATGTCTAGCACCCTCCTGTAAAGGGGTTGTGTATTTGTTTCGGTTGTCCTGGCACAGATACGCAGAGGTTTACCATGGATCTGGTTCATGTCACAACACTTCAGGAGGCCTTTGGTTTAGTCCTTTTACTGTCGTTACCTAGAGTTTACAGTATATCACCATAATAAGCTCAATCTTTTAAGATTGAACATTAATCTGGGGAGTCTGTGCTTTATTTCTACTGCACAACTGTATGACTCCGCATGCTTGGATAGTCCTTCTACCAATCAGACCAACGATCCGGGTGCGTCTTTTGGATAAGCTAGTTTGTGATTGGACTCAAAGGTTGTGGACAGGAAGCAGGGGGGGTAGATGTGCAGGTTTCCAGCCTGAGCTGCCGGGCAAAATATAAATTTGACGGCAGGTCAGGCTCAGCCAGCCTAGCCAATGTAGCCATTACCCATTTTGCATTGCTGAATTGTCCGTAAAGAGATTGGTGGGGAAGGTGAAAGTCAGGCATGCGGATAGCTTGGCTCACCAAGTCAATGGTCATGGAAAGGATCTCGGTGTCACGATTCTTTCTTCTCTACAGGAAGAGGATTAGTTTTGCAGGCACCAGATAAAAACAATCTAAACTTGTGATGTGTTGACTGTGTGTATACTTATACTTATACCGTAGAGCAAAGTGGAGAGACACACTGGATTGGCACCGCAACGTTGGTGTTGACGGACACAGTTTCATTGTCAATGTTCAGTTGTGTGAACAATGAGGGATTGATGAAATGGTTATTTATTACAGTATCAAGGGAAAAGTCTTATGAGAAGCAGAAAGGTGAAGTCAGTTGGGTGGTGTAACCTCAGCTCAGTTTCTCAGTGTTGACTTGCCCGTAGCCCACTATAAACAAACAATACTTCATCACATTTTTATTTATTTGGTCATATTGTGTCATTTTTGAAATGTACAAAATACACTACAAGTACTGTTCGAAGAAAATGTGGAGCCAAAACAGATGAACACTTTGAGTGGGCACTTACTGATTTGGAAGCTGAGAGGTAGAGGTGAATTTGGCCATGACTTCAGTTTTGTAATGTAAAGACACAACGGTAGTCTGCATTGGATCACAGATTTGGCAGGTCTTTGTCTTTGTGTGTGGGCCTAAAGCGGTCTGATGTCGAATAGGCTTTCGTTAAAGTGGTACTCCAGGTGAACACCATCTCTGTGTCTCAGAAGTGGGCAATGGTAAGAGAAGGAGGTTGACTAGGACTGGCGGCAGGACATATAGTAGCTTTGGCACACACACACATGCACACACAATGACTGAATGTAATTTTTCCATGCGGTTTGCCATCATTTCACCATACATTTTTCATGTCTCCCTACTTAGGTTTGGATAACAAAACTTTACGTCTGGATGACTACAGGACGCTTATACTAGTGAAAAATAGAAGTAAATGGGATGAAGGCAGGAATATCTGTAGAAGTCACTACACTGATCTTGTCACTCTATACGACAAGAAAGACGAACAGCCATTATTAAAATTATTGAAATTAGCTTCCACCAGTCACTTTGGTGTTTTCATTGGTCTCAAGAAAGGTAGTTCATCTATATGGTCAAATGGTGATCCTGTTATTTACAGGAAAAATGCTTTGTGTGTCGCCATGAAGGCAGATGGGGGCTGGGAGGCTTTACAATGTACCGAAAACAGAACATTCATCTGTTACAGCGAGGGTAAATATCTTTAAAAGTGACATCACACCACCATTCTGATCTTTTCACCATGTGAATTTAATGATGACGTTTTGGTCTCTCTTTCTAGTACCTGGTAATTCCTCTAGGTACACACTGATTAACGAAACAAAGAGTTGGTATGAAGCTCAGAAGTTTTGCAGAGCGAATCACACTGACTTGGTAAGCATCAAAGATAAAGAGCAGAACAACGCTGTATATGCTGAAAAACAGAAACATCAAAACATCAGACATGCCTGGATTGGTTTGATACTGGATGGCTGGGAGTGGGCTGATGGAGGACTGTCAGGATATAGGAACTGGAGCAGTAATGCTAACTTTATAGGAGACCACACTGTAGTGAGAATTTCAGATTCAACTGATGGGTGGATGCCAGCAAGTGAAACAACCGACATCGCACTCATCTGCTATAAAGGTACATGTTTTAACATTACCAGTGCACCTGTGTGTATTACCAGTGCCCCTGTGTGTGTGAGCAGCATGCGTGTCAGTGCGTGTGGCTGTAGAAAATATTGTGCAGTGCCAGTGTGTGTGCATATGTTTATATGTGCCAAAGTATATATGTTTGTGTTCATACTAGGGCTGTCAAAATAACTGATTGATTTTGATTAATTAATTTGAGTAAAAAATGGCTTATTAAAAAAAAGAATGCAGATTAATCGATTCCTTATGACCTTTGACCTGGAGCTACTGTTTGCAGTAACCATTAGACTGTAAAATGAAGGAGAGAAGAGAATGTGCTGTCTAAATCATTGATTGGAACATTTACTTGAAAAAAAAAAAACACCTGATGGTATTGATAAAAAATAAAGTGTTCATTATAATAAAGTCCTTTGCAGTGTCTGCAGCAAGGAATTTACAAATCACTCGTCAACTTTAAAGTACCACATCAATGCAAAGAAATAGTGTTGAAATTGAGGAGGGTGTTAATTTATTACCTCCGCCAAAGAGGTTATGTTTTCATCGGAGTTTGTTAGTTTGTTTGTCTGTCTCAAACTCAAAATGTCATGGTTGGATTTCGATGAAGGTTATAACTGTGGCCTGAAATGCCTTGTATATGAAAAAAAATCTTCCTCCCGAAGCACCTTTGAATTTATTTCCTCAGCATATTAGGTAATATTATAGATTGTTATGGCCATTGTTTGAACGGTGAAAATACTTTAATGTCACTAATGCTGATCATTCAATGATTAATTTGAATTAATTAATTTTGAATTAATTCATTTTAAATTTGAATATCTGCGATTCATTTAGATTAATATTAATTAAGTAATATTATTAATATTATTAATTGATTAATAATCACAGAGTATATAATTAATTACGTTAAAACATGTTATCAATTGACAGCCCAAGTTTTTTAACTATACATTTTTGCATTTTCATGCACTGGTAATTCCCTGGAATTACTTTCTAGTTTGTTGTTGCTTTTTCAGACCACATTCATATCAGTGACATAAGCATGACTTCGGAGGAGTCTCAGGAATACTGTAAAAGATTCAACGGCTCTTTCAGCATTGTGTCACCAAAAGAGCAACTGGCCGCTACGAGGCTGATGAGAAGGCTCCAGATCACAGAACCAGTGTGGGTGGACCTGCAGCAGAGCAGCTCCCTGGGGTTCTGGGGCTGGACCACTGGAGAGACTCTGGCCTGGAACAACTGGAAGGGTGGGCAGGTGCCCCAGCTGCCCCTCTACCATCACTGTGGTGCCCTGATGCCCGAGAAGGATGATTTCAAGTGGACTGACATGAACTGCATGATCAAGCAGCGGGCTCTTTGTTACGATGGGGTTGTTACCTCCGCCAAGGAGGTTATGTTTTCATAGGGGACCGGCGTTTGTTTGTTTGTTTGTCTGTTTGTCTGTTTGTTAGCACGATAACTCAAAAAGTAATGGATGGATTTCACTGAAATTTTCAAGAAACGATAACATTTTGGGAGTGATCCGTAATTCCGTCGGGGTTCCGGAGCCGTTTATGTGTTTCGCTTAGTGGTGTAATGGCATATGGCCATGTGGTGGCAACCATGTGGTGGAATAGTTTAGGTTCAAATGTATGACAACCTAGGAAGAACAATACAGGCGGAGGTCTGCGCTCTCTGAGTGCTTTTCTAGTTAATGATGCTTCTTTAATAATTACCTGAAATTTTAACTTTATTTGACTCTAGTTATGAAGGGGTAGTTGTGAATAATTTAGTTCTGACATTGCACGCTTTACAATGCAAGGTCAAATAAACTGTTTTTCAATCATACGAATACAACATTTTCACACGCTGAAATGAAATCTTCACATTGATATTATGCACATTTATTTTATATTTGCATTAATGTTAAGGACGGTATATTCACTTGTCAATGTTATGTAAGCACACCTTTTCATGCAGTCTATACATAATTGAAAGCACATTTCAATGTCTAATACTGCTATACTTTCTATGTATTCGTGATTGATTTTAACAATAAAATATACATTATCATTGTGTCTCCCCAGTGTTACACTGTAAACAGTACATGTGATGACTCACACCAGTGCTTGTCTGGGTCCTGTCTTGGGCTGACTAGCAGTGGCTCTACATCACAAGAGCCTAGTCAGCAAGGCTAGTATTGACCATCTCATACTGTTAAAGAGCTGAGACATGAGGAAAACATATATTTTGCCCACATGAACTAAATGAGAGGGGTAGGGTTGGATGGAGAGGGGAAAAATTAGAAGTTCATCACTCCAGCACCATGTCTAGGATGTCAACCATGTCTCAAATCCATCACCCCTCAACAAGTTTCATATTCCTCTCTGTATATTTTATCTACTTGTGTCCTGCAATTTTGTGAACCCTTATTTGAAAAGACCTATACGATTCCAATCAGATTTTACTTCCTTGGTTAGTGGGTACGAGACAAGTGCATACAGTACATACTGACGATTGGCTGAGGTTGAGTAAAAAATCATGGTAAGCCAATCAGAGGTAGAGTTGGGCGGGTGTTCCAAAGCTTGCATAGTTCGACACACAGCGCGCATCACAAGCGAGTTAGTTGGTCATAGTGAGACCGGTATGGCGAGCCCAAATACTCCAAAAATAGCATTCGCTAAATGAGGGGCAATAAATATCAAAAGTTCCAAAACATCTATTGTGTTATTTGTATCGATCCACTGTATAAACATAATATCTACATACCTGCCATTTGATTGGAGTCTCACTCCCTCAGCAACATTAGAATAGTTTAGATGTGTGTACATTGTTTCTCTTAATAATGTATTGTATTAAATGTCCATTTCATTAATAATATTGCGATTTATCATAAAACATTGAACATACACCTGTATTTTAAGTTCCATTAAAGAGGTGGGTTCGCATTTAAAATTTAAAATTTTAATATTTTTAAAAAGTAACACAACAGTTACTTTCTGAAGTAACTAGTTACTTTTATAATTTGTAATTGAATAACTAATTTAGTTACTTTTTGAAAGTAACAAGTAACTGTTTTCGTTGAATATGTCGAGAACCATAGGGCCTAGGCCCTAGGAGGACCACCTTTTTATTATATGTTGGTCGTAAGGGACCATTTCGGGCCAAGCTAAATTTGAAGTGTAAGTTTTGTGCAATTTGATAAGCATTCAATAAATGAATATATGAGTACACTGCACTATGCGCACGCATGCACAAACACATTTACAGATACATGCAGGCACACACAGACAAGCACAGACACACACAAAAAACACATACTGTACAGACATACACACAGGTGCGCACAGACTCACATTCATGCACGTACACACACACACACGCATAACACACACACACGCACACACAGTAGACAAGCAGGCATAAGCACGCACACACACATAACAAACATGTACATGCACACATGCACAAACACACCCACATGCATGCATACACACATAAAAACATACACACACTCACAAGTGAACATACTCACACACAAACGCAGGCAAGCACACACACACACACACACACACACACACACACACACACACACACACACACATCCCTTTACCCCCACCACACACACACACACGAAAACTCACCGACATAGAAGCATTCTTACACAAAAGAAAGCGCACACATGCACACACTAATTTATACATAGAAGTTGCAGCAGGGGATGGAGTAGGAGATGGAAAAAAATTGTCAAGCGTGATTCATTTTTGCAGAGAGAATGGGCAGGACTTTGTGGCGGTCATATTTTGTACCGCTTTGTTACAAAAAGCGGTACATCTACTGTAGTTATCACCAATAGGTGTTAGAGTCTGAAAAAAAAAAAAAAAACTGGCTCGCACTTAACCCAGAGCAGTAGAGAAAGCTAACTGGCTTGGACATTCTCGGTCCAGATTGACCATGGTAACACAGGGGGAAAAAATAGTCAAATTGGCCTGCGGACATTATGAGATCAGGATAAAAGGCTAGCCACTTAGTCGAGTGGCAAAGTAAGACAATCTGAGCCGTGATTCATTTAGTTACTTATGTAGACCAGATGGACAGCTCTTGACTAGGCTTCTCTTCCAAAAAAGTGAATGCATCTCTGGGGTGTCTGTTCATGATCAGGAAATGTTGTATTTTACTCGAGACATGTCACGTCATTACAAGGCAACAAGTCTGACTCTGAGTCAAGTCTCAAGTGAATAGTATTCAAGTCCAAGTCGAGTCTGATTCGAGTCCAAGTCATGTGACTTGAGTTCACATGTCTGGTTTAAACAACCCAACAACAAGTGACCTATGATCATGACACTATGATCATATTTGTTACTTTATTTTACTGTGAACGGTTATACATATACCAGGCTTGAGCTGTTAGGAGGATTCATGTGAAATATTAAACATGATACATTATTTTGTTTCATGCAAGGTGGAATCACACTGAAATATTATGATCCTCAAGCTTACATCCCAATAAGGAAGTCCTCATTGAGCCGTAATCACTAGGATTTGAATTCATGGCCAGAGGAATGAACAGTGAATAATGTCATATCTTTGTATACTTTTTCAGGAACATGTGCTTATGGAAATATCTGGATGTCCACATTCACAGTATGCAAATTACTACAAATTACAAGCTGGCCTGAAACTCAATCTGACATAAGCACCTGTAGAGCCTCCCGAACTCAGTAGTTCTCTACAGAAGGACGAGGAGATCCCAACATACTGAGCCACGGAGACTGGTTCCAGTGTTCCAAGCCTCATCTTATTAATCATTAACCCTCCCCCGACTTTTGACATATTGTATAGTGACATTTTCTTGGAGAGAAGGCAAGCCTATTCAAGTAATACAAGTTAAGGTAAGACTGGCTCTTCAACCTTACTATACTGTAATATCGTGTTGGAAACCTTATAATATTGTGTTGGAAACAAGTTCTCTAAATACAACAGGGACTATTGCAATGCTGTACAGGTGGCCTGACAGACAGGAATATCAGGATTTTTGCAAAGATCTAACCTACAGTAAATCTGTGTTACTAGTTAAACTGAATTCATAGATAGATAGATAGATAGATAGATAGATACTTTATTGATCCCCAAGGGGAAATTCAAGGTCCCAGCAGCTTAAGACACCACACACAACATACAGTACAATGTAAACAATGTAAACAATGTAAACAGGAAAAATAAAAAAGCAAATCAACAATCAACATGACTAAAGGAGCAGTAGAATACTATAGATAAGGTATGCATGAATGTACTGAGGATTGGTACTGTGATCCAGTCTGAGGTGTGTGTCAAGTTGGTAGTGCAAATAAGTCCAACAGTGCAACAGTGCAAGATTAAATTCTATTGACCAGTAATAAATATGTACAGTACAAAATGTAAGCATAGTAATAATAATAACAGTACTAATATAAATATATGGACAATTAAAATAAACTTAACATAGTAATAATATAAGAGTTAGACATGAGGGTAGACATGTAAGCCATGCCATGTAAGTGTATAAGAGGGTGGAGGTGCAGATATACTATGCATAGAAGTCCAACTCTCCTTTTCCCTTCAGTGAAGCATTGTACAGTTGTATGGCCCTGGGTACAAATGACTTTCTCAGTCTGTCTGTTGTGCATGTCATGGAGCGTAGTCTCCAGCTGATCAAGCTCTTCTGCTGTATGATAGTGCTGTAGAGTGGATGACAGTCATTGTCCAGGATGCTGTGTAGCTTGTTCAGGGTCCTTTTGTCTGATACTGAAGTGATGCACTCCAGATCAGCTCCCACAACAGAGCCAGCCTTCCTTACCAGCCTGTCTAGTCGCCCAGCATCCCTCTTCCTAGTGCTTCCTCCCCAGCATGCCACAGCATAGAAGAGGACGCTGGCAACAACAGACTGGTAAAACATCCAGAGGAGCTTGCTGCAGACATTGAAGGAGCGCAGCCTCCTCAGGAAGTACAGCCTGCTCTGCCCTTTCTTGTATATTGCTTCAGTGTTGACTGACCAGTCCAGTTTATCGTCCAGATGTACGCCCAGGTACTTGTATGTGTTCACCACCTCCACATTGACCTCCTCAATGGTGACTGGCAGCAGAGCAGGCCTAGACCTCCTGAAATCTACCACCATCTCCTTGGTCTTGGTCGTGTTGAGTTGTAGGTGGTTGAGTCTGCACCATTGCACAAAGTCCACCACCAGGCTCCTGTATTCCTCCTCCTGCCCATCCCTGATACATCCCACAATTGCAGTATCGTCTGAAAACTTCTGCATGTGACATGACACCGTGTTGTAGCAGAAGTCAGACGTGTAAAGGGTGAACAGGACTGGAGAGAGCACCGTTCCCTGTGGAGCACCTGTGCTGCTGATTACAGTGTTGGAGAGGCAGTCCTTCAGTCTGACAAACTGTGGCCGCTCTGTCAGGTAGTCTGCAATCCAGGATACTAGATGAGCATCCACACCCATCTGCAGGAGCTTGTCACTCAATCTGGGGGGTTGGATGGTGTTAAAAGCACTAGAGAAGTCAAAGAACATGATTCTCACAGCACTTTTCCCCTTGTCCAGGTGAGAGTGTGTCCTGTGTAGGAGGTAGGAGATTGCATCGTCGACGCCCACTTTCTCCTGGTATGCAAACTGTAACGGATCTAGTGCATGGCGCACCTGTGGCCTAAGTATCCCCAGAACCAGTCTCTCCAGGGTCTTCATCAGGTGTGATGTGAGAGCAACTGGCCTGAAGTCATTCAGCTCACGTGGATGTGTTTTCTTGGGGACGGGGATAAGACATGATGTCTTCCACAGTGTTGGGACTTTCCCGAGACATAGACTTTGGTTGAAGATATGCTCCAGTGGCTCTCCCAGTTCAGCAGCACAGGCCTTGAGCAGTCTTGGACACAGTCCGTCAGGTCCGGCTGCTTTCCTGGGATGGAGTTTCTTCAGCTGTCCTCTAACTTGATCTGCCGTTATGATGAGGGGGGAGGGGAGGGGAGGGGGTGAGGAGTTACCAAGGTCTTGGTCACTCCGGGGGGTAGGGGAGGAGGGGACGTGCTGCACTGGGGGTGAGGGGGGAGGTGTGAGTTGGGCAGTTAAGCCAGCAAGAGCAGTGTCCGTAGTTGATGGTGCTAGTGATGTTGATGGTGATGGTGATGGTGGATGACCATTGTCCACTGAAGCAGTTGATGGTGCTGGTGATGGTGATGATGGACGACCATTGTCCACTGAAGCAGGGCAATCAAACCTGTTGTAGAACTGGTTTAGCTGGTTCGCCCTGTCCAGATCGCCCTCCACAGAGCTGCTGCTTTTCCTAAGTCCAGTGATGGTCTTCATTCCATCCCAGACCTCCTTCATGTTGTTCTCCTGCAGCTTCTGTTCTACCTTCTTCCTGTAATCCTCCTTGGCCTCTTTCAGCCTGACTTTGAGCTCCCCCTGCACTTGCCTCAGCTCTGCCTGGTTCCCCTCTTTGAACGCCATCTTTTTCCTATTTAGAAGGGCCTTGACATTGCTGGTTATCCAAGGCTTGTTGTTTGGAAAGCAGCGCACAGTTCTTGTGGGAACAACAACATCCATACAGAAGTTCAGGTAGTCAGTCATGCAATGTGTGGCCTCCTCCAAATCACCATTCTGTAGTACATTCCAGTCAGTGGACTCAAAACAGTCTCTCAAAGCCTCATCTGCTCCTGGGGTCCACTTCCTGAAAGTGCGTGTGTCACATGGTAGCCTCTGCACTTTAGGTATGTACATTGGTTGCAGGTGAACAAGGTTGTGATCTGATTTTCCGAGGGGGGGAAGGGGGGTGACGCTGTATGCATCCCTTACGTTTGCATACATGAGGTCTATTGTCCTGTTTTTCCTAGTCGGGCAATCAACAAACTGGTAGAAATTTGTGAGGGTAGAATCCAGTGTTATGTGGTTAAAGTCTCCAGAGATCGCAAAGAAAGCATCTGTGTGCTGAGTTTGGAGTCTTGCAATTGTAGAGTGAATGATGTCACACGCTACGTCCGGTAGGTCTCGTGGTGGGACGTAAACACAGACAACAATGGCATGCGTGAATTCCCTCGGCAAGTAATACGGTCGAAGGCTCACTGCTATTAACTTATTGTCTCTGTCCAAACGGGCCACGCTAAAGCCAGGTAGCTCAACGTTAGCAGTAGGGATGGAGCTAGTCAACCACGTCTCCGTGAGACATATTAAACTACATTCCCTGTATAGTTTCTGATTTCTTACCAGGGAAGCCAGTTCGTCAGTTTTGTTGGCCAGTGAGTTCACGTTTCCCATCACCATTGATGGAACTGCGGGCTTAAATCTCCACTTCTTCTCCCGTATCTCCCGTCGCCTCGTCTTCACTTTGAGCCCAGCTCTGCAGCCCCGAAAGCACCATAGTTCCTCCGGGATGTTAGCGTTAGACTCACTGGCATGTATGCGTAGTGCAAGCAGCTGTTTCCTTGTGTAAACAAATTTGCTGCCGCCGAAACGGTGTTGTTGATCCATATCCATAGGATAGAATAAAAAATACTCCTTAAGTGTGTAATCCGAAGTAAGAAAGTATGTTTAAGTAAACAAAAAAACACGTAAAAACACAAAAACGCTACGGAGCTACTAGGTTGCTGCCACTCTCGTCGGCGCCGGAAGTCATGTTACATTTTTTTCATTCAGTTATCCAGAGTTGTCATGGTTATGCCTCAAGCCTTTTGTAAGTGTATCACTCCCTATATGGAGCTGTGTCGGTTTAACTGAGTGTGTCACTTTACAGTTTTTTACGATTGTTTACATGCTAAAATTAAACTTTTCACACAATTTGCAAAATTTTACCCCAAGGATCAAAAGACCTCCACAGATTTGCACAACATTACACACAATGTCTGCTTCACCCTTTTTGCAAAACATTAGGCTACACACAGTGATTTGTAAAACTCTACACACATTTCCACACCTTAGACACAGATAAGGATTGTGATGTTACGTCCTTGTCATTACAAAGCCCTGGATTGCCAATGACTACACTAATGAACAAATTGGATAATCACATCACATGGATAATTTTGCACATCACATGTGCAACTGATTATGATAAGCAATACTATAAGTATTGAAAGAAATACTGTACTTGAAATATTCAGTCTAAACATCATTGTTGTGCAGTGCAACTGCAAGCTTATAGACCTATCTGTGTGCATTTTTTTAAAGTCGAACTAATCATGAAGAATGTTGTGGGTTTGTCACTATTTTTTGGACATCTAAATTATCCCTTACATAACAATGTTCTAGCACATGCTATTTCCTAAAACTAGCTTTTTTACAAATGTGACCCTGTAAAGGGGAACCAGTCATTTTGGTAACATTTGCTAAATTAAGTTATTGTGCTCACGTGAACGGCCATAAACTAAGCTTTCCAACGATATGTATATCAAGGGTATTATACAAACTATTGCTAAGATAACCGCATCTAAAGTTGACATGGTTCTCCTGTCACGATATGCCAGAAGAGGAGAAATCACATTTTTAAGCGGCACGTGCACAACGGGAATGACAGCAAATGTGTTGAATCCTGCCGGGTTTAACAGTCAAAACGTATGTTTTTCCGTGAAATGTGTTCACGATATGAAACTGTAGACTGTATACAGTCAGATTATGCGAATTATGTGAAATTCAACATTTAACCTGGAAGTTTGTTATTGTTCATTTTCTCAAAATAACGTTGTGCGCAAAACGACTGATTTCGCTTTGAATGGTCACAAATTTGTTTTGCATTTATCCCTGCAGTGTGAAACTGGCTGCAATAGTGTCTGATCATTGAGGACTGTGTTTGTTAAGTGACAACTAATAGCATTTTCACAAATATGTGTATATGTTTTGACTGAAGTGTGTATGTTTTGACTGAAACGTGTATATTTTGACTGAAGTGTGTCATTTTTCAAGCAATCTAGGAATTATGCAAACTGAGTGTGGCGTTTGGATAGCTGTGATTATATTTTGCTAAAAAGAACCCAGTTCTCAAAATTGTGTGTAAACAATTGAAAAAAACTGTAATACCATTACGAATATCTGTCTTGGATCATAGGAGATACAGTATATCTCTTGCAATGATCATTTCTATGAGCACTACACAAATGACTAGGAGACATAACGTGAGGTGGATAGTTAGCTAGCTAGCTAGTTAGTTAGATTTCCTGGCTGTGCATGCCTGCATGTGTGAGGCTGCTATGTGTGCCTCGTGTGTATGGGGGACGTGGGAGGGAGCGCAGCCGTTAAGAAAACGTACAATGTAAAATTATTTATTTTTTTTAATTAGATGCATCTTATTGGTTACATTTGAAGATTTGGGCGTAATCATATTGCTGCGTTGCATGGTTAGGTTTTGTGATGAGCAAGAGTGGCTTGGCTTATGCACAAATCCCCTCGAATGACCGAGACCAAGACAAGACCGAAACCAAATGAATTTGATTTTGAGACAAGACCATGACTATGAAGAAGTGGTCAACACTACAGCTTCACGAAAGTCTCCTGGAATTCTTCTCGATTAACATGAGTGACAAAAAGCTTGTTGTCTTTCATAGGGTATTGTGATCGGACAGTTTATTCAATTGGTGTACTGATATGGTGTGATTTAATTGGTTATGAATTATTTTCCGTTTGATTACATGATATACCCTCATGGCAGGGACTCCTAGAAGCCTAAACATAAAGATATTACCTAGGCATCTAGCCTGAATGAAATCCAAATTTTAATTTCTTCTGATGCCCATTTCCAAACTTCCGTTTCCAAACTGTATTTTCACTTTCATTCCGTAACCACCAGTGAAATTGTATTGAACATTTGTGCATTAAACTCAAAATCATCTCAGATGTGCAGCAAACACTTTCTCTTAAGCAAAGATTTTAAATTAGTTGTTTAACTCCGTCGCCATCAGTGCAGCCATTTGTTGTGATGGTAATCATGATATCACAAATGAAAGGAGACTCAGTCAGGCCAATGTTAGGGAAACAAATCATAGATTTATTTTACAATGATGCGAGTCAAAGTAGAGACGGCATGACTTTGCATAAAGATCCAGCTTCTCTAACTAGACAAGGAAATAGTTAGGGTTTAAGTATCCTGTCAGACTGACGTT
>NC_085010.1:15486444-15541444 GCF_963854185.1 Sardina pilchardus
TGTTAATATTGCGTTTGAACATGTTCTAGACTGGCAGAACACTCATGGTTTAAATTGAAATAAAAATGTTAGACTACTTTGGATCTGTCTTGTTGTGGATGAGATGCGTCTGTTCAAACTCTTTTTTAGAAAAATACTTCTTAAAAATCTTGACAATCCTGGAATTAATCAAAGTCATTGTATGCATCAGTTGTATGAACCATAGATTACATTACTTGCACTGCACTTTCTATCTTTCACTTCGGCAACACCCTTTGGGTGCTTGTAATATACAGATAGTCTAGTTATTATATCTTTGTATATCACTATATTCATTGTGTTGGGTATTGTACTGTTTGCACACTACGGTATTATTGTGAATCTTTAATTTACACCAGTTAACATCTTCAATCAAGTGTGGTCATGCGACCACCATGAGTATGTCGTTTCTCATACTGTATATGGCACGTCTGAGGAAGGGCTTACAGGCCTGAAACGTCACGGTTTTTCAAAAAAAAAAATGGGAGCATAATTTTGGTTGCAGGGCTTGTTTTAGTACTAGTTTCAGTTTTTAAATTGGATGTGCGTGCTTTGATTGCAATTTGTTCAATTGAAATCAAAAGTGAAAAGGGCTGCTATGTTACAGGAGTTCTGGTATCTTTTTCTACAGACCGCTGTCAGTGCAATACCTCTGAAGTCCTTCCTGTAGCAGGTAAGAACAACCTGGTGGTATTTAAAAAAACTATGGGGGGAATTTTCCCATGCACGCAAGGGTGCGTAAGTCCAAAAAACAAAAATAACAAAATGCGTAACTACGCACATTTCATGCGAATTCTTCCCTTAACTTTACGTGATAGAGGGAGTTACGCGTTTTGGGTGGAGCAACCCCAAAATCTGGCCGTTTATATACAACTCTTGCACACATTCTGCCATGGCTTAAAGTACCTTTCCAGCTGCACGCTCCAGAGGGCTGTATTAAGGTCGAGCACTACAAAAGGTGAAACAGCATATTGCTTGATGTCGGCAGTAGGCCTAGTTCTAAATACAGTACATGTAAGCAACATAGAACGTTATAAATTAGCATTACAGTATCAAATTTGATGCCTAATAAGTTGATACGGATTCATGTTTCATCCATTACAGTGTTGCACGGTGGTATATTTCCTGACATTACCTTATCCATGAGGCTACATTGTTAAATAGTGAAATCCTGTTATAATCACCCACTTTAGGTATTGTACTTCATTCGAATCTGTCTGTTTCTTTCCAACTTCAACAAAGTCAACAATACATTTGCACAGACGTCTGCACTATTGTAGAGGAGTCTCTTGATTCGTTTGTAATGGAGATTGACGTTGCTATGCCAGTCTCTCTACTGTATTCGAAGCTGCAGGTGTCAGTCTACAGAATCGTTTGCATAGATAAATTGATATTATTAGAAGCAGCTGCCAGCGCAACTTTCTTTGTCAACAGTGAGTTTTTGAGTTATGAATCTCCACACCTCAAGCACGTCTTGACTCTTTAGAAAGAAACTTCAAGGTAAAAGTGATATTTTGTGAGGTCATTTCTTTGTTAGGCTATGTGATGACACATCATTTCACTGTAGGCCGTTCTTTATTCAGTTCACCTTGCTTACATTTCAAAATCAAAGACTGGTTGTGTTCTTTCTGGATTTAAATGGCATTCAGAAGGTCAATGAGAGTCCATATTCCATGTTTTATTAACCAAAATGAAGGAGATGGTGGATCAGTCTGATTCTTGTTTAAAATAAATCACGCCTCTTTTTTAAGGCTGCCTTGACTTTGAACTTGCGCGATATAGGTGTGTCAGAATCTGGAATGGCAGAATATGCGTAGCACAGATGTACACAACTGAAACACGCAAAAGCTTACTCAAAAGCTTACATGCTATTCACGCGTGAAGGGGAGAATTCCCCCCCTTTGTCAAGTTAATAACACACACACACACACACACACACACACATACACTCACATATACAGTGGGTATACTAAGTATTCACAAGTATTCACACCCATGCTAAAGTTGACTAAAAAGAGGAATATAAAATCATCTTTTGAGAATTGATTGTAATGCCTTAATTAAAAAAAATGAGTAAAAATCAAACCGCTAAGGACACTTATTTTCTTGTGATTGAAGAATGTATCGCAAATAGATAAATGTTCTTCCTTAAATACAGGGGGCATAAGTATTTGACCCCTATGTTAAAGGGATATTCCGCCATTTTTGGAAATACGCTCATTTTCCACCTCCCCTCGAGCAAAACAATCGATATTTACCTTGTTCTCGTTCATCCAGCCATTCTGTGAGTCTGGCGATACAACTTTTAGCTTCAGCCTAGCATAGATCATTGAATCGGATTAGACCATTAGCTTCTCGCCTGCTAGCTTCATGTTTAAAAGTGACTAAGATTTCTGGTAATTTTCCCATTTAAAACGTGTCTCCTCTCAAGTTAGAAAGTGCAATAAGACCAACTGAAAATTAAACCTGGCGTTTTTCTAGGCTGATTTGACATGGAACTACACTCTCATCTGGCGTAAGAATCGAGGCAACTTGCAAACGTACCATAGGCGTAGTGATATCGTACGCAGCATCTGAAAATAGTCCCCATAGACAACAAGCAGTAGTAGTGCCAGTAGTGTGCAAGTTGCCTTGATTATTACGCCAGATGAGAGTGTAGTTCCATGTCAAATCAGCCTAGAAAAACGCCAGGTTTCATTTTCAGTTGGTCTTATTGCACTTTCTAACTTGAGAGGAGACACGTTTTAAATGAGAAAATTACCAGAAATCTTAGTCACTTTTAAACATGAAGCTAGCAGGCGAGAAGCTAATGGTCTAATCCGATTCAATGATCTATGCTAGGCTGAAGCTAAAAGTTGTATCGCCAGACTCACAGAATGGCTGGATGAACGGGAACAAGGTAAATATCGATTGTTTTGCTCGAGGGGAGGTGGAAAATGAGCGTATTTCCAAAAATGGCGGAATATCCCTTTAAATTCCCATAGGAGCAGGAGGATTGTTTATATGTTTTTTTTATTTTTAAAGGCCAGCTATTTCATGGATCCAGGATATTATGCATCCTGATAAAGTACCCTTGGCCTTTGGAATTAAAATAGCCCCACATCATCACATACCCTTCACCATCGCTAGAGATTGGCATGGTGCTTTTTCCAGTTAGCCTATTAGCCTGTTTGATTTGCATTGAGCTCAATGAGCATCTGGTATCTTTTTATACAGACTTCTGTCGGTGCATTCTACAACTGCAGTCTATTCTACTCTCTCCTGCATCAAGTAAGAAGGTTTTTCAAAAAATGATTTCAAGTTTACATAAAACACACGCACACACACACACACACACACACACACACACACACACACACACACACATACACTCTTATTAGCTTTCCACCTGTTGCTTTGGGGAAAGGAAGTGGCCACAGGTGGGCAAAGGGAGCCATGATGTTGGTTTCATTCCGGCTGCCCACTGGTGTTGTTGGGCACGTCTACCTCCTGTAAAGAAAGGTGTTGTGGTTAGGTCATCCTGGCACAGATACTGTACATCGATGTTTACCATGGATCTGGTTATGTTACAGCACTTCAGGAGGCCTTTGACATAGTCCATATACTGCCATTACCCATTTTGCACTGCTGAATTGCGCATCAATAGATTGGTGTGGAACAGGGCTGGACAGACAAAAAAAAAAAAAATGGCCCTGGCATTTTAGGCACGGACTGCCCCAGTATCGGTCAGGCCCAGTCACTAATAAGCAACTGTGGCAGTAAATATTCATATTGAACATGGGGCACTGCAAGTGAACAAGACTGAGCTCACTTGCTCTGTCTGACTCATTGATGGTCTAGTCAGAGAAAGCTGGAGTGCAGAATCTCAATAAAAGTAAAAATACAAACACTTGTCAAAGAGGAGGCTCAGCTAAAGAACAGTAGCCCGCTACGATGTGGATTCGCATGAAAGCCTTTAGATCTGCCTGTCGTGGACAAACTTGACTGTGTGCCAGTGTCATGTGTTTGTTCGTACGTAGATACCTTCAAGTAAAGTGTTATTGATTTTTCATGTCTCCCTACTTAGGTTTGGAGGAGACATTATTACCTCTGGATGACTTCAGGACGCTAATACGAGTGAACAAAAACATAAGTTGGAATGCCGGCAGAAATATCTGTAGAAGTCACTACACTGATCTTGTCACTCTATATGACAAGACAGATGAAGAGCAATTTTTAAAATTATTACCTAATGTGTCAAGTCTGCCTAGTACTTTCAAGTACTCTTTAATTTCAAGTTTCATTGGTCTCAAAGGTTCTTCCAGATCATATATATGGTCAAATGGTGATCCTGTTAGTTACAAAAGAAACCTTGAGAATATCAATCAAGACATGTGTGTTACCATGAAAGCAGATGGGGACTGGGATGTTTTGCAATGCACCGAAGAGAGAACATTCATCTGTTACAGTGACGGTAAATATCTTTAAAAGTGACATTACACCACCATTCTGATCTTTTCACCATGTGAATTTAATGATGGCATGTTGGTCTCTCTTTCTAGAACCTGTAGGTTCTAGGTACACACTGATTGAAGAAGAAAAAAATTGGTATGACTCTCAGGCTTATTGCAGAGAGAACTACACTGACTTGGTAAGCATAAAAGATGAAGAGCAGAACAACGCCATATATGCTGAAAAGCAGGCACACCCAAACAGTTCCTGGATTGGTTTGATGTGGGTCGACTGGAAGTGGGCTGATGGAGGACTGTCAGGATATAGGAACTGGAGCAATTATGACTTTAGTAACGCAGACAAAAATTTTGTGAGCATTTCACCTCATGATAAAGCATGGATGGCATCACTTGAAACTCAATACCCACTCATCTGCTACAAAGGTACATATTCACACATTTGCCAGTGTGCCTATGTGTGTGTGTGTGTGTGTGTGAGCGTATGTGTCAGTGCGTAACTGTAAAAAAAGTGTGCAGTGCCAGTATGTTTTCACATATTTGTATGTGCCAGTGTGTATGTTTGTGTCTGTATACTTTTGTGCACTGCCTGTGTGTATGTGTGTGCATTTTGTGTTTTTGAGTGTGTGCCAGTATGTCTGTTTGTGGTGGGGTGTAGGGTTGAAGGTGTAAATGTAAATACTTGACATGTTAAACATTTTAAACATAAAAATGTTACAACATTTTAAACTACCTTCCTCTAATGTATTATTTATTTCCTTTGTAAAGTAAAACAAAGTTATTTGGCAAAAATGGCTACCTTATTTTCCGGACTATAAGTTGAACTTTTTTTCATAGTTTGGCTGGCCCTGCGACTTATACATGAAATGTAACATGTTTTTGAATAACTGAATAACGAATTGAAAGAGGAGTAAACATTACCGTCTACAGCCGCGAGATGGCCGCTATAGACTTGTGATAACCAGAACCGTTAAAGGCCCAACTGTACAACTGTGTAGGCCTACCCCTGAAACATTAACTTAAAGACAACTGGACTAGAAAGTCTAGATAGGCCAAACAATATCTGTTCTTGTTCTTGGATGCTGTGAAATACATTTCTAAACTACAAATCCATCCATTACTTTTTGAGTTATCTTGCTAACAAACAGACAGACAAAACAGACAAACATACCCTGGTGAAAACATAACCTCCTTGGTGGAGGTAATAATGTGACTTATAGTCCAGTGCGACTTTATACGGCTTTTCCCTCTTCATGAGGCATTTTTTGACTGATGCTTCTTATACTCCGGAGCGACTTATAGTCCGGAAAATGGTATGGTATTCAGATATTACAAAATAAAGTCTGCCTTTGATATGTCAGAGAATAGTTATTGTTGTTCTTTCAGACCACATCCATATCAGTAACATAAGCATGACCTGGGAGGAGTCTCTGAACTACTGTCGGAGATTCAACGGCTTTTTCAGCATTCTGTCATCGAAAGAGCAACTGGCCGCTAAGAGGCTGATGAGAAGGCTCCAGATCACAGAACCGGTGTGGGTGGGCCTGCAGCAGAGCAGCTTCCTGGGGATCTGGGTCTGGACCATTGGAGAGACTCTGGCCTGGAACAACTGGAAGGGTGGGCAGGTGCCCCAGCTGCCCCTCTCCCATCACTGTGGTGCCCTGACGCCCGAGAAGGATGATTTCAAGTGGGCTGACATGAACTGCATGACCAAGCAGCGGGCTCTTTGTTTCGATTGGGTTGTCAATAATGGTACTTATTGCTAACATAACTGGAAACAGCAATGATGGACCCTTGTAGTACAGTAGCAGGGATGACCATAGCAATAATGCTTCTTAAATAAGCTTCTGAAATTGTAACTTTATTTGACTCTACAGAGGGGCGATGTACTTATGCATAATTTAGCTCTGTCATTGCATGCTTTACAAGGCAAGGTCAAATAAACTTTTGTTCTATCGTATGAATACAACATTTTGAAAACTGAAATGGAATCTTCACATGAATGCACATTATGCACATTTATGTATTTACATTAATGTTAAGGCCAGTATATATGTAAGCACACCTTTTTATGCAGTGTATACATAATTGAAAACACATTTGAATGTCTATCTTGCTATACTTTCTATGTATTTGCGATTATATTAACAATCAAATATACAGTATCAGTGTGTCTCCCCATTGTTACACTGACTGTAATAGTATGTGATGACACACCAGTGCTTGTCTGGGTCCTGTCTTGGGCTGACTAGCAGTCATGAGCACCTTGTAGTATTAGTCTAGTATTGACAATCTCATGAAAAAGAGCTGAGACATGAGAAAAACATACTTTGATCACATGGACTAAATGAGAGGGGCAGGGTTGGGTGGAGAGGGGGGAACAACTGAGAAGGGCATCACTCTAGCACCATGTCTAGCACATCAGCCATGTCTGAAATCCATCACCCCTCAACAGGTTTCATATTCCTCTCTGTATATATTTTATCTACATGTGTCCTCCAATATTTAAATATCTCTTGTGAAACCACTGGTAGGGTGTCACAGTGACTCACCTTCTGATTGCACTTGAATAAACAATTAATTTTGATTGGAATCAAGAGTGACTTTCGTTAGGAACTCTGCTTTGCTGGATCCCAACACATCCTTATCCTAATATATAGCTAGTGATGTTATCATTAGTATCACAGTGATATTTTACCTGAGAGGAAGCAATTGAATATCCTGAAAATGTCTGTTGAGAGTCAAACATGTTTGCAATAATGTCACCTTTGTAGGTCATTGTCAGGAGGAGAGGGGGCTGTTGATCGGCAAACGTCCCCACAATGTCCGCTTCCTTGTTGTCCCTGTCAAGGGTGCCATGGTTGTGGACACCTTAACAGGCACAGGCAAGGAGGCATCGGGTGGGGTGAGGGATAAGGACTTGTTGGTTGTCATCGGGATGCAGAGCTGAAGTCCAGGGTGACAGCCGCTGGGTAGAAGATTCCTCTGAACCTGCTGGTTTGAGTGCGGAGAGACCTGTATCTGTAAAAATGTTTAGTCTGACATACTGTATACTATCACTTCTGAATATTATATTCTCTTATTACACGGCTCTTCAGAGTGCTGCAGAAAGTTCCATTCACATGAATGGGCCTTCTCAACGTTCGGAGGTCTGTAAAATCTATATAATGACCGCTGAAAAAGTATATAATGACCGCTGTCAATGGCAACGGGTTTTGTGCTTTTAATTCACGTCTTTCATATCAAATCCACAACAAATCTGTTCGCTGGTTGCAATGGAATTTCATTGAAAGGTAACCTCATAGATATATATATCTATGGTAAAACTCAGCTAATGACTGGCGTTCTATACATATCCCTTACATAAAGCAGCCCACAACTCCTCCTATCTGATATATAAGCACCTGTAGCGCTTCTCAAACGCAGTAGTTCTCTACAGAACGACAATGAGATCCCTCCCCTATAGAGCTCTCTCCCAGAGTTCTAAAAGCCTCATCAGTCATTAACCCTTCTTATGGAAATATCTAGATGTCCCCATTCCCTGTATGCATGCAAATTATGAAAACACCAGGCCCCGAGTTCTGATGATAGGCCTACTGTTGTCTCGTTCCTATCTGACATAAGCACCAGAGTTTCTCAACTGAGTAGTTCTCTACAGAAGGACGAGGATATCCCAATACACTGAGCAACGGAGACTGGTTCCAGTTCTCTAAGCCTCATCAATCATTAACCCTCCCCACTTTTGACATATTTTATAAGGTAAGACTAGCACTTCTACTATACTATAATACTGTGTTGGAAGGTTGAGGTTGTTCTGATACAACAGAGACAGTTATGTAGTGCTAACAGTAAGACAACGATTAACAAAGAGCTGATTGATAAAAAAGAAAAAATTATCACCGCACACCATTGGACTACACTTTTAAGATTGTATTTCTGAGCGACGCGTTTCGCCATGTGCTTCCTCAGGCTTCCTATACTTTTGTGGAGATGGTTTGTGAATACACACAGTGAAATAAACACTCAGATTATCATGACCAAATATTTTTGTTAACTTTATTTTTTCCCTCAAGTTGTGAGACCCCAACCAGAAGAAAATCATCCAAGTTGACTACACCAAAAATGTGGCTGAGGATGATGATGGTTACCATGGATATGGTAATCCCTATCATAGCTGTACTGGCTTCTTCTCTTGCAGTGGGTAAGAACAACCTAGTTGTATTTGAAAATAAAGGTTTATTCAAAAGACATACATTCACACACACACACACACACACACACACTCTCTCTCTCTCTCTCTCTCTCTCTCTCTCTCTCTCTCTCTCTCTCTCTCTCTTATTAGCTGCGCATCCGTTGCTTCAGGGTTCATTGGAGGTGGCCACCAGTGGGCCAAGATTCCGGCTGCCCACTGGTGTTGTTGGGCACGTCTAGCACCCTCCTGTAAAGAAAGGGGTTGTGTAATTGTTTTGGTCGTCCTGGCACAGATGACACAGTGGTCTGGTTTATGTTACAGCACTTCTGGAGGCCTTTGGTATAGTCCTTATACTGCTGTTATACCCATGTTGTATTGCTGAATTGTCCATAAAGAGATTGGTGGGGAAGGTGAAGGTCAGGCATGCGGATAGCATGGCCCACTTAGCCAATGGTCATGGAAAGGATCTCGGTGTGAGGATTCTATCTTCTCTACAGGAAGAGGATTTGTTTTGCAGGCATCAGATGAGAAAGATCTAACTTGTGATGTGTTGTCTGTCTAGGGTCCATTTTTCTCCACCATAGATCAGAGTGGAGAGACACACTGGATGTTACACTGCAACTTTGGTGCTGACTATCATGTTTTTGTTGTAAAAAAACCCAAAACATTTTGTGAAGTTGTGTTAACCATGAGGCTTTGTTTAAATGTTTGTTTATTACAGTATCAAGGGAAAAGTCTTAAGAGAATGTGGAACTAAGATTGGTGAACTTGTAGTAGTTTGAGTGGGCGCCCATTGATTTGGAAGCTGAAAGGTGAAGTCTATTGGGTGGTGCATGTTGCTGTGACCTCAGTTTCTTGATGTAGACTCCGAGACCAAAGGATTGGTATAAGCCAGAGACTGTATTCAGGACATGAGTACTGCCTGCCTGTAGCCTATACTTTAAACAAACAATGCTTAATGACATTTTCTTAATCTGTCTCAATTTGAAATGTAGAAAATATGGGATAATCAACGACGCGCCGTGCCTTTCTAGGAAAATAATGCACGTTCGAAGTGGTAATAAGAACCCGACGCCACAGGCGGAGGGGACTTTACACTTTGATAAGTGCATTATTTTCCTAGAAACGCACGGCGCGGAGTTGATTATCCCGCTTATACCTCTGCTACTATCATTTTCATTTATATTGGCGCTGTCTTAGATACAACGTTGCTGTTTTTACCGTTACATTCACATTGGCGAATTAATATTGAAGTGTAATAAGCCCAAAATAAGGGAACACACTTCATAGCTGTGCGGTATATCGAAAAATAATGCAGGTTCCATATAGCGCATCACAATAGGAAATTTGACCAAGCAGAAACTGCAAGTAATAGCCTACCTGCATAGATTTTGGACTTTGAGCCAAGATACCACAGTAGTCTGCATTGGATCACAGATTTGGCAGGTCTTTGTCTTCGTGTGTGGGCCTAAAGCCGTCTGATAGGCTTTTGTCTAATAGGCTTTTGTTAAAGTGGTACTCCAGGTGAACACCATCTCAGTGTACCAGGACAGGTGGAAGAGGTGGGCAATGGCTAAGATCGAGTTAATATATATTTTCCATGTACATGTAGGAGATTGAACAGGATTAGTGCCAGGACATAGCTTTGGCACATACACACACACACACACACACACACACACACACACACACACGCACACACACACACACACACACACACACACACACACACACACACACACACACAAACACACACACTGTACTGAGTATAATATTGTGTGAATGTCAATGTCATTTTTACATGTAGTTTTCCATAATTTCACCATATATTTTGTCTCCCCATTTAGGTTTGGATAACAAAACTTTATCTCTGGACTACTACAGGACGCTTATACTGGTGAAAAATAGAACACAATGGAATGAAGGCAGGAATATCTGTAGAAGTCACTACACTGATCTTGTCACTCTATATGACAAGCAAGATGAACAGCAATTATTAGAATTATTGAAATTATCTTCGACCAGTGACCTAGGTGTTTTCATTGGTCTCAAGAAAGGTAATTCATATATATGGTCAAATGGTGATCCTGTTATTTACAACATGTGTGTTGCCATGAAGGCAGATGGGGGCTGGGAGGCTTTACAATGTACCGAAAACAGAACATTCATCTGTTACAGCGAGGGTAAATATCTTTAAAAGTGACATCACACCACCATTCTGATCTTTTCACCATGTGAATTTAATGATGACGTTTTGGTCTCTCTTTCTAGTACCTGGTAATTCCTCTAGGTACACACTGATTGAAGAAGAAAAGAGTTGGTATGAGGCTCAGAAGTTTTGCAGAGAGAATCACACTGACTTGGTAAGCATCACAGATGAAGAGCAAATTTACGCTGTAAAGACTGAAAGAGGGGAAGGAGGGAATCCCTGGATTGGTTTGAAATGGGACGGCTGGGAGTGGGCTGATGGAGGACTGTCAGGATATAGGAACTGGAATAGTGAAGCTGACTTCAGTAAACTAGACCACATTGTGGTGAGAATTTCACCCAATGGATGGATGCCAGCAACTAAAACGACCGACATCTCACTCATCTGCTACAAAGGTATACATATTTTAACATTGCCAATGTGCCTGTGTGTGTGAGCGAGTGTGCCTGTGTCTGTGCATGTGTTAAACTGCAATGCCATTTATTTTGGTTCCAAATTCACACCCATTCTTCTCAGTTCTCATCACTCAGTCATCACTCCAAGCTGGACTCAAAAAATAGCAGCCCTGTAAAGAGTATTTGTTGAAATTACCCTCTCAAGAAGAAGCTTTGTGGATTTTAATGCATTTTAATATTATGGAATCTAACAGCTTCAGCAGCAAATCATAATGCCCTAAATATTTTCAAACTACTGTCTTCTAATGCATTCTTTCCTTTGTTTAAGTAAAGCACATTAAATTGTCCCTATATGAAATGTGCTTGCCTTGCCTTGCCTGATCTTGCCAAAGTAAAACCAAGCTATTTGGCAAAAACGGCTATTCAGATATTACTAAACAGAGCCTGCTTTTGATATATCAGAGCTTATTTGTTGTTGTTCTTTCAGACCACATCCATATCAGTACCGTAAGCATGACCTGGGAGGAGTCTCTGGAATACTGTCGGGGATTCAATGGCTCTTTCTGCATTCTGTCATCAAACGAGCAACTGGCCGCTAAGAGGCTGATGAGAAGGCTCCAGATCACAGAACCGGTGTGGGTGGGCCTGCAGCAGCAGCACAACGGGTTGTGGGTCTGGACCACTGGAGAGACACTGGCCTGGAACAACTGGAAGGGTGGGCAGGTGCCCCAACTGCCCCTCTCCCATCACTGTGGTACCCTGACGCCCGAGAAGGATGATTTCAAGTGGGCTGACATGAACTGCATGACCAAGCAGCGGGCTCTTTGTTACGATTGGGTTGTCAATAATGGTACTTTAAATATAACTACAAGCAGCAATGATGCTTGTAGGATCCTAATTCTCAGGCTGATGACATTCCTTTCAATCATATGTGGACTCTTGATCAGCTACTAAGTGTGGGCCTATTGTGGGCCTACTGTCACATGCTTGTTGCATGTCCACAGAAATGAACTTGGACAAGGAAATGTAATTAAATGTATTATCATGACTTGATTGATTCCTTCTAATGGTTTCACAACAGTGGTCTCAGTTTCATCAACAGTACTCATGATGTGATCCCTAATCATGTGACTTCCAATCATGTGATTCCTAATCATGTGACCCCTATCAATAGGCGCGTTCAAGATGGCTGCGCAGCACAAAAACTGTGCAGCACAAGATGCACGTGGTTAAAAATCTGTCCACGATGGTCTAGATGGGTGTGTTTTTGACTCGGCAGTCGGTATCACATGGCCTCAACTTATCGCGGGAGCAAGGCGTGGCCAGGCAGCTGCTTCGCAGCGGAGCAGCAGCTTTGGAGGTTTTGGCTTTTACATCCCTGACGTATGTGCAGGTGTTTAGATGCCTCCTCATATCCACAAGGGTCCGTGCGGGTCCGTGCCTCGTGATTCGTCTACACTACAGGAAGTAGAGAGTGTACAACTTCATAGCAGCGTTTGTACCTCCTCCCCTGCTGCCACCGGCAGCTCTCGCTGCTGCAAGAGGTCATTTGGAGTTGAACTTGAACACGCCTAGTAGGCAACTTAGTGATAGCGCACCATTGAGCAGCGTCAAGATGCACGTGGTTAAAAATCTGTTCATGATGATCTACTGTAGATGGGCATGTTAACGACTCTGCAGTCGATATCACATGGCCTTAACTTATCGCGGGAGCAAGGTGAAGCCTAGACCCTGCCTTCATGACATCAGAACTTTGCCCTTATTGGCTTTTTACATCCCTGACGTATGTGCTGGCGTTTAGGTGCCTCTTCATATCCACATGGAGCCTGTGCCTCATGTTTCGTCACGTGGTCACGTCTGAAGTAGAGAGTGTCCAACTTCATAGCAGCGTTTGTATCCCCACCCCTGCCGTCACCGGCAGATCTCGCTGCTGCAAGAGGTCAGTGGGGGTTGAACTTGAACGTGCCTAATGTCAATCACAAACTGGGTAGCAGCCTTTTTAAGGGACCTATTATTCTGGGAGTTATTCTGTAGCCAGATGCTCCCACATCACTTTGGTGCGTAGTCATCATCTTCTGAGCCGGGTATGTTCATTCTCTGACTGTTTTGTATGATACCCTAAGTATTCCTTTAACCTGTTTTCGTATCTTTATAATTATTCCTTTAGTTGACTTCTGTAATGTATGATGAAATTGGATGACTAGCTTGTACCTGACAAATAAATTGTTTTGCTGCCACTATGTACTTATATGACTGTTGATGATGTCTAGGTAACGGTGCTAGCATAATGGATGGCCAGGATTAGTTATCGCCGCTGTAGAAACTGATCAATGGAAGGAGCATGCTGTAGATGAACTGACTATGGTATAAGCAGTGGACAGTTTGTCAGTGATGGTCTGGCCAGAACCCTCTGCAGCATAGGGTGTGATTTAAGCAATAAGCCCCGAGAGGCCGTGTGTTATACTGTATAATCGAACAGCTAAGGGGCATTGTTAGGCACGATGCGAAGCGGAGTACTAAGTAGCGCATTACTATAGAGTGCTGGCATCCATCCATTACTATAGAATGCGGTCAAGGTGTGAGTTTATCGTGATATTTACAACGGCATCGAACGTGATTCAGCCAATCACAATCAAGGACCGGAATTATCCGTTTTATAAAGACCATTTAGCACCCTGATGAGTATAGCAGTCCGAGTTAGAATGCAGCCCATGACCTAACCTGACTCTCACCAGATCCTTGTAGTTTGCTGAGCTCCACACAAGGATCTGGGACTTCTCAATAGGAGATGTATTTCAGAAGGCGGAGCCTTGTAAAAAAAAATCCTTGTATGAGATTGGATAAACCACTTGTCTGTTATCTTGAATGACGTGCTACTTCAAGCTCTTGCCAAACTCGGTCGGAAGAAGGGCGAAAACATCCTTGCCACCAATAAATGCCTTCAAAACCGTTCTCTGTGAATCTTTTAAACACTGAATATTCAATAGACTTGACAAAACAGTTGAAATAGCAGAATCAATGTCAGCACATGACTCCTTGTTGTGTGCCACCATTGTTGTTTGAATCAAACAGTCGCTAGCTATGCAGGGTCAATGCGCAAATGAGTGAGCATGCACAGAACTAGAAATGATAACGACCACATCAGCCGGATCCCAGATAGTAATATTACCTTGAAGTGAAGCTTTTTCATATTAAAAATGAACTATATGCAAGATTTTTATTTATTTTTTGCTTGATTTGCCTTACCTAATCAGCTTCGGAGTCATAAGAATGGTTATTGACTTATTTCGGGTTGAATGACGGCTGTCTCACTTCCCCCTAGCGCCTCTGAGCGGAAAAACCATGCATGCGAGTTTTGTGCCACTGGGACTTCCGGCACTTCCTCTCCAGCCTCACAATCATGCTCATGAAAAGGCAGACTGACCGATTGAGGAGTTTTGTAAAATATACACACTAAAGCTGTAGGGGAAGCTCTGGAGATAAATCTGCAAGCATAAAACAAGCGAAAGTGAAACTGGCGATGAATTATTTTATTAGGATTCAACAGGGGTTATAATCAATTGATATGTTCAACAGCGCACAGAAAGCTTCATGATTTCCTTCCACCACTTCCAGTTCCCTCATTGGTCCTGAGAGAGTGACATCCTATATGCTTCTTTAATACTGTAACTACCTGAAATTTTAACTTTATTTGACTCTACAGAGAGATGACAGATATACACGCAACCCCCCCCCCCCCCCCCCCCCCCCAATGTCTATGGTGACTTCAAAATGTGCTATACAAGTAACGCTGACTTTAACAGTGCAATCCTGTTTTAAAAGGAAATAAGGCTTTAAGTTGGCAGAAAGTATAGCGCCTATAGTGCTGTCGAAAACATCTAGACTCGTATTTCTAGAGGTTTTCACAATGCAGTATCTGTCTAATTTTTTTCAGGAAAAAGGTCTTATGGAAATATTTGGATGTCCTCATTCCCAATATGCAAATTACGAAGAAAAAAAAAAACTAATCTGGAGCCAAGTGATGTTGTCTCATAGAACAGCTGGGAACTCCTCCTATCTGACATATAAGCACCTGTAGAGCTTCTCAGATTCAGTAGTTCTCTACAGAAGGATGAGGAGATACCAACACACTGAGCCACGGAGACTGGTTCCAGTTATCCAAACCTCACTGATCATTAACCCTCCTGAATTATATTTAACTAGTGAAATTGTCTTTGCTTGCCACCTATACAAGAAATACAACTAAAGGTAAGACTGGCACTTCAACCTTACTGTGTTGGAAAACTATGTGTGATTAAGAAAATAAGCATTATTTTTTGAAAAAATGAAATAAATAAAAGCACAAAAAGGCAAAAGTTACTGTAAAACACAGTGTAGAAAGTAATATAATTAAAGAATAATAAAAAGGCTACAAGAAAAGGCTACAAAATAGTTACAAGAGAGATTTAAAATGTGTTTTTCAGTATTAATAGGTGCATCTTAGAGCAGTTGGTCGTTAATCTAGATCTTGATAATGAATTCAAATATTACAGTTTTTTTTCTCAGTCGCTTTGGTGCATTTCTAAAACCAGAATTAAAATAGGCCTACAGTAGTCAAAATTGCTTGTTTAAACGGCATCATCTTCTCACTTGATGATGTGAGCCATTCTCATTGCTTCGAACAAACAGCAAATTCTTTAGTGCATCAATGCACTTGTTTACAAATGTCTGCTGATTTGTTTTTCTTTTCAATTGATAAAGTCAGTCAAAATACCCTATACTAATTCCATACTGAATAGTCCTACCCCATAAAGCAAACATGGCTTATTTTATTGTTTGAGACATTTGGAATATTCAACTGAATCCATTCATTGACATTCAAAAATCATACATTAGATATTTTCCCCAAATCTTGCAGACCTATTAGCCTCCATTTAAAGGTAAACTATGCAACGTTTTTCAGTTAATCAATTCGTTCCGTACTGTTATATATGATTAAAAGAGTCATTACCAGTCAAAGTTTTTTTTTTCGGCCGCCCTAGTGGTCTGTAGCGGTAGAACCACGGTTGCAATGTCAGGAGCCCTCGGGCACGCACCCATGCCCTACTCCAGGAAGTGTCATGTAAAGTCTCATGAAAAGGCACTGCAGACTGACCGCAGAGCTGCCAACTCTCACGCTTTTGGCGTGTGACACACGATTTTGCCTGTTTACACACGCACTCACGCCATAGGCTACATCCATTTTCTCACGCAAAACAAAATCTGATCTTGGGCTGAGACTCGTTCGTTCCTTTTAAAACTTCCCAACGGTATATGGCGCTAAGAAGCGCCACTGTAGCCTACAGTAGACCATATTCGTTGCATAGACATCCAAGTTTGCGACAGGAGGAGGAGACACCCGCGGGAGAAAATCGCAATCTGGTCAGAGACTGTATGTTGTCAAATCATAGGCCTATCGTTAATTAAGAACTCACTCTCTTAAACTTAACATCTTGAAAGACATCACTTTGTGTGGGTGAACTTGATTCCCTAGCCTACATGTTAACTTAGACTAACTTGTTGCACTTTTGTTGCACTGTTTTGTTTGCTGGAACGTGTGGATAAATAACTTCTGGAGAGAGCTAAATCGTAGCCTAGTGCTCACTAAAATCATAAAGGAACATTGCAAGACACGACTCATCTCAGGCTATATGATCCCTGAAAGATTTTCTTCGATTTGTTACTGTTTTGAACATGTCATTTATCTAATGACACAGAAAGCAAAATGAATTGCATCCACATATCCTTGTCATGCAACTTTTCACTCCCGTAACACCGTGAGATAGAACGCTACCTCACGTATTTCTTAAAGCGACAGGCACTCAATTACACACCCCATAATGCACACTCAATTAGACCTAAGCCTACACACCATTTAAACATAGGCCTATATGAGTAAGTGTAATAGTCTTGAAATCAGTACACAAATGACTAAACATTTTTAGCTACTAATAATTATGCAGATTGTAAAATACTCAACATTATCAACAAAATATGTGCAGTTATGAATTCCAAAATATATGGTATAAAAACATATGACTATCATTTTCTGTGTGTGTGGAGGGTCGAGCAGAAACTTAGATGGCCACTGGTGTGAATGATCACACAATGTTCAATATTAGGTTACTGATGATTAAATCACCAAATACACAAAAAATGTTTTTTAAAAAGCATCGAAAAAGAATCGAAATCACAGTTCTTGACTTAGTATCGGGATCTAAACAATCATTTTGGTATCGTGATGAGTGTGGGACAAACTTTTGGTCACCCCCGACAGAATCTCACTCCAAGGTTTTTTGAAAAGTTGGCAGCTCTGTGACCGATTGAGGAGTTTTGAAAAATATACACGCTAAAGCTGTAGGGGAAGCTCTGCAGAGAAAAATGAGTGAAAATGAAAAGTGAAAGCGAAACCGGCGATGAAATCTGTTTCATTATATAATATGACAGGGACTCACAGATGCCTGAAAATAAAGATATAGCCTAGGCATCTAGCCTGAATGATATCCAGATGAACCTGTTTGCGAATTTGAATTTCTTCCACCCGTTTCCAAACTTCCTGTATTATGATTTCCATGGCGTAACGACTAGTGCAAGTTTACTGATGGTTCATTAAACTCCATCATCTCAGATGTGCTGCAAACACCTCTTTCTTGTAAACAAAGATTTTGAATGAGTTGTTTACCCCGTTACCATCAGTGCAGCCATTGGTTCTGGTGGTAAATTTGATACCACAAATGAATGAAGACCCAGTCAGAGATTTATTTACAAATGATGCGAGTCAAAGTA
The DNA here is from genome assembly GCF_963854185.1 of Sardina pilchardus. NCBI lineage: Eukaryota > Metazoa > Chordata > Actinopteri > Clupeiformes > Clupeidae > Sardina > Sardina pilchardus. The sequence continues at coordinate 15,504,511 of NC_085010.1, forward strand.
GAGACAGCATGACTTTGCATAAAGATGCATCAGCTGCTGTAACTAGACAAGGACATTTAAGGGCAAATAGCTATTAACGCAAGAGATGCAAACGGGAGATAAGGTCGAAGATATGGCACGGCGGAGGTAACTCCGTCTCCGTGCTTCGCACGTCGCCGGAGTTCTAGATGTCCACCTAGCCATTATTTCCATCGAACCGGTCACCTCGTCGGCCGTTATCCCTTACTTATGAATACAGTATAAGAATCATACGGTTTGATTCCAGTACTCTCAGTGGTGTTGAATACACTGCACTATTTGTAAATCGTATAAAGCCTGCCCCATGCCAGATAATTGATTGTGATTGGATCCTGGGTTTCTTTTTTTTTTTGGCGAAACAGACGTCAATGGAATCCTTTTCAGATGGACCTGCAGGGCAAATGCAAATTTGCTAAGAGGTTTATTTGGGTTCATCACTCAGGCCTAACTCTATCGACATTTCAATTTGAGGAACCAGGAAATATCAGAACCTATGTGGGGATGTTTTGTGAATACAAACAGTGAAATTAACATTATTATGTATGTTAACTTTACTATTTTTCTAAAGTTGTGAGATCCCAACCAGAAGAAAATCATCCAAGTAGACTACACCAAAAAACAGTTATACACGTGGCTATAAGGATGACATTTACCATGGCTATGATCCCCATCCTAGCTGTTCTAGCCTTTTCTGTAACAGGTAAGAACAACCTAGTGGTCACACTACTCACTCTCTCTTTCTCTCTCTCTGAAGCAGATCATACTACAGATATCAGTCCTCTGGTCTCTCTCTCTCTCTCTCTCTCTCTCTCTCTCTCTCTCTCTCTCTCTCTCTCTCTCTCTCACACACACACACACAGGTTCCAATGAAACCGACTGCTCTTGTGAGGGCCTGTACAAGTGTAACGGGAACATGACAGGTGGAAAGAAAACAACATCACAGTGCAGCAATGTAGTGTGGATCAATATCATTGGTGAGTATTATCAAAGATCCTTCATTACTATCAAGATACAGCAACACAATTTGTAGCTGTGGGAGCAAAACGGGACAGTTCTGGTCTGCATAAGTGGGAGTGTCACCTTACGTCACTAAATAGACTTTATATGAATGTATAACCAACGGTAACACTTTATGATAACTATACACAATTAATCATTTATTAAGCATTTGTTACCTATTAGTTAATGGTTTGTTCATCATTAGTAATTTATTGTTTTTGCATAATTTTTCATCAGTAAATAATTTGTACTCAATGTTATATGGTTTGTTCATAGTAAGTAAAAACGTTTTGTAAATACATTATTTATACCTCATAAATACTGAAACAACCAGTTACAAACTATTAGTAAATGCTTTGATCATCATTGTAAAGTATTACTCCTATGTTAATTCATGATTAATTCAGGAATTACAAGTGGTTAGTTAATGATACGGAGTGATTATTTGCACCCGGGTGTAAATAGTGGAATGGAGGCATTTTCTTATTTGCACCCAAACCGGAAATGCGTGCTATCCAACATAGCGGGACCATCTTGGCAGGAGATGGCCTACCTAAATCTAACAACGTAGGATTATTAAAACTATATTTGAGATGGGAAAGTGGTGCTAAATTTCCACAAACTTTATTCAGTGAACGGGTAAAGCCGTCCGTTTGCAAGCAAAATCAAGAAACACGATATTTTAGTTTTGTTTACCGTTACCTAGCAACCCCAACAAGTGAGTCAATATTTAGTATTCTCCCCTTCTTCTTCGACGGGGCGCAGTACAGCGGTAAAGTAACCAGGTTACCATGCTCGAGGTGTTAGGATTGAAACTCAGCTGAAATTTTTTTTTTTTTGCCTGCCAAAGTACGCACCATGACTTCTTTTTTCTTAGATGACGTTACCTCGCGGCAAATAAGAGTTTGTGCTTTTTGAACCTGTCAAAGATTGACTGGTTTTATTTCAGTTATGAGTACAGTTAAGTAGAAGTAGGCTTCAGTAGTTGTTAGAAAGGTTGTGTTTTGACTTTGAGCCCCCAACGCTGCCTGGAAGGCGCTTAGGCGTGGGTTAAGGTTAAGGTTAGGGTTAAGGTTAGGTTAAGGTTAGGGTTAAGGTTAGGTTAAGGTTAGGTTAAGGTTAGGGTTAAGGTTAGGAGTAGGATTAAATGTTTTTGAGTCAACAGTGCAGCGCTGCCTGGAAGACAGCTCAGAAAACAACTCTTTAAAGTAGCTTGTCTTTGATGAAGCTACCACATGACCACTCATTACCCTAATATTTGTATAATCACTTCCAAGTAACCCAGACATGGCAAAACAGCTAAAAACTGTTAAAAACTAAATTAGGCCTAGCCTAGAGCTGGTAAATACACAGGCCTATTGACAGAGAACATGGATGTTAGACATCGGGTGTAAATAGTATTGTTGATTATTACACTATTTACACCCGGGTGTAAATAGTAATGTTGATTATTACACTATTTACACCCGGGTGTAAACAGTAATGTTGATTATTACACTATTTACACCCGGGTGTAAATAGTAATGTTGATTATTTGCACCCGGGTGTAAATAGTAATGTTCATTATTTACACCCGGGTGCAAATAGTCTCTGCCTTAATGATATTTGTGAGCCCATCTAAAGTGAGGACTGATACTGTATGCCATGATATACATTTACAAATGAGTTATAAAGGTTATATTTGCATAAATTTATTTATCAGACACTTTCATCCAAAGTGACTTACACTATCAATGAAGTTAAAGAGCAAGGCCAGAATAGTGAAGACCGGTAATTGAACCCCCAACTCTTTGGCTTACTGCATGCTACCCTTACTCCTTATCCACTACTCTACCTCTGCTCAACACTATTTCCACAATCAATTCAGAAATGTCAAAAATATAATATAATATAAATATAAAAAACATTATATAAAATAGAGACGCGTGTTTACTATGAACAAACCATTCATAATTATTGCATGATTTACAGATGGAAGTTAATGTAGGAATGATGCTTTAAAATGAAGAATACAGCATTTAATAGCAGTTTACAAATGTTTAACAAATGCTTAACAGTGTAGAAGAAGACAATCTTACATAATTGTATGTATTTGTTTTTAACTGGGCGAATGCTGAGTGCTTCACTTCACAACAAACAATCAATAAACACCAGAGTAAAGTGACAATGTCTTTACTAGGTTAACTTCACTTCAGTATACTTTACAGTCAATTACTTATACTACTACTACTCTCTAACTATTGTATCAATGCGCTGCTTAGTGCTATATCAAATGTAGTCATAGGCATAACAGAAAAGTCAAAGTCACTTGAGTATAATCTACCCACTGTTACCAATGTCACTAATGTTATTCAGGTAGTTGTCATTTCAAAGAAATTACACTTCTCAGTTTAAAATGTTATCTTAGCTAGGAGGCTAGCTAGCTCGCTAGCAACCAGACAGTAACTGGCAGCAGCATGGTCTGATATTAAGCTATTTTCTTAACATATCCAAACATTAAAAATTACACTATTAGGCTTGAATTGATCGGAAACACTTAAAGATTACGACACAATTTTCCAAAATACCGACAATAAATCTAGAAAGCCATAATGACCAATTTATTGGTAACATTCCACAAGTCTCCCATTCACATTGTTACAGCGAGGGCTTACTCTGTCACTGTCTGGCACTTCTGTCATTGGTCGGGTTTCCCAGATTTGTTAAGAAGCTCTTAAGTGCTAAGAACTTCTTAGAAGCACTATAAGAACATTCTAAGAACGCTCCTAAGAAGTTCTTAGCACTTAAAGGGATATTCCGCCATTTTTGGAAATACGCTCATTTTCCACCTCCCCTCGAGCAAAACAATCGATATTTACCTTCCTCCCGTTCATCCAGCCATTCTGTGAGTCTGGCGATACAACTTTTAGCTTCAGCCTAGCATAGATCATTGAATCGGATTAGACCATTAGCTTCTCGCCTGCTAGCTTCATGTTTAAAAGTGACTAAGATTTCTGGTAATTTACCCATTTAAAACATGTCTCTTCTCAAGTTAGAAAGTGCAATAAGACCAACTGAAAATGAAACCTGGCATTTTTCTAGGCTGATTTGACATGGAACTACACTCTCATCTGGCGTAATAATCAAGGCAACTTGCAAACGTACCATAGGCGCAGTGATATCATACGCAGCATCTGAAAATAGTCCCCATAGACAACAAGCAGTAGTAGTGCCAGTAGTTTGCAAGTTGCCTTGATTATTACGCCAGATGAGAGTGTAGTTCCAAGTCAAATCAGCCTAGAAAAACGCCAGGTTTCATTTTCAGTTGGTCTTATTGCACTTTCTAACTTGAGAGGAGACAAGTTGTAAATGGGAAAATTACCAGAAATCTTAGTCACTTTTAAACATGAAGCTAGCAGGCGAGAAGCTAATGGTCTAATCCGATTCAATGATCTATGCTAGGCTGAAGCTAAAAGTTGTATCGCCAGACTCACAGAATGGCTGGATGAACCGGAGGAAGGTAAATATCGATTGTTTTGCTCGAGGGGAGGTGGAAAATGAGCGTATTTCCAAAAATGGCGGAATATCCCTTTAAGAGCTACTTAACGAATCTGGGAAAACCGCCCATTGTCTGAGCGGCCTTCTAAATGCGATTATTGACCAAGCAACTTTCTGTGTTCATACTTTGCTGCAAAAGATGCACATTTAGTTTGTTTATTGTGCCTTTCAACTGTAGGGGGACAAATCTTGTTTAGTGCTGCTTTAACATTGAATTTAAGTAGGGATTAATATGTGATCTCTATAAAATCTCTATGGTAGCTTGGAAATACATTTTGGGAAGTGTCATAGTTAACTATACTCAAATAGTTAGTTGATTGTAATGGGATTCCTGACTATTCTGCATGGATGTTTAATTCCGGCTGCCCTCTGGAGCATCCTCCTGTAAAGAAAGGTGTTGTGTATTTGTTCAATGGTCCTGATACATGACTTGCCAGGTTGATCTACTGATCTACCAGAGGTTCAACATCGGGATCATGTTACTGCTCTCCAGGAGACCTTTGGTATAGCCCTTATCCATTTTCCAATGCCGAGTTGTCCATAAAGACATTGTGCATTGAGAAAAAATCCTAATATTACTTCTCTTTTGAAGTCAACCACATGCACTGGCTTATGTTTTCACTTATTAATGAAGATCTTGTAACAAGTGAAAAAAGTCTTCTTTAGCTTGCTTGTTGGATTCATGCAGAGCGGGAGATAAAACAGAGAGGAAAAAATGGCAGCGCTTTTTCCAGGCTATTTCCTCGTTATGGGACTTTTGGAACTGTTTACAGCCAATCTTTTGGTCAGTAGTTAATGAGTTAATTGATTACACCTTCCAGCATCTAGAAGTACATCCCACCCTCCTGCAATTCAGCCATTCAGCGCAGGTTTTTTTGAACTTTTGATCGCGTGGCGGCGACATCAAAGCGTGTCGCAACTCTCTCTCTCTATGGCTCTGGATTCATGAAATGGTTGTTTATTACAGTAAGGGAAAGGTCTTAAGATAATGTGGAGCTAAGGTAGGTGAACTGTGTGCTAGTTTGATTTGACATATACCAGTGTGTAAATGTATCCAACAGGTAAACCTAATCTGACTGCTGATCCAAATGGCCATGTGTTCATTGGAGACACAGTCACTCTGACGTGTCAGATTCTCTCTGGGTCTGGCAGTGACTGGACATATAAGTGGTATAAAGGCAAAAGGGAACTTTCCAATCTGGGGTCCATACAAATGGAAAATAACACCTTAATCATCAAAAAAGCTGGTTGTTCTGATAAGGGCCAGTACCACTGTCAGGTGGAGAGGAAAAACGAAACATCATTCACCTGTGCAAATGTGACGGGTGAGTGATCCTGGTTTTCCTTCATGTATTGTCCAACGCATTGACACCACTGTATTCTCATTATACCCAGTCACCACTGAAGGTAAAAGACCTACCACATATTTCTTCCAAACATTTATTAAATTAGCTGATTCAAATTAGCACAACTCCTCTGACAGTTAATTAATCTAAAGAGAATATCACCTGTCCATAGAACCAATGCGTGGTAAGACTTCTAAAGCTGTGTTCCAAATGTTTGTTAATTTACTCATCCACTCACTCACTCACTCACTTACTCACTGAGTGTTTGCTGTATGGCCAGTTCACTATATGGTGAAGTGAACATTTTGAACATAGCTGTCTTCGCTCTGGACCAAGACTTTTACATCTCTGGTGTGTGTGTGTGTGTGTGTGTGTGTGTGTGTGTGTGTGTGTGTGTGTGTGTGTGTGTGTGTGTGTGTGTGTGTGTGTGAGAGAGAGAGAGAGAGAGAGAGAGAGAGAGAGAGAGAGAGAGAAAGAAAGAAAGAGACCAGAGGACTCATATCTGTAGTATGATCTGCTCCAGGTTCCGATGAAACTGATTGCTCTTTTAGCCTGTACAAGTGTACCAGGAACATGACAGACAGAAATAAAACAATATCACAGTGCAGCAATGCAGTGTGGATCAATGTCACTGGTGAGTATAATGTGTATAAATCTGTCTATGGTTTCTGTCTGTAAATCCTCTGATATTCAGAGGAATTTACCCCCATTTGCCCTATAGCAGTGTGTACATGTATCCAACAGGTAAACCTAATCTGACTGCTGATCCAAATGGCCATGTGTTCATTGGAGACACAGTCACTCTGACGTGTCAGATTTTCTCTGGGTCTGGCAGTGACTGGACATATAAGTGGTATAAAGACAAAAAGGAACTTTCCAATCCGGGGCCCATACAAATGGAATATAACACCTTAATCATCAAAGCTGGTTGTTCTGATAAGGGCCAGTACCACTGTCAGGTGGAGAGGAAAAACGAAACATCATTCACCAGTGCAAATGTGATGATGGGTGAGTGATCCTGGATTTCCTTCATGTATTGACCAACGCATTGACACCACTGTATTCTCATACCCAGTCACCACTGAAGGTAAAAGACCTACCACATATTTCTTCCAAACATTTATTAAATTAGCTGATTCAAATTAGCATCTCTGACAGTTACAGTAATTCAGCTAAAGAGAATATCTGTCCATAAAGAATCAATACATAGATTTCTCGAAAACATGCGCGCGCACACAAGGGGCAGAAAGCACCATGAACAACATTAAGCAGCTGCTCTCCGTGAAAAGATTAAAATGAATTTTAGTGCCGAAAACAGCACTATTCGAAATGACGATGGTTAGAGAATGTTCAGGAATGTAAAGTAATGCATATACAGTGAGGAGAACATGTATTTGATACCATGCTAAAGTTGACTAAAAAGAGGAATATAAAATCATCATTTGACAATTGATCTTAATGTCTTAATTCAAAAATTGAGTAAAAATAAAACCGCTAACTACCCCAATTTTCTTTGTGAATGAAGAATGTTTCGTAAATAAATAAATGTTCTTCCTAAATGCTAGGGGGAAGGAAGTATTTGACCCCCAATGTAACCCTATGGGAATTTAACACATAGGGTTAACATTGGGGCAGGCAGATTTTTATTTTTTAAGGCCAGCTATTTCATGGATTCAGGTTATTATGCATCCTGATAAAGTTCCCTTGGCCGTTGGAATTAAAATAGCCCCACGTCATTACATACCTTTCACCATAGCGAGAGATTGGCATGGTGCTTTTTGCAGTAGGCCTATTAGCCTGTTTGATGCTCATTGAGCTCAATGCAAATCAAACAGGCTAATAGGCCTACTGGAAAAAGCACCATGCCAATCTCTAGCTATGGTCAAGGGTATGTGATGATGTGGGGCTATTTTAATTCCAAAGGCCAAGGGAAATTTATCGGGATGCATAATATCCTAGATCCATGAAATAGCTGGTCTTTAAAAATAAAAATCTGCCTGCCCCTATGTTAACCCTATGTGTTAAATTCCCATAGGGTTACATAGGGGGTCAAATACTTCCTTCCCCTAGCATTTAAGGAAAACATTTATCTATTTACGATACATTCTTCAATCACAAAGAAAATTGGTGTCCTTGGCGGTTTGATTTTTACTCATTTTTTAAATTAAGGCATTAAGATCAATTGTCAAATGATGATTTTATATTCCTGTTTTAGCATGGTATCAAATACATGTGCTCCTCACTGTATTTGCCAGAAACCACCAAAACCGCCAAAAAGACGATGTTTTATAAATAATGAAAACGAACGACAAACTCTGAAATAAGCTCATAAATGAGATGTTATCATCATTTAGACAACAGTGGCATACAAAAAATGCAGATTATAACTTACAGCAGCTGGTTATTAGGTTAACTTTATAACGTTAAGACCGGCCATCTTCTGCCCCATGGGTGCGCGCGCATCTAGTTTTGTTAGTAAACAGGAAATCTGTCTATGGTAAGACTTCTAAAGCTGTGTTCCAAATGTTTGTTCATTTCCTCACTCACTCACTGAGTGTTTGCTGTATGGCCGATTCACTATAGTGAAATTAACTAATTTTGAACATACAGTACATCTTCACTCTGGACCAAGACTTTTACTTCTCTGGTTGTGGTGGTGGTGGTGGTGGTGATTGTGTGTGTGTGTGTGTGCGTGTGCGTGTGCGTGTGCGCGTGCGCGTGCGTGTGTGTGTGCGTGCGAGAGAGAGAGAGAGAGACCAGAGGACTGATATCTGTCTGCTTCAGGTTCCACTGCAACTGATTGCTCTTGTGAAGGCCTGTACAAGTGTAACGGGAACATGGCAGACAGAAATAAAACAATATCACTGTGCAGCAATGCAGTGTGGATCAATGCCACTGGTGAGTATGATGTGTATGAGTGTATCTATTTATCCATATGGCTGTCTGTAAATCCTCTGATATTCAGAGGAATTTACCCTCATAATACTTACGTATGAAGATAAGGTCCGTTGTAATTCAACTATTACTTGTAAAGAGGAAATGTATATTCTCGATGTCAACACTTCACAGCAAAACAATACAGAACTGTATCTGTCTCCAGCCCAATTGGGACTTATCCTCCTACCCATAGGATGTGTTTTGGATAGTCATATACTTGATGAAGGGTATGAAGGGAAAGGTCTTTAGAGAATGTGGAGCTAAGATAGGTGAACTGTTGTACTTGTTTTGAGTAGGAAGCTGAGAGGTGAGCTGAGTTGGGTGATTGCGTATAGGATAAGCATACTTTTTTGAGCCTGTGAGGGAAATTCGGTCTCTGCATTTATCCCAATTTGTGAATTAGTGAACACACACAGCATGCAGTGAATACACAGTGAGGTGAAGTACACACTAACTTAGAGCAGTGAGCTGTCAACCCAACAGCAGCGCTCGGGGAGCAGTGAAGGGTTAGGTGCCTTACTCAAGGGCACTTCAGCCGTGGGCTGGTCGGGGATCAAACCGGCAACCCTCCGGTTACGAGCTCGGAGCCCTAACCAGTAGGCCATGGCTGCCCCTGTTGAGCTGTTACCTCAGTTTCTTAATGTTGACTCTGAGACCAAAGACTGTATTTAGGATGAGTACATGCATGTAGCCTATACCATAAACAAACAATACTTATTGTGATTTTATTTATTTCATGTCTCATGTGAAATGTGCAAAATCCACTACAAGTACTACACTGTGTTAAGAGAATGTGGAGCTAAAACAGGTGATCACTATGAGTGGGTGCCCACTGATTTGGAAGCTGAGAGGTAGCACTAGATGTTAGTTTTGTACTGTAAAGACATCACAGTAGTCTGCAGTGGATCACAGATTTTGCAGGTGTTTTGTGTGTGGGCCTAGAGCCATCTGATGTTGAATAGGCTTTAGACAAAGTGGTCTTCCAGGTGAACACCATCTCAGTGTCCCAGGACAGGTGGAAGAGGTGGGCAATGGCTAAGAGAAGGAGGTTGAATAGGACTGGCGCCAGGACATATAGTAGCTTTGGCACACACACATGCACACACAATGACTGAATGTAATTTTTCCATGCAGTTTTCCATCATTTCACCATACATTTTTCATGTCTCCCTACTTAGGTTTGGATAACAAAACTTTACCTCTGGACTACTACAGGACGCTTATACTAGTGAAAAAAAGAACACAATGGGATGAAGGCAGGAATATCTGTAGAAGTCACTACACTGATCTTGTCACTCTATATGACAAGAAAGACGAACAGCCATTATTAGAATTATTGAAATTAGCTTCCACCAGTTTCCTAGGTGTTTTCATTGGTCTCAAGAAAGGTAATTCATGTATATGGTCAAATGGTGATCCTGTTATTTACAGGAAAAATACGTGTCACAAATGTCACAACATGTGTGTCGTCATGAGCGCAAATGGGCGCTGGGAGGCTTTGCAATGCACTGTAAGGAGAACATTCATCTGTTACAACGATGGTAAATACCTTTACAAGTGACATCACACCACCATTCTGATCTTTTCACCATGTGAATTTAATGATGACATTTTGGTCTCTCTTTCTAGAACCTGCTAGTTCTTCTAGGTACAAACTGATTGAAGAAAAAAAGAGTTGGTATGAGGCTCAGAAGTTTTGCAGAGCGAATCACACTGACTTGGTAAGCATCAAAGATGAAGAGCAGAACAATGCTGTATATGCTGAAAAACAGAAACATCAAAACAATTCCTGGATTGGATTGATACTGGATGGCTGGGAGTGGGCTGATGGAGGACTGTCAGGATATAGGAACTGGAACAGTGAAGCTGACTTAAGTAAACGAGACCACACTGTAGTGAATTCACCCAGTGGATGGATGCCAGCAACTGAAACGACCAACATCTCACTCATCTGCTACAAAGGTACATTTAACAATGTGTAGCTGTGTTTATGTGTGTGAGTGTTTGAGTCAGTGCACATGTTTATATGTGCCCTGCCCGTGTATGTAAAGTATGTTTGTGTCTGTACAAACATGAGTGCACTGCCAGTGTACCTGTGTGTGTGTGTATTGTGTGTATGTGTTTGTGTGTCTGTCATACTGTAGTCGTAAAATCGCTTAGAAATCGTTGTTCAGCTTGCCTGACCATTTTATTGAAAACATTAATATTTCCTCCCGCCCCTGGTGTCCCTATCCGCTATTGCAGCCTTGCAGTTTGTCCAGGGAGCGATCACTCCTTATTTACATCACTCCCACATATATGTAACACAGGTAAACTAAGAGGCAAATAGGCCTATACCTGGAACTGGAATATCAGTGGCTCCAAGAGGCAGACCAAAAGTTGTAGCAAAACGTATTTATTTTGTTAATTCATAGATAAGATAATGGCTTGTACTACCACAGACACAAAGGTTCAAGTACCCCCAACCCTGCAAACAAACGTGTAAAAGTAACACTGCAAGGATCACGCTATAAGGCAATATCAAAATCACACCAGTCGCTCACACGGGTATAAATCTTACTGCAAGGGTCACGCTATAAGGCAATATCAAAATCACACCAGCCTCTCACACGGGTATAAATCTTACTGCAAACAATTAATACACACAGCACTGCAACCGTGAAACAAGGCAAGCTGGGGGCAATGCAACCTCACGATAGGGCATACAAACATAGTTAAAATAGACATGCATATAAAGAATAAATATCAAACATTTACATTTACCCAGGCGGGAAGTGCGACGGTCGGGAGAATGCGTTGCCTGCCGCTACAATTACAGCAGCACTAAACATGAACTGATTTGCGCTCTAGACTACAACAAATTAATTCAACTTCACATATCTCACCAACTCAACGTTAATGGCGATTTTCGCGGCGTGCTCTCCCGACTCCCGCATTTCCCAGACAAAGCGGCCGCTTCTCACCTGAGTCTCAAACATTTTAAAAACATACGTTCATCCACACACCTCCCTCACACCTCTGTGACGTCATGACGCAAGTTCATTCACTCAACCAGAGCGCAGCACAGGATGAGATCCAATCACACAAGCAGGACACAACACACACCCAAAACGAAAGGCACTGTGTCAAATAACAAACAGACAGTATCCAAATCACCTCAACCACACAAAAATAACCCTCTACTGGACGCCGTTACATCCCTCCCCACTTTGCAATAGCCATGTCCTCATGGCAGCTTGTCCGTTACGCTTCTTCAATGAGACGAGTGGGTGGCGCCCCCAAGTTAGAGCGAATGGATCGTCTCACACATTGCGATGGGGTTGGGGTAGTTCCAGCACCTGACGGTTGCTGGCTGAGAGGCTGACCATCGTCCTGTTCAGGTTCTTGTTGGAGCGCAAATGTTCTTACAGCAGGCTGTGGACCAGACTGATCATAGACAGTCGAGGTTGGCTGATCATCGCACGCTGGGGTGTGTTGCCGAATCGTCATACCAGAACAGTCATTGTCTGGCAATGGAGCAGTGTTGGATTGACCATCTGTGGAGGAAACTGGAACCAGACAGATGGATAGTTCGTCGTCCCCTGGGATGGACTGTATGCTGCCCCCGCTGGAGCGGTCATCGTCCCGCAGAGCAGTAGTGCTGGGTTGGCCAATCAGTAAGGGACCTGCAAAAGACAGACCATTCCACAGGGAGGCAGAAGGCCCCACATTACCTTGTGGAGAAACAATAGGTGGAATGTTAGATGGCACAACAGAAACAGGACATGGTTTCATTAAATTTCTGTGTAATACCATTTCTCTCCCCTCCCCGGTTTCTGGCTTTACCACATAAACAGGTAGATCAACATTAGGTTGTTTCACAATCACATATGGTTCATTTTCCCAATAATCTGTCAATTTTCCATAAGGCCTAGCACCCCGTTTCTTTAAGAGAACCCTCTCCCCGGGAAGTAAAGGCAAGTTAAGGGGACAATTATCATAATGTGTCTTTTGATGTATCTTGACCTTTCCTGTCTGCTCCCTTGCCGCGCTATGGGCATAAGACAGCCTGCGGTGGTGCGCATGTACCCACTCAGGTAGAGGATCTGACACATCTGGAGGAGATGTCCCTAAGGCCACATCGACTGGCAGGCGTGGGTGCCATCCCAAAAGAAGATAGGAGGGTGTGTGGTTGGTGGAACTATGCACGGCATTGTTATATAAGAAAATCAACTCTGGGAGGTATGATGGCCAGTGTGACTTTTTATCATTCTCCAGTGTGCCTAACAATTGCAGAAGAGTGCGGTTCATTCGCTCACAACCCCCATTCCCCTGAGGGTGATATGGGGTAGTATGAGTTTTCTTGATCTTATATAGGGCGCACAACTGCTGCATCACATGCGATTCAAAATTTGGACCTTGGTCAGCATGTAATTGTTTTGGGCATCCAAAGAAACGGATAACATTTTCCCATAATGCCTTTGCTGTTGTTGCTGCTGTCTGATCCCGCGTTGGGACAGCCCACGCATACTTAGTAAAGGCATCTATTATCACCAACACATACTGGAGTCCCTCTGAGGATGGAGGTAGTTTAAGAAAGTCCATTTGTAGTATTTCCAGAGGAAATGACGTAATGATTGGGACCAATGGGGCTTTCGTTCGAGTTGTGGGAGCTTTTCGCAAGAAGCAGCGAGAACAAGATGTACTCCAATCCAACACATCACGACCCTGTCCCACCCAGAAGAAGCGACTTCGCATCAGATGGAGTGTCTTCTCTCCCCCAAAGTGGCCTGCGTGCTCATGGCATAGCTTCCAGGCTTGTTTTCTCCATGTAGCTGGCAACACCAGTTGGTGCCACTCTGCCAAACTTTTAGGGTCTCTCAAGCTACGGTACAAGATGTCATTCTTTAAGAAGAGTCTGGAGCGATGTTTCCACAGACGTTTCGCCTCTACAGGGAGTGCTGCTCTCGCTGCAGGTGGAAAGTGTCGTCGTCCTAGGGCCTCTATGACTGCACGGATTACCGGATCATTCCCTTGGGCCTGTTTCCAGTCCACAGAGGTCATCTCAGGGCACTGTTGGGCGGCATCAAGAGGTTTGACAGCTGGGGATCCCAGGCCTATTGTGTCACAGCAAGCATGCACCACCTCAGAGCATACCGTTTCCATCGGGTCAACGTCCTCCTCTCCAGGGTCGTTGGTCTGTAGGGGCACTCGAGACAGAGCATCTGCATTAGCATTTGTTTTCCCTGCTCGGAATTTAATCTCAAAGTTATAATTTGCTAGTTGAGCAGCCCATCTCTGTTCTACACTCCCTAAATTTGCAGTTTGTAAATGAGCAAGGGGATTGTTGTCAGTAAAAACAAGAAATTTTGCACCTAGCAGATACTCATGGAATTTCTGTGTAATGGCCCACTTAAGGGCCAAAAATTCCAATTTAAAGGAGCTATAGTTTGAGTCATTCTTTTCTGATGGATGTAAACTACGGCTCGCGTAGGCTATAACTCGCTCCTTCCCCTGCTGGACTTGGGCTAAAATAGCTCCCAAACCCCTGTGACTGGCATCAGTGTAAAGCACAAAAGGAAGTGTGAAATCGGCATATGCCAACACAGGCGCTTGGACTAGTGCCTGCCTTAGCTGTTGAAAGGCGTCTTCTGCCTCAGCGCCCCAGTCCTTTAGTGGCTGTGTCTTCTGACGAGTTTGGTTCCTGGATTGGCCACAAAGGAGCTTGTTAAGAGGCATGGCAACTTTAGAAAAATCTTTTATAAAGCGGCGGTAGTAGCCAGTCAGCCCTAGAAATGCTCTAAGTTCCCGAACTGTAGTTGGTTGTGGCCATTCCTGTATAGCTTCTACCCGCTCATGTAAAGGTGCAATGCCTTGCTCAGACACCACATGACCCAGGTATTTTACCTCTTTTTGGAAGAGAAAGCACTTACTGGGCTTCAATTTAAGACCTTGGTCTGCCAAGCGCTGGAACACCAGCTCAAGTCGCTGTAGATGGGATGAGAAGTCAGGTGAAAAAATAATAATATCATCCAAATAAATTAATAAACTTTGAAAGTTTAAATCCCCTAAACAAGCCTCCATTAATCTTTGAAATGTAGCTGGCCCGTTACATAACCCGAATGGCATGCGATCCCATTCATACAAGCCCATGGGTGTTATAAAAGCTGTTTTTTCTCTGTCCTCTGGGTGAACAGGGACCTGCCAGTATCCACTGGCCAGATCCAGAGTAGAGAAGAACTTCGCCTGGGAAAGCATGGTCAAAGACTCCTCAACACGTGGGAGGGGGAAGGCGTCTTTACGTGTAAGGGTGTTTAATTTACGGTAATCCACACAAAAACGTGTGGACCCGTCCTTCTTTTTCACCAACACAATTGGCGAAGCCCATGGACTTGTGCTCTTGTGTATAATGCCAGCTTCCAACAGGTCTTGTAGGAGAACACGCACCTCTTGATAGAGGCTAGGGGCAATTTGACGATGACGCTGTCGAACTGGAGCCGAATCACCTGTGGGAATCTCGTGAAAAACAGTATGGGTGTACCCGTAGTCATCATCACTCAAGGCAAAAACATGTCTGTATTGAGCCAGTAAACATCTCACCTCTTGGGTCTCTTTGGGGGACAGTCCGGAATTCTCCAGCTCTACTGGGATGTTGCTTGGGTCAGAACTAGGGAGGGAAACTTCTGGTTCAAGGTGGACTTCCATCACGCCAGCCGTCTCCATCGATAGTTGCACTGCACCCGAGACAACATCTGTTGGTTTAATCAAGGACATTTGAGCTAATTTCTGGTACTTTTTGAGAAAAAGGGGGCGGTTACACAGGTTTTTCAGTCTTACTGGGACAGTGTTTCCTTTAGCAGACACAACAGCCCGAGCTACCCAATAGGCCTCTGTCTCTGGTGGTGCCTCAACCAACCCAAAGTATGGCCGACCTCCTGGTCCACCACGCACACGTCCTGGAAGAACCATCTCTTTTCCCGGTGGTACTTCAGTGTTGGTCAGTACTCTCACAAAACTCACTTCACCATGACCATCATTGAATTTGGCTTCTTCACTACAAAGTCGCATTGCGGACGTCCACGCCTGACGGCCAGATGGGGTCGCTTCGAGCACCAGATCCAGGTTAGCATGCTCTCTTGATGGGATCTTATCTTTAAACAAAATGGACCAACAGTGACGGAGAATATTCATTCCTAACAAGCATGGGCTACGGGTTAGACATTGATCTCGCACTACAATAATGCCACAGCTGGGGAGTGTCAGACCGCCGATACCAACAGTTGTTTCTAGGCACCCAACATACGGGATTGACCTCCCATTAGCAGCTGTAAGCGAGAGCCATGCAGAGGGGTCTTGTAACTGAGCACCACAGTCTCCAAACAGTTCTTTAAATGTACTTTCTTTTAAAAGACTAACTTGAGAGCCAGTATCGATCACACATGGCACTTCCTGTTCGGCCAACCGTGCCATAACAATGGGGCTTTGTCCTACCAAGTTGTTAAGAGCTCTTCCTCTCACCCCGGTTTCCCCCACTGACAACCCCGCGTCAGTGGGGTTTACTAGTTTAAAGGGCGCGAGCCCACAGAATTTGAGCGCTCCCGCTGCTGACAATGCCTCTGGATGTGACCTGGCTGATGGCATTGGCTACAAATGGGTTTCCCGTCAGAAGTATATTGATGTAAGCGGGGTGCATGGGGCCTAAAAGACTGCCTATTTGTATAAGAGGGGGTTGGTAGACTAGATCGCCGCCCCCTATGGTAGTCGTATGACTCATAGTTCTGTCCAGTCATGCTTCTAGAGGTTAAGCTAAACTCCTCTCTAAGCTCACTCGCAATACCTTTTGAAAGTGTCACCATCTGGTCCTTGATCTCAGCAGCCATTTCCTCTCTTAGTTCTTTCTTCAACTGTTGGAGGTCAACCTGGGTGGAAGGAAGTCTTGTTACCTGTCCCACAGCATCACATGCAGCTAGGCCAACCTCTCCGTTCACTTCCAGGCGTATGGAGGCCTCTCGATAAGTAGCTGCAAAAGACAGATCTGGAGTAGACCGAATGAGAGTACGCAATTCTCGTTTCAACAGTTTATCTTGCATTCCATCCACAAACTGATCACGCATTAGGGAATCGCAGTTACGCATACTGACTGAATCTTTTTGCTGCAGCTTTTTAAAGAGCTCCTGTAGTCTGAGAGAGAAGTCAGACACTGTCTCAGATGGTTGCTGTCGGCAGCTGAAACATAGAGAGCGGAGGACTGAGGCAGACATTTTATCCCCATAAAGATCTTGAAGCCTATCAAAGACTTTCTTAGCAGTGTTTCTGTTCTCTACAGCAGTGACCAATATTTGCCGTTTGGCATCCCCCTCTAATTGATTTAAAATAAAATCAACTTGTACACTGTCTGGGATTTTATACATTCGAAACATTGCGTTTAAATTTTCAACCCATTCAGTCAGGCTTATTTCTGAGTCCCTCCCCTTAAATCTTTGCCCCCACATATTGCCTGAAAAAAAAGGTGACATTAGCATTGGTGTAAAATTTGACTCAGCAGATGATGTACCCTCCCCTGAAAGAGACATTTTAGCACAATGGTCTTAATTGAGGCCACTGAAAACCAGTCCAGGCCCTGCTTAGCAGCGCCAGTTGTAACACAGGTAAACTAAGAGGCAAATAGGCCTATACCTGGAACTGGAATATCAGTGGCTCCAAGAGGCAGACCAAAAGTTGTAGCAAAACGTATTTATTTTGTTAATTCATAGATAAGATAATGGCTTGTACTACCACAGACACAAAGGTTCAAGTACCCCCAACCCTGCAAACAAACGTGTAAAAGTAACACTGCAAGGATCACGCTATAAGGCAATATCAAAATCACACCAGTCGCTCACACGGGTATAAATCTTACTGCAAGGGTCACGCTATAAGGCAATATCAAAATCACACCAGCCTCTCACACGGGTATAAATCTTACTGCAAACAATTAATACACACAGCACTGCAACCGTGAAACAAGGCAAGCTGGGGGCAATGCAACCTCACGATAGGGCATACAAACATAGTTAAAATAGACATGCATATAAAGAATAAATATCAAACATTTACATTTACCCAGGCGGGAAGTGCGACGGTCGGGAGAATGCGTTGCCTGCCGCTACAATTACAGCAGCACTAAACATGAACTGATTTGCGCTCTAGACTACAACAAATTAATTCAACTTCACATATCTCACCAACTCAACGTTAATGGCGATTTTCGCGGCGTGCTCTCCCGACTCCCGCATTTCCCAGACAAAGCGGCCGCTTCTCACCTGAGTCTCAAACATTTTAAAAACATACGTTCATCCACACACCTCCCTCACACCTCTGTGACGTCATGACGCAAGTTCATTCACTCAACCAGAGCGCAGCACAGGATGAGATCCAATCACACAAGCAGGACACAACACACACCCAAAACGAAAGGCACTGTGTCAAATAACAAACAGACAGTATCCAAATCACCTCAACCACACAAAAATAACCCTCTACTGGACGCCGTTACATATATATATATATATATATATATATATATATATATATATATATATATTGTTACGGCCCAGGCTCGTTTGGACCGAACACATGAAAGGGAGACCAACACCAAATAAACTTATCACAGAATATTTATAAAAAGCACCAAAAGTATGTCTAGGGGATGAAGGATTAACTGGCTGAGGTGTAGTGAGTGACTGGAAGGCCGGCAAGAATATCGGTGTGTGTGTGGAGAATATTTGTAATGTAGTGAAATGGGAATGTATGCAAAAGTGAGTGCGTGTATCAATGCATGTTGTGAGTATGAGTCTCTGTGTGTCTGAGTCAAGAGAGAGAGAGAGGGTCAGGTAGGACGGGCTTTAAAGTCTGTTTCCGCCCAGGTGTGGCTTAATTGGCAATCAAGCGCCACTCCATCTCCAACCAGCCAAGGCTCTACGGTAGTGCCGACGGCCAGAGACAGAGAGGGTCTTAACAATATATGCTGTGCACACACGCTAAAGCTGTAGAGGAAGCTCTGCAGAGAAATATGCAAGCATAAAACAAGCGAAAGCAAAAAGCGAAAGCGAAACCGGCAATGAAATCGCCAATCCTGCATAGTTTCCCTTTAAAGCATAACTCTCGCCAAAATGCATTGCATTGATAGACATTGATGATACAAAATAGTAGTGCCCCTACTATTCCCATTCAAAATGCAATTTGACCCGTAAACGACAACACGGACAAGCTTGAAAGTGGCACTTCCAATGTATGCTTTTCAACGAAAGTTTGACACGGGTACATTCACAAAAACATCCTAGGATGCATTTTGATAAAAGCTTTGCTTTAAGTAAAGCACAATTGCCCCTGTATATGAAATGTGCTTGCCTTGCCTTGCCTTGCCTTGCCTTGCCTTATATTGCCAACGTAAAACAAAGTTATTTGGCAAGAATGGCTATTCAGATATTACAAAATAAAGTTTGCCTTTGATATGTCAGAGCTTATTTGTTGTTGTTCTTTCAGACCACATCCATATCAGTAATGTAAGCATGACCTGGGAGGAGTCTCTGAACTACTGTCGAGGATTCAACGGCTTTTTCTGCATTCTGTCATCAAACGAGCAACTGGCCGCTACGAGGCTGATGAGAAGGCTCCAGATCACAGAACCGGTGTGGGTGGGCCTGCAGCAGAGCAGCTTCCTGGGGATCTGGGGCTGGACCACTGGAGAGACTCTGGCCTGGAACAACTGGAAGGGTGGGCAGGTGCCCCAGCTGCCCCTCTCCCATCACTGTGGTGCCCTGATGCCCGAAAAGGATGATTTCAAGTGGGCTGACATGAACTGCAGGATCAAGCAGCGGGCTCTTTGTTACGATTGGGTTGTTAATGATGCTACTTTAGATATAACTGCAAACAGCAATCTTGGGCCCTAGTACACTAGCAGGAATGGCCATGGCAATAATGCTTCATTAATAATTACCTGAATGTATTACTTTATTTTACTCTACAGCGGGGTGATGTATTTATGCATAATTTAGTTCTGACATTGCACACTTTACAAGGCAAGGTCAAATAAACTGTTTTTCTATCGTATGAATTCAAAATGTAAAAAACTGAAATGAAATCTTCACATGAATATTATGCACATTTATTTTAAATTTACATTAAAGGGGACATATTATGCAAAACTCGCTTTTTGCGGGCCTTTGTGTTCATATTTAGGCCTCTACTGTTCTTATAAACACTCCAAGCGGCCGGCCTTCCAGTCACTCACTACACCTCAACCCATCCATCCGTTTTCTGTAGATCAGTAGAAAGACTTTGGTGTCAAGAATAGTATGCTGCTGTGAGCCATTTGGATTGCTCCCTTATTCTGATGTAATACTAAGGGAATTTGCATAGACCAACCCTAGCACCAAGGTCTAACATATGTGGTTGGATGCCAGCACTGTTTGTAGTCATTTTCACCTTTGAAACGAGCAGCGTAATCAAGACACGCAGCCGGAGGCGTGGTGGCCAGCCCAGAAACGGCTCAATTTGGGAGAGACCTCGTTTAAAAAGAGGTATAATATGTCCCCTTTAATGTTAAGGCCGCTATATCTATTCACTTTGTCAATGTTATGTAAGCACACCTTTCACACATGCAGTCTATACATTATCTCAAGCATATTTGAATGTCTGATCATGTGTGCCCCAGCTGCCCCCTTCCTATCACTGAATACAAACGCCCTGAAGCCCGAGAACGATGATTTCAAGTGGGCTGACATGAACTGCATGACCAAGCAGCGGGCTCTTTGTTACGATTGGGTCATTAATGAACTGCCCTTACTTGCTTGAGTGAAGAGTCTGTGATATATTCCACTGAGAGTAATCGGTGTGCAGAGCTGTGTGTAGAATGTAGATAATAATACTATTATGAAAAGTTCAGATGTGAAACCCTCTAAACGACACCAAAAATGAGATAGCCATGGTGAGTGAACGCTCTCCAGACATAGCACCATTAATCAAGTAATTTACCTTCAAAACAGTAGCACTCCCTTCCTGTTCTGAAATATCGATTTGTTGGCAAAAACCTATAGGAACCTGAAATCAAAACATGCTCATTTAAAAGAAAAGTGGTCAGATGGATTAAAAGGGTTTTAATGTAATATATGTGACCCTGCAAAGCTAAATCAGTCGCTTGTTGCACAATACTATTTTGAGAAAATCCACAATAAACAAACTTCCCGGTTAAAATGTTGAATTTCATGTTTTCGCATAGTTCGTCAGTATCAAGTTTCATATTGTGAACTCATTTCATAGAAAAACATACGTTTTGACTGTTCAACCTGGTGAAGATTCAACACATTAGCAGTCATTCCCGTTGTCTACGCTGCTTAAAAAGTTTATTTCTCCTCTTCTGGCATATCGTGACGGGAGAACCATGTCAACTTTGGATGCGGTTATCTTAGTGATAGTCTCTGTAATACCTTCCTTGTAATACATATCGTTGGAAAGCTTAGTTTATGGCTGTTCTTGTGAGCACAATAACTTAATTTTGTAGATTTTACCAATTTTGGAAAGCTTAGGATCTGCTCTCTCATGTAATATGTGTGTAATATCTGTGTACAATACAACAGAGAAGGAGGAGTGTGTATTTAGTCACAATTTGCATCCGTTGGGCTCTATTTTTTTTTTATTTGACTCTACATAGAGGTGATGTTTATTTTATCTTGATTGTTTATTTCATATTTACATTAATTGTACATTATGGCCGATATGTCTGTTTACTTAAAATAAATGTAAAAATGAAGCTTATTTATTTTATTTATTTATTTTATTATTTCAGGACAATACACATTAATGAACATATACAAGGTACATGTAAATGTGCCAGATTATAGCCTCAGGGCTAATTTCCATCTGTAGTCCAAATGTAGGCAGGTTAGGTGTTAAAAGAATAAGAAACAGGACTGACACACATAAGCAGAGTTAGTAAAAGACTACATATACTAAACAACCAAGACAATATAAGAGATAGGGAGAAAATTAAATAAAAAGAAAAAAATAGATAAATATAAGGGAGAAGAAGATGTATTATCTGTGTGAATTAGAGGTGATTACATGTTTGGTTAGTCCTAAACCACGTCTTAACATGATACTTAAAAGTGGCAAAGGAGGGAGATTCCCTTATAGATAGGGGAATTGTGTTCCATAATTCACTACCTTTAATAGATAGTGAATTGTGGCCAAAATATGTTTTCCTAAAGGGAATCTCAACATCCCTGTTGACCACTGTTCATGTGACCCGAATCTGACGGTATTTAATAAATTCTTGAAGGGGTGGTGGCGCCAGGCCATGCAGAACTTTATACATAAGGCAACTTTATGATAATTTACAAAAGTTATCAAAACTCAATAGATTGTATTTCTCCAAGATGTTACAGTGATGGTTTTAAGTGCCTTTTTGTACAAAAGCTCCACTGGCTTAAGGGTGTTAGAGCCGACATAGACCAGCTGGTGACACAATAAACTAAATGAGAAAATATCATTGCATGTAAGAACATCAAGGCAGCGGCAACTGTCATAGAACCTCTGATTTGCTTGAAATTTTAGAGATTCGACTTGTTATCATTTTTATGTGTTTTTTAAAAGAAAGATCAGAGTCTATGATGACACCTAAGTATTTAAAATCTGACACTACTTCTATCTCTTCTGTACCCAAAAATACCCCAGACTGCAAGAGCATTGAGGATGGTTGCTTGCTCAAATATAGACAAACAGTTTTTTTTGTATTCAGTATAAGACCAGATTTGTTTAACCATGTTTGTATGTGTGTGAGAGCTGTGGAGAGCACGCATGCCGCTTCCTCTGGGGTTTTAGCTTTAGTGAGGATGACTGCATCATCAGCATAAAGCTGGACGTCAACGTTCAGACAGTGTTCAGGTAAGTCATTAATGTAAAGAGAAAATAAAATGGGCCCCAGTATGGACCCCTGAGGGACCCCTATTGGACACCCCATAAAAGTGGACTTGGAGTCATCTACCACAGTACAGTACATTGTTCTCTGTAAGATAGATATGATTGAAACCAACTAATAGATTGAGCAGAGAAATTAAAAAGAGACAGTAATACCTTGTGATTCACAGTGTCAAAAGCTTGTTTTAAGTCCAAGAAGACGGCACCAACACAACCATTCTTGTCTAGCTGACTTTTTGTTTTTTCCATGAACATGGTCAAGGCAGTCTCTGTATAATGATGTGGACAAAAAACAAACTGCATAGGATGCAAAGGTGTTTGGCTATTACAGAGGAATTCAATTGTTTGCCCAGTAACCCACTTTTCAATAATTTTTGAGGTAACAGGTAAAATGCTGATTGGTCTGTAATTATTCATGTGGGTTTTGTCCCCAGACAGGAGTAATAGTGGCCATTTTCCAGGCCCTAGGAATGGTGGAATTTCTTATAGATAAATTAACGAAATGCTTGAGTGGGGGCGCTAAAACCTCCTGTGACTTTAAGAAGCTAGTAATTGAGCCCATAGATATCCTTGGCTTTAGAGTTATTCACTGTCTTTGCTAAAGAAGATTATACATACCCCATCTCTGTGCATGCAGTAACTCTTCACTCTGAAGCAGCCACCGTTAGTGTAGCAATAGCTTTGCTCCAACTAGCCAATGGAAGGGGCATGCTGTAGACGAACCGACTATATCATGAAGCAGTGGACAGTTTGCCAATGAATGTCTGGCCAGAACCCTCTGTAGCATAGGGTGTGATAGACCATTTAGAACACTGATTAGCAGTCCGAGTCAGAATGCAGCCTCTGACCTGCTTCCAGACTAATGATTACATTCAGGAACCCGAATTAACAGTGTGCAGTGGAGAATAGGACCTACACTACTATCCTAGATAGCCTATGCAGGCACAGAATTAGGAATGATGAGGCCCACATCAGCTGGATCCCAGATAGTAATATTACCTTGAAGTGAAACTTTTTTGTATTACTGTAAGCAGAGTCAGTTTTATTAGGATTCAACAGGGTTTCTAATCATATGTTTAACAGCTCACGGAAAGCTTCACGATTTCCTTTGACCATTCCCAGTTCCCACATTGGTCCTGAGAGAGTGATATCCTATGCTTCTTTAAGGCCTGAACACACCAACCCGATAATCGGCCGTCGGGCAGTCGGGGGCGGTCAGGGACTCGAGTCTGTTTGGTGTGTCCCGTGCCGTCGCCGGGGCTAATTTTGGACAGTTTTGGCCAGTAGAGTCGGCCAGTGGCCGTCGGTCTCAATTACCAATCTGATTGGTAATCTGATGAGCTAGGTTAACGGGCGAAAAGTTATTTATTCCGTGCCCAAGAGAGTGTTTTGTTGGCCTCACAATGGCAATACAATAATACACACTATATAATTATATTTATATCTTCTTATTGCTTAATCAGAGAAGTCCGAAAACTAGTGGCAATTAGTTCTGTGAATCCTGCATGATATCTACTCGGCTCGGCTCTGAAGCCTGCAGTTATGGGTAATGTATCACAGTTCACGCACGCGCAGAACATACAATCAGCATCAACGTCGCTTCGGTGTGTTCAGTGGCACTTTTTTTACCGACCAGGGGAGATGAGAGCCCAATTGATAGTCCGACTGCTTTTCTGCCGACGGTCGGCCGGTCGGGTTGGTGTGTTCAGGCCTTTAACGTGTAAATAACCCCATAACTCCACCCACTTCACATTTCTGAAAAAGGCTTTCAAAATGGGCAGGTTGTTCTGAAATTTGGAAGGTAGTGCTGCTGTAGCCAATCAACCATGGTGATTTCGTGTCAATCTGGGAATGAGTACTGCAGACATGGCAATTATGCATGCACACAGGTCTTGGTAATGAGTGCAGTGCAAAGTTTCGTCGTTTTTGGGACAACTCACGTCTTGCCATTCATGAAAATTACGATGACTCACTTAAACAATGGACCATTTCAAGATTGTTCATCTTGGATAAACATGCTGAGTCCGACACACATGCAGTCATGCACCCATGTTGGTAAGCAGGCTGTTAGAGTAGGGCCTAACGTAACGTTGCATAGGCTACTCATACATCAACAACCGCGGTTGCCTAGCGTTTCTGTTGCCTGAACAGGTTGCTGCTCTTGCAACAATATGCCGACACACACACACGTGGGTAGCATTCTGTTAAAATTTGCATTTAAAACAGCCGCTCTTGACTCTATCTGGACATCGGCTATGGGCATAACATTCATTCAAACATCACTTCCGAGTTCATAGCACTGGCATGGTCAGTCATGCGGTTAGCTTATCTTTTCCCAACAACAGTAAAAACGCACGGGTATGTAATATGTCTAATATTGCCATTAGCTGCAACTCAAACGCATTTCCCCTTCACTTTTTTACTTTGCAAAGTGAGTAAAAAGCTCTACTAGCTGCACAGGCCTGATTTTACTAGCCTGATTACCATCGACTTTCAAAGGCTCTGCGAGACTTTAGTCTGACCAACAGCCTGTGCTAACACGGTTTCTTGCCAGCGCTGGTTGACCCGCCTCCTTTAAGTGCCTCGATTTGCTACTGGTAGATGTCAGAAAGCGGATTGCCGAGTTTAAACCAATAACAACACTCTTTCCTCTGCCTTGAACACGCCTCTACCCAGAGCCGTTGGAGCTGCTCAAAGTTGATTGGTTCTCGACCAAAGGGGGCAGTTCCGCAGATTTCGGGAACTCAGAAATCCTTCTCAATGAGCAGTTGACCAGACCAGCAGCAAAGCCTGAAGGCGTTGCGTCACTGGGAGGGCGTGCCAGGCTATGATTCTACATCATCGCCAATCTAACATGATCTACCTGCATCAATGTGATTGGGCAACAAGTTTCTTGGAAAACATTGTTTGTACGGGCACTTCACTAGTACATAAAAGCAAACAAACATATGCACGCACTCATTTATATACAGTACATACTATATATATTTATTGTGACGTAAGGCGCCGCGCTGTGGCTGCCTGTTGCAGCAGCTCCCGTTTGTTTTGTGTTTTATGTCAATATTAAGTGGGTTTTTTTGTTAACTTTTTCAGTCTGTCTGTCTGTCAATGACATACTGACCTTTTTGTTCATCCTTTTTTAAAATCGGATTGAACATATATAGTGCTTAAATCGCGTATTTTTTGCATATCGTTTTTATATTTTTTATCTATTATGCTGGCTCGCCATGACAATGCAGCTGGCCGCATTGTTTACCTTCGCGACCAGCTGATAGCGCTCTCCAAACCACCACTAAACCTAGGCCTGCTGTCAGTAACGAGACAACAAATCCCTGTGGAGTTGAGGAGAAGACGCCGGGGGTGCCGGGCTGGTGTGTTGAAGAAAGCAAAGAGAAGGAGATTCAAACCTTATATTCCATCGATTGTCATGGGGAACGTGAGGTCGTTGGCTAACAAGATGGATGAGCTTGAAGCACTTATAAGATCACAACGGCAATATCGTGAATGCAGTATAATGTGTTTCACTGAGACATGGATGCAGGAGCATATTCCGGACTCTAACATCACCGTCCATGGATTTCTGACTTGCTGTGTTTGTGAATAGCAGATGGTGCAATCCAGGGCATGTTACTGTTAAGGAACGCATCTGCAACCCTAATATCGAACTGTTGGCCGTGAGCTTGCGCCCGTATTATATGCCAAGGGAATTTACCTGTACCATTGCTGTTGCTGTTTACATCCCGCCATCAGCTGATGCCGATGCCGCGTGTGACGTCATCAATACAGTTATCGCAAAGTTACAACATCCAGATGCCTTCATGCTGATTTCAGGGGACTTTAACCATGCTTCTCTCTCTGGAATACTTCCAACTTTCCAGCAATTTGTTAACTGTTCCACCAGAGACAAAAAAACCTTGGACTTACTGTATGCAAATGTGCATGGCTCTTATAGTTCTACAGCTCTGCCCCCACTTGGTAGATCAGATCATAACCTGGTTCTCCTCACACCCACCTACACACCTATTGTTCAGCAGCAGCCAGTGACTACAAGGACAGTTAGGAGGTGGTCACAGGAGGCTAACGAGCTTCTTCAGGAGTGCTTTGAGGTTACTGACTGGGATGTGCTCTGTGAACCCCATGGGAATGACATTGAATCAATGACTGATTGTATAACAGAATACATCACCTTCTGCGTCGACAATGTCATACCCACCAGGAAGGTAAGATGCTTTGCCAACAATAAGCCCTGGACTGAATAAGAAAAAGAAAGCCTTTAGGGATGGTGACAGAGAGATGCAGAGGAGCGTTCAGAGGGAGCTTAAAGTGAAGCTGAGAGAGAACAAGGAGGAATACAGGAGGAAGCTGGAGAACAAACTTCAGAATAACAACATGAGAGATGTGTGGATGGGCATGAAAACCATCACAGGTTTTAAGGTTAAGGGGAATTAGGCAGAGGGGAGCCTAAATAGGGCCAACGAGCTGAACGCATTTTTCAACAGGTTCAGTACAGGCAACTCCCCTACCTCACCCAGCCATTCAGACCTCTCATCCTCCTCCCTAGAACATCCTGTGCAAGCCTCCTCAGTGAGAATGGCCAAAGATCCTTAAGGCGTAGCAAGATACGTCGTCGTAGTTCATGTCTATGGGCGCAAAACGGGGATCACTTCCTCTGCATAAAGAGGCGCGTCATTGCGTGTCAGACGTATTCATGGGTTTCATCAGGTCCCTTTCCACAGGTGTACAAAATCAAGCACTCGATTATCAATGCTTGATGATGTTCCAAAATAATCTTGCTGCTCTTTCAAGCCCTCTACATTTATTAGTTCTAATATGGAAGTAACACACACAAAGCATGTACACTTTCAAGGAATTGAATAAAAAAATCAATGGAATAATGGAAATATGTCGCTGCTCTCATTAAGTTACCCCAGCGCCATCTGATCGTCGTTAGCACAAATCATGATTTGGTTCAGCTGGCTGGCTAATGTGTTGTCAAGGTAGAGCGTACGTAGCAACCGGCCAACAAGCAGAATAAACAAGAGGGGCACACCTGATATAAAGTCGATTTTCTCCAGACGGGAATGCTCAAAAATGCTAAAAATGTACCTGAAGTGGTCAGAAGGGGTTGAGGGTCATGAAACCGTGCCCAAAATTTACATTCCTAACTCTAGAGAATGGAGATTTTAGCATATAGTTGAAATTCTGATCTATGTCCATAGACTTCAATGGAACAGTTGCTGCCTCTGCTCTGCATAAAGGGGGATTTTGACCCCCCCTCTTGCGATTCGGGTTCCAGGAAGTGGCTTCTCATGAAGTATCTTGCTCCGCCCCTTAATGATCTTTGGAATGGCTAAGGATCACTGTCCCCAGCCTTCAACTCCCATGATGGACACCACCTGGTCAGGAAGTGCTGAACCTGCATCATACCCCTCCCCCTCCATCCCTCCCACTTGTTTGTCTGTATCTAGCAGTCAGGTGAAAATGCAGCTGAGGAGACTAAACCAGAACAAGGCCCCTGGTCCAGATGGTATCAGCCCAAGAGTTCTGAAGGTCTGTGCGGAACAGCTCTGCGGTATTCTGCAGCACCTTTTCAATCTCAGCCTGAGCCAGGGGAGAGTGCCTATGTCTTGGAAAACATCCTGCCTTGTTCCGGTCCCAAAGAAACCTTCTCCATCTACCCTCAATGACTACAGACCAATTGCTTTAACATCGCACATTATGAAAGTACTGGAGAGGATGGTCTTGGCCCATCTGAGACCACAGGTGACCACCTACATGGACCCATTACAATTTGCATACCGTCCAAAGGTGGGTGTTGAGGATGCCTTAATCTACCTGCTCCATAGAATACACTCTCACCTGGACAGTACTGGCAGCACTGTGAGGATCATGTTCTTTGATTTCTCAAGTGCTTTTAACACCATACAGCCTGTGCTGCTACGTGAGAAGCTGCAAAGGATGCAGGTAGACACCTCCACAACTTCATGGATCATTGATTACCTGACTGAAAGACCACAGGTTGTGAGACTGAAAGGGTGTGTGTCTGAGCAGGTAGTTAGCAACATAGGAGCACCACAAGGGACTGTGCTGTCTCCTTTTCTTTTTACACTATACACCTCTGACTTCCAGTACAACTCTGAGTCATGTCACCTGCAGAAGTTCTCTGATGATTCTGCAGTTGTGGGGTGTATCAGTGATGGTGAGGAGACAGAGTACAGGCAACTGGTGGACCGCTTTGTGACATGGTGCAAAAACAACCATCTTGTCTTGAATGTGGCTAAGACCAGGGAAATGGTGATAGACTTTAGGAGGGCCAGGCCTGAGCTAAATGCCATTTCAATACTGGGTGAGGAAGTGGACATTGTAGAGAACTACAAATATCTGGGAGTTCTTATTGACAACAAACTTGACTGGAGACACAACACGGAGGCTGTATATAAGAAAGGGCAAAGCAGACTCTATTTCCTGAGAAAGCTCAGGTCTTTCAATGTGTGCAGCAAAATGTTGCAAATGTTTTACCAGAGTGTTGTTGCAAGTGCAATTTTCTTTTCTGCCATATGTTGGGGAGGTGGCATTACAGCCAGGGACACTAACAAATTAAATAAGATCATAAGGAAGGCTGGCTTTGTGTTGGGGTCAGCCCTAGAGCCCCTGGAGTTGGTGGTGGAGAGAAGGATGCTGCACAAACTTTTCAATATATTGGACAATACCACTCATCCACTACACAATGTACTGGTAAAACAAAAAAGTATTTTCAGTTGGAGGCTACGCCAACTAAGCTGTAAGAAAGACAGATACAGAAAGACTTTTTTACCTACTGCAATAGCACTTTATAATGACTCCCATCTGGGCAGAGAGAAAGGAATAACATTTTAAATATTTTTTCTGTATGTATGCATGTTTGTATGTTTTTGTTGAATGTTGTGTTTGTATGCTGCTGAAACACTGTAATTTCCCCTTGGGGATGAATAAAGTATATCTATCTATCTATCTATCTATATGAGCTGCAAGAGTAGGAGATATTTGCATATAAATTGCACAAATAGGAGTTACAGGAAAAGTTGACAAGCGTCAATTTATTTTTGTGAAGAGAATGTGCAGAACTGAGCGACGGTCATATTGTGTACCACTATGTGGTGCATAGTTGAAAGCATATCTGAATGTCTAATCCTGCTATACTTTCTATTTATTCGTGATTGATTTTAACAATAAAATATACAGTATCAGTATCATAGAACATACGGTGAATGAAGAATAATATCTGGACGTTATCTTGTATTTTTTTCACTTTTACACTCTTCATGTAAATCCTCGCAAGGTTAAGGAGAAGTCATAGTCTCAAGCTGTTTGACAGTGAAATGTAGGCTACTCTAAACAACTCCCTCTAACTATGACTGATCTATTTTCATTGTTGTTTTACATAGCAACTTATGCATTTTTATTTATTTCATATTCTTATGTTTCTTATTTTTCTAAAATGTTGCTCCCTGCTCCCTTATGCTCCTGCTCATCTTACTGTAAATGTTTCTGCTCTTGTGATGTGAAGCATATTGAGTTGCCTTGAGAGTATGCAATGTGCTATACAAATAAAGCTTGTTGCCTTCAACAGTAACAATGCTGCGTTAAAAGGAAAGCTAAAGAAGGCTGTAAAGTTCATGGCAGAAAATGCCTATTACCAAGGGTTACGGAAATGATGTCAACCATGTGCTGTTGAAAACCTCTAGACTCATAGTTCTAGATATTTTCAAAATGCAGTATCTGTCTAATCAGGAAAGTGTGCTGATGGAAATATTTGGATGTCCACAAGGCCAGAATGCAAATTATGAAAAAAAAAAAACTGGTCTGGACTTGCAGTGACACTATACTCTCATAGAAGAGCCTGAAACTCCACCTATCTGACATATAACAACCTGTAGAGCTTCTAGAATGCAGCAGTTCTCTACAGAAGGACGAGGAGATCCCAACATACTGAGCCACGGAGACTGGTACCAGTTATCCAAGCCTCATCAATCATTAACCCTCCCGACTTTTGACATATTTTACTAATGAAATTTTATTGGGAAGAAGGCAAGCCTATACAAGAAATACAAGTTCAGGTAAGAGCACCTTCAACCTTACTATAATACTGTGTTTACTGTACTGTGCTTGTTATGTTAAGGAGCGCTATGACATTAGTTTAAAGAAGAAAGCAGTGGCTATCATTAACAACTTTGAGCGAGTACAAATTTGATTATTTTTTGTTTCTCATCAGTCTTTATACTGTAGATATTGTCAAATACTCTTCACACCTGTGGGAAACCATACAATTTAAACTGGCCTAAGTACACTACACCCAGGCCCATATTCATAGAGAATCTTGAAGCTAAAAGTAGCTCTTAAAGGAATAACCGGAGTGAAAACAACATAGGGTCATTTATGGATGATAAATAAGGCAAGTCAAGTTGATTTATATAGCTAATTTCATAATTCATTGTGATTTATATAACCAAAAGCAAAAATAGGAGATAAAAGCAAAGGTCGCTTTGGTACACAGATCAGAATTGAAATAGTCAGAACTGCTTGTTCAAACTCCAAACATCAGAATGTTTTGAAAGATTTACTTACAGTAAATCTGGCTTGGTATACAGCTCTGATGGGTGTGTTTTACTGTATACTGTATTTTTTCTGAAAAAAAAAAGAATCGCTGGATTTACAGTACTTGATTTTATCATGTACAGCGATTGCACATTAATGAAATGTCTAGGTTTATGTCATGGTGCTATACAGTCGGCATGGAAAGTAGGTGTTCAGAGTTAATAAGTATTGCAACATCAATGTTAAAGGACAAGTTTGAATATGTTGTGCCACAGTATTAAGACATTCATTGAAGTTGAAAACATGTGGTAAAGAACCACTGATACGTTGTGCTTGCTCAATACCTAACGCATTCATGCAGGAGTGCCACCAGAAATTCTGGGCCCCATGAAAGATTTTGGATTTTTGGTGTTTGGTGAAACAGGCATCAATGGGATCCTTTCCAGATGGACCTGCAGGACAAATTAAAATGTTGGTTTATTTGGGTTCACCCACGCCTACCTCTATATGTAAAGGAACCTACCAGACAATACATAATTTTATAAGAATAAATTGTGACACCAGAAAAAGTGAGCATGTAAAGAACATTTAGTACATTTTTAAGACTATCCTAAATTAGCCAATTAGGACCTACAGTACTTGTGTTGAGATGCTTTGTGAATACACACAGTGAAATAAACACAATATCATGACCAATTATTTTTGTTAACTTTATTATGTCCCTCAAGTTGTGAGATCCCAACCAGAAGAAAATCATCAAAATAGACTACACAAAAAAAAAACCCAGATATACACGTGGCTAAGGATGACATTTACCATGGCTATGATCCCTATCCTAGCTGTTCTAGTCTTTACTGTAACAGGTAAGAACAACTTAGTGGTCACTCACTCACACACTCTCTCTCTCTCTCACACACACACACACACACACACACACACACACACACACACACACACACACACTCTTATTAGCTGTCCATCTGTTGCTTCAGGGAGGGGAGGTGGGCCAAGGGAGCCCTGATGTTGGGTTCATGTTACTGCTCTCCAGGAGACCTTTGGTAGGCTACTGTATAGCCCTTATCCATTTTGCAATGCTCGCATAAAGAGAGTTGCATAAAGAGATTGTACTGTACATTGGAAAAAATCCTAATCTTACTAAGTATTTTGTCTCTTTTCAAATCAGTAAGTCAGGCTTCTCAGCCAGCGTATGCAAGCAATTTGGTCTCTGCATTTATCCCATCAGTGAATTAGTGAACAAACAGTGAGGTGACTCATTCTTTAGAGAATGTGAAACTAACTGTTGTACTAGTTTGAGTGGGCACCCATTGATTTTAGAAGCTGAGCTAGAGGTGACTTCGACATGACTTCAGTTTTGTAACGTTGTTTTAGAGACTAAATGATAATGATTGGTATAGGCAAGGGACTGTATTTTGGAAATGCTACATATAGTAGATGTTGGACTTTGTGCCAAGTCACCACAGTCTGCATTGGATCACAGATTTGGCAGGTCAGGTGTTTTGTGTGTGGGCCTAGAGCCGTCTGATGTTGAATAGGCTTTCGTCAAAGTGGTCTTCCAGGTGAACACCATCTCTGTGTCTCAGGACAGGTGGAGGAGGTGGGCAATGGCTAAGAGAAGGAGGTTGAACAGGACTGGTGCCAGGACATAGGCTTGGCACACAGAAACAAACACACACACACACACACACACACACACACACACACACACACACTGTATTGTGTGAATATCAATGTAATTGTTCCATCAGTTTTCCATGTAGTTTTCCATCATTTCACCAAAATGTATGTTTCTCTACTTAGGTTCCAAAAAAGCTCTGGATGACTTCAGGACACTTATTTTGGTGTGGTCTGATAGCTTTAATATCTGTAGAACACACTACACTGATCTTGTCACTCTATATGACAAGACGGATGAAGAGCAATGCCATTTATTATTAGAAGGAGATGGTATAGCTTTCATTGGTCTCAAAGGTCCTTCAAATTCATTTAAATGGTCAAATGGTGATCCTGTTATTTACAAAAGAAACCTTAAGGAAATCAATAAAAACACGTGTGTTGCCATGAAGGCAGATGGGGACTGGGAGCCTTTACGATGCACCCAAGAGAGAACATTCATCTGTTACAGTGATGGTAAATACCTTTGTAAGTGACATACACCACCATTCTGATCTTTTCACCATGTGAATTTAATGATGATATTTTGGTCTCTCTTTCTAGGTAGTTCCTCTACACTGATTGATGAAAAAAAGAGTTGGTATGAGGCTCAGAAGTTTTGCAGAGATAAATACACTGACTTGGTAAGCATCACAGATGAAGAGCAGAACAAAGCTGTACATGCTATAAAACAGAAACACCCAAACAATTCCTGGATTGGTTTGAAATGGGACGGCTGGGAGTGGGCTGATGGAGGACTGTCAGGATATAGGAACTGGAGCAGTGAAGCTGACTTCAGTAAACAAGACCACACTGCAGTGACAATTTCACTTTCTAATAAGTGGATGCCAGCAACTAAAACGACAGAGGTCCCATTCATCTGCTACAAAGGTTATTTTAACATTGCCAATGTGCCTGTATGTGTGAGCATGTGTATCAGTGCATGTGGCTGGAAAAGAAATAGTGTGCAGTGCCAGTGTGTGTGTACATGTTTATATGTGCCAGGCATGTTTGTCTGTACAAACTTGAGTGCACTGCCAGTGCGTGTGTGTGTGTCTGTTTTTTTGGGGATGGGGTAGGGTTGAGTCTGTAAATATAAATGTTTGTTGTATTTGTAAAAGATTTAATTTGATCCTTGCACCTTGCACTTTCAGTTCTTGTAAATGTGTTTTAGATCACAACAGCATGTATTGGTTAAAAAAAATTGTTGAAATGACCCTCATGTAGAGGCATTGTGTATTTCAATACATTTTAATATTATAGAATCTAACAGCTTCAGTGGCAAATAAGAACATTTTAAAAATACTGCCCTCTAATGCATAACTCTCGCCAAAATGCATCCTAGTTGCATTTTCATATCTAAAGACACTGATGGTTGATACGTCAATCAAACTTTCATGTTGTGTCGAGTGCCCCTACTATTCCTATTCGAAATGGAATTTGACCCGAAAACGAAAACACGAAATAGCTTGAAAGTGGCGCTTCCGATCTACTTACTGTATGTTGTTGTTCTTTCAGACCACATCCATATCAGTAACATAAGCATGACCTGGGAGGGGTCTCTGGAATACTGTCGGAGATTCAACGGCTCTTTCTGCATTCTGTCACCAAAAAAGCAACTGGCCGCTAAGAGGTTGATGAGAAGGCTCCAGATCACAGAACCGGTGTGGGTGGGCCTGCAGCAGAGCAGCTTCCTGGGGATCTGGGTCTGGACCACTGGAGAGACTCTGGCCTGGAACAACTGGAAGGGTGGGCAGGTGCCCCAGCTGCCCCTCTCCCATCACTGTGGTGCCCTGACGCCCGAGAAGGATGATTTCAAGTGGGCTGACATGAACTGCATGATCAAGCAGCGGGCTCTTTGTTACGATTGGGTCGTTAATGAACCGCCCTCAGCTGCTTGAGTGAAGAGTATGTTAGATATTCCACTGGGAGTTATTAGTGTGCAGAGATGTGTGTAGAATGTAAATAATAATAATAATATGAAGAGTTCTGAGTAATACCTTCTAAACGGCACCAACAATGAGATAACAATGGTGAGTAGCCTAAACGCTCTCCAAACATAGCATCCGTTAATCAAATAATTTAGCCTCAAAACACGCTAAGTACCACTCTCTTCCTGTTGTGAAATATCGATTTGTATGCAAAAACCTATAGGAACCTGATATAAAAAAATGCTCATTTAAAAGAAAAGTGGTCAGATGGATTTAGAGGGTTTTGCATCTGAACTCTAGCCTGGCAAGCCAAACTATACAGAAATGTATAGTCTGGGGTCGGACCATTCACAGAGCTGAAGCCTGTGGGTGGGATGAACAGTTGTCTTTCAAACTGCCTCTGCACGTAATAGGCCAGCATTTGTGACCAATCATAGCCGGTCGGCAAAACGGGAAATACTGTACATCCTTTTTTAAAACGAATGACTTGAGTGCTTCTTTCTGCTCAAACTTAAAAGAAAAGCCCAAGTCTAACTCTTTAAAGCCGATTCAAACGAGCGTGCATCGTTAGCCTCATCCATCTTTTGTTTTTCTCTATGGTTGTGCAACACAGTCTCACACCCAACTCGTCGAACGAGGACGCATGGTCCAGCCCCCTGGCGTCAATATCGGAAGCCGAAGGTGAGCTAAGGCGGGCTCAAGGACTCCATACACAGATAGAGCGTTCTGTTTGTCTAGGCTGGCCTGGAGCCTAGGGCAGGCTTGGCCTCAACGGTGCGACCCTAGACCATCCCGCTAGGCAAAAATATTTTTGCCCGCTAGGGTGCGTCTAGATTTCAAGGCTATCTGAACTCTTCATATGATTACATTTCTAATATATGTAAAACTAATAATTTTGGGAAGCTTTTGATCCACTCTCTCGTGATATGTGTGTAATATCTGTGTACTATACAACAGAGAGGAGGGGTGTGTATTTAGAGAGGTGATGTAGTTATACTTATTAATCTCTGACTGGTTGTAAGGCAAGATCAAACAAACTGTTTTCTATCAATATGAGATGGAATCTTGAAATAAATAGATATATCATATTCATTTTATTTTGATTGTTTATTTTATATTTACATTAATTGTACAGTGTGGTCGATAGGTCTGTTCGCTTGCCAATGTTATGTAAGCACACCTATAATAATAATAATAAAAAAAGCTTATTCACTGTCTCTGCCAGAGATGGAGAAGATTATACAGTACATGTACTGTACATACCCTTATCATCTCTGTGCATGCAGTAACTCCTCAGTTACTGCACTGTTAGCATAGCAATAGCTTTGCTCCAACTAGCCTACATGTATAGCACCCATACTGTAAGTGATATACATCTTATCTAACTCTGGGGGTGATGGTGAATAAGATAGTTTCCCAAGTTTGGTGTGTTCCTTTAAGGTACATCTCTACATGATGGAAAATTGATGGAAGCATGATGGAACACATTTTAATGTCTATTCTAGCATTCCTTCCTATGTATTTGTGATTGATTTTCAACAATAAAATATACCGGAACAACTCATTCCTAATTGATTTATTTAACTTATCTGGATACAACCTTCCAAACATGTACTGTATGTATGTCAAATGATATGCCCAAGTATTCTTGAAAACAGATTAACTGTTTGATTAGATTAGATTTTTTCATTTCTTGTAGTGTGCTGGGCAGTTATTGGGCAGCTATTGGACAGAACTGTCCATGTGCACGGCTTCATTCCACCAGCCTCGCGTACACCGCTACACATTAAAACCAACCAATATAAGTGTTATTAATCTTATATTACAGTAAGATCAAAAATCTATTTGGTATTGTTTTTAGAATGAAGACCTAGCTCCTTTTCTGAGTTTCGACGGTAGAGGGGGTAGAATATATTTAGCCATTATGCCATAGTGCCGTTACAAAATAGCCCCATGCATTTCTATGGAGGATTCTCTGAGTCTCCT
>NC_085010.1:15543944-15563499 GCF_963854185.1 Sardina pilchardus
ATTAATACCCCCCAACACACACACACACACACACACACACACACACACACACATACATACAGTATATATCTTCTGTATCTCAGCTGCTGGTGCAAGTCAACTGAACCTACTGTAGCACTACAGACACTCACTTAAGCCTTGTTTAACAATAGATTTGTTTGTGAAAAAAACATTTTGTGTTCAGCAACAGAATGACACTGTAAAATGTATGGATTACATTCCAAATATGTCAGCAGTGGATCAATGGTTCTGTTGTTGATTTGGGTTCTGTGTCCTGGATGGGTGGATAGCTGGGCCTGCTCTTCGGTCCGCTGGATGTTTAAATCCTCGAGCCTGTTACAGTGGGGCCCGTCTCCCACCTATAAAACACGGAAGGCCTGTGGAGTGGTGATAATGCCAGCCAGGGCAGTAATGGAACCTTCGAGTGGGCTTTAAAACCGCTGATTTAGTGATGATAGTCCTGGTCATCTCACAAGATCCGTGCATTTTCAAATGGCACAGTCAATCTCCTTTGTGTGGCCCCTATCAAACGTCAGCTTTTCAAGTACCAAAAGCTACACACACACACACACACACACACACACACACACACACACACACACTATATGCTTTTCCTGAATTTGCTTTATTTTTTAAAATTCCTTACAGTGTCTTCATTTCTGTTGGAAACAAATCTTTTTGACCTTCTGTATTTTCTATACTGTATTTACCTAACTGTTTTAAACGGTTTTCCTTAAAACCGGATCATTTTAGGACTGTTTTACTGTAATACACTGCCTTTTTTACACGTTACATGGATTAAATGGATTTTGTAACGTACTCTAAATAAAGTGAAGAAGGCTAGTTTAGACTTATGGCAGGATGCATGGCATTTACATTACTTACTTGTACAGGTATGGAGAGCAGTGACCAAACCAGAGCACATGGAGAGGGTAAACTAAGGAGCACATGGAGCAGGACACAGGAAACAAAGCAAACAGGAAGGACGACACACTACAAACTAAGAGGGGAAAAAAACCCAAACCCAAACCCCAAACTGTAATGTACAGTATACCCACATGCAGTGGAAAGAGTATCCAGATCTTTAATACAGTGCATGCTTGAACTGGTGCTGATTATTGCTATACTGATTTGTAATCCATTCTCCTGAAATGTTTAATAATTGCTTCATTGCTTCAATTCTGACACAGAAACTAATTCTAAAGTAAGGTACAGTACACTCACAGACGCATACATTCATAGAGTACACACAGACACACAAACACACAAGTCTTCTTTCTTTGACTTTTATTCCATCAAGCCAACCGTGATACTCATTCAGGTGTGCACAAAAGACAGTTGGAGAGTACCTCAACTATTCAGCTGCATCATTAACCTTTTATGCTACTTCCTACTGTTAGTTTTCAAGGTGAACAAAGGCCTTTTGGCAAACATCTCACCAAATGACATTCATTAGTTATCACTGTTGTGATGTACTCAACATCTTTCTTAGAAAAATATCTTTGAAGCACATTTACAGTATTTTGGACAAAAGTGTCTGCTAAATTCCATAAACATAAACATACTGTAAAAGGATGTCATGCAAAAGATTACTGATGTAAAGAATGCAGTGTAATTGTTAGGTTTGTGCAGAATACTTGTCATATTATTTCAGAACATGCTGATTGGTTGCAAGAATTATTGATACTATTTACATGTTCCATCTTTCTGTTTTAACACTAATTGTAAATACCACACATACTGTACCCCCTCTATCACATCCTGGACTGTATGCTCAACAGGTCCCTTCTGATCCACTATCATTAGTTGATGACAAAAAAGATTTCAAAAACCAACAAATTGTTTTGTTTGTTTTACTGCTTGAATATATTTTCATAAACAAGAATATGTACCCAATTAATATGCATGATCTGTCATGCACTCCCAAGCAGTTTTCAGATTACATGACATATTTATATAACACATAATTGCAAAAATGTTCTCTCTGTTAGCCTTTTAAGATGACATCAGATTAGTAAACAGATTGTGCCTTTGGAACATTGAATGAATGGCTGCTGATAATTGGCAACTCATGTGGCCAATCCAAAATGACATCAAAGTTCACCTGGCCAAACCCCTTCTCTCCCCCTCCGCCCCCTCGTGCCTTTTCAATCAGAGTGATGCTCTGCCGTTTGAATCAGTGCTGTCACATCACCGGCCGCAGAGAATGCCGATTTGTCTTCTTGCTGAGGAAGCCTGCCGCTGATGGAACACCCCCCCCCCCCCCCCCCCCCCACACACACACACACACACACACACAGACACAAAAACACCCCCTTTCATCTAACCATTTGTGAAATATTCATCTCGCTTTATGTGCTCCATTTTATTTCTGGTCGGCGAGGCGAGGCGAGGGGAGGGGAGGGGAGGGGAGGGGAGGGGAGGTAGGGGCTGCCATGAGCGATGCTCACACGGTAAAAGAGAAGGCCCCGGTGCTCTCCAGAGGACACCATTAGGGTTGCGCTGCTGTTCTTTTTTTTTTCTTTTTTTTTTAGACTGGCACAGGATGGGGATTCCACTCCACAGGTGGAGGTTAATAATGGTGATGGGGAAGTGGGGCATGTATGGGGGTGGAGGGGGGGGGGGGGTGGTGGTGTGGGGGTCAGGGGGGTAGGGAGGGGGTGAAGTCAGCTTTTCTTTACCAGGCCATTGATTTGAATATGTCCCCTCAGCACAGCATGTTCTCATATAAACACACAGGCTGGTGTTCAGACAGTCCCCAGTGATATTGAAAGAAAACACACTCTTTTTCTGTCTATCTCTCTCTTTCTCACTCACTCATGCACACACACACACACACACACACACACACACACACACACACACACACACACACACACACGTACTGTACAAAAACATATGATGTACACATACAATTTACATGAATTTAATTT
The DNA here is from genome assembly GCF_963854185.1 of Sardina pilchardus. Taxonomy (NCBI): domain Eukaryota; kingdom Metazoa; phylum Chordata; class Actinopteri; order Clupeiformes; family Clupeidae; genus Sardina; species Sardina pilchardus. Next base: position 15,546,878 of record NC_085010.1, read on the forward strand.
AATTTATTACGATGTGAACCTGTATTATGACAAGCCTAGAGCACTTTGCTGAGAGTGAGCTCAGTTCATTTTAATCAGAGCAGGGAGGCAAAGAATGAAGATCAGGGAGGCAAAGAATGAAAGAGTGCCAGGAAAAAGCAGTATCATCACTGAGGGTGAGTAACAATTCAGAGCTCAGAGGCTGTGAGAATTAGTCTTGTGTCTGTCTCAAAGGCACAGGATGCCAGTCATATTTGGAGTTTTTTTTAGTATGGGTGGAAATGGTTTCACCGTCGTTGCCACTGTGGACGTTTGATTGGGTATTTGGCTGTTTTCAGCATTTGCATTTGAACTTTTTGCATGTGAATAGCTTTCCGCAAATTCGGTCCTTGCCTGTAAGGATAAGGACGTTTCAGCATTACACAAATGTGTGGTACCCCAGCATGCCAGCTACTTTGTGTTACCTGGAAACATTCTAGTGTTATTGTTCCAGCTAAAACACACACACACACACACACACACACACACACACACACACACTTGCGCACATACTGTACACACACACAAGCGAGTGAGAGAGCATTGCTCACAAACAAGGTTGAGGAGGTGTTGGCAGTGTCAGAGGCAGTCCATTCATTAGGTGGTGTATCTGAAGTCTGGGAGCAGTGACAGGGGAAGTGTTGTTGTAGCAAGAAATAATTTATGAACACCTGAAACGTTCCTTTGCTGCAGCAACAAAGTAGAGGCTGTAAAAGGATACAAGGTAGCAATAATGTATAAAAGCACTGGTATGCTCATTGTAACGCTCATAAATGCTGCTGGGAATGGCATCGTGAAAGCCATTAAACAAAACAGCACAATAGCGTCTGATTTTATGTGTCATAGCAACACAAGAAAAAAACTGTTTTATATGATATGCAAGAACTGACTGCAGAGGAGAATGTTTTAAAGCTAAACTCTCTGCTTCACATGAATCATATAACTGTAGAGATTCCGTTTTTTTTTTTTTTTTAACAAACCTTTCCGCTTTTGACCCTGGCTAACTGAAGATAAAAGTGATCAGTAAACGGGCATTACAGACTCAGAATGGTGCTGCAGTGGTCTGAAACTGTCATGACTCATGCAGAAAGCATTAAAACAAATGTGACAGTTGTCAGGCCCGTCACGTCATCTCAGGCTAAAACATTAAGCTAGTTGTCACCTGAAGGCAAAAATGTTCCCTCAATAGGGGACTGAATTGCCATTAATTTTCAGATGCATTTGCAGACATAAAATGCCAAGAGTTCAATTTCATTTTGGCGTTCAAGTTCAAAGGCGAAAAAAGATGGGTTTTTTTGTCCTACGTTTTATTTTTCACACAGAAAAGCCCTCTGGCCAATCATGTTGCTAAAGCTATGACCAAGTTTCTTCCACTTGATGCTTTTTTGGAGACAGAGATAACATTTTCCTCTCCAACTTCATCCCAAGGCCAGGCAGAACTAGCATGACAACTGATGGCTGTTCCTCAACAAGAATTAAAGCTCTTCCTCTCACTCAGTCAGTGGATGATTGATTTGGCACCAACAGGCCAGATCTGCCTCCCATTTCCCAAACAGACTGCTCCATTCTGCGACTTGACCTCTATGTCCAGGGCTCGCTGACTGACATGTGATATCAACCTGGACAGCCATTTCAGCATCTCTCATGCTCTGGAGGAAAGAAGTCCCTAAACCGAAAAAAAGAAATGCTCTCATGCCACAGAAGAAGATGTACCAAAAAGTAACGGGTGAATAGGTCTAATTACCTAACGACATAATTCAATTTCGATCTCCATCTGGTTTGAGCCATTTGTACCTGGGGGCAGATTGCTTTTCACCGCTTTCGTGACACCAAGGACCAAAAGCGCTTTCCTCATTAAAAGTCCATCCTGGAGTGAGCAAGTGACACTCAGACCTTGGCATTTCCCAGGCTGCGCCAGTGGATGCCTTAGACAGGACCGACGGCTAACGTTAGCGCTAAGTGAAGTGCTGTCTGCCACTTTGAAAATGGCTCTCGAAAAAGAGAGCTGTCCCCCCGATTTGCACCATTAGATGAAATGTCTTGCCATTGCTAGGAAGATTTTAGACATATAAAAGCGTCTACACACAGTACAGTACAATTCTGCCTTACCCTCTTTTCCATAACCAAGAATCATTAAAATAATGATAGCAGGCTTTTGAAGCATCATATCCCATAGCTGATACATTTGCCTGATGGCAGCCATGCTTCAAGTCAGATGGTTCTTAAAAAACTTTTTTTTTTTTTTCATTTTCTTTCCTGCTCTACGAATCTAACTCCAGATATCATACACATAGGCATAGCCTTCATGGTTTGTTCAACATAATATGAAATGTACTCGGGCTTGAGGTAAATAACCTGCTATAATATGTACATTTCACCTTAATCCTGAATCAACATATTACGTTTACATAAGATTCATCGGTCTCTCACCAGCCCTGAAATAGTTTTGCAGCCATGGACACATTCTTGGTTTCTGTAGTGGAGCTTTTAGGTTTTTCCATTAATATTCTGTGGCGAGTGGTCGGTGTGATGCAGGGTCATATTGAAATGCTCCTGGATGATCATGTTGGCTTTAGACTCTAAGCCAAGGTGAAGGTCATGTGCATTGTGTGTCAGCTGACTCGTTTAGGTGGCAACTCTCATAGGGCCCTTCACATTCGTCTTTTTATCTATCCTCCCTTCCTTCCTCGGTCCTCGTTCCCACTGATCTAGATAAAGAATGATGGGGCGGCAACAATAGTCTATCCAGTGTTCTTTATAGATCAGTGAGAACAAGCCGGAGGACCGAGGAAGGAAGGAAGGGAGGATAAATAAAAAACAAATGAGAAGGGCCCATGGATATTGAAAAGGTATTTGCCGCATTGGGCTCATAAATAGCGCCGCCATATTGGTGAGGGCAACAATCACTGGAGGCCAATGGAGAAACAGGTGTCTCTGATTACCAGCAAGTGTCTCCCATAGACAGTAGGGTGTTTGCCCCCAACAATATGGCCGCCGCATTTACTTATGCCACCTAATAGAACTTGGTGGACATGCGGTATCTAGCTTTGTAGTATCTACAGTATGGCGGCTCTCCCCACCGCGATGACCTGCATTGCAGGGAAGGACATTACAGTTTTGTGCAGAACTCGGCATGGCGATGACAGGGTTGACGTGTGCTTTCCCAATTGATCCTGAGAGACCCATTCCTCTCTCGCTCTCGAGTTCTTCGCTCTTTGGTCTCGGGCTTGAAAGACTCGCAATCCCACATGGCCACGGGAGGCGGATGGATTGGAATCGATATATGCCGCATATCGCCCGAAGGTCAAAAAATGAAGTTTCCATAGCAGTTGAAAGACTTTGGGGATTTCACATCTCAGAAATAAAACTATGATTTTGAGATATTTTACTCAGTCGTGGACTTGTTTTCCTCAAATAAACAAACTGAATAACATGTTTTTTTCTGTATTCATAGAGTCCCTGTTAATGAATGACTAATAATGCATGACCACTCCCAAAACAATCGATTGCCCTGTTCAGCATATCCTGTAATAACAACCACTTCACTTTCGTCTACTCCAGACAAAACATTTGGTTTCATTACCTCTGCACAAGTGACAACCACAGTCACCTCAGCTGCCAATTGGATTTACCCTAGTGCGTCGGCTTCTCCCAGAGCTGAGAGGAGAGGAGACCTCCTCTTGCCTCCATTATTAAAAGGCATAACAGTTCACAGCCTGAGATGGTCCAATGACAAATCACAGCTTCAACTCTGCTGTCAGGCTGTGGTGTTGGATTCAAATGACTGCAATTTTAAATGGGATTATACATCAATTTCACATGGTTATTAGGCTGCCATGACATTAAAATCACTGCAACTCAAGGCGGTGAATCTCATTACGGTCATGCCACTGACATGGCGTGTAGAAATTAATTTGTCTGGAATAGACGCCTTTGATGAAACACAATACACTCAACTTTTCAAATCTAATCACCATTTTTTTCCATCTCTCTGTCTCTCTCTCTCTGTGTGTGTGTGTGTGTGTGTGTGTGTGTTTCTGCTTCCTTGCTCTCTCCATTATGGACTGCTGTGAGGTGACAGAGCAGAGCGAAATTACAGTCCCTGCAAAAGATTTCTTCATTTCTTAAATGCCGCTTATAGCACAAGTGCGCTATCAGTCTTTTCTAGCTTTGAGGAAAAGCATACCTCATTTCAAACCAGTGCTTGTTTATATAGTGCACTTATAGAGCCTGTATGCATGCAACGTGAGAGAAAAATACACTTCCTTCTCATTGGACGCTTTCAAAGAAAAATTACGGGCAATACAAGTCTTTCTCTTTATCTTATTTCATACCTTTTTCCACTCGAGACTCAAAGAACATTGAGTGCTGCTCTGTCTCTCACTGTAGAGGAGGACAATGAAGCTGATCCCTCTATAAAGAAAGCCGCGTGTCATTCATGTCTTCCCCCTCCCTCCGAATGACATCCGGAAAGCTGTCATGTGTATAAACTTGGATTCAAAACACTTAACAGGCATATGAAAATGGAATAGGCTCCCGCTTTTTTTTCTCCAGCCAAACATAACACACAATCAGTGTCTCTCAGCTCGTTGCGAATGACAGGACCGTGTTGGAGTGTAGTAGAAGTAGTCTGTCTGCCGTACTGTATCTATTCAACCCCTTTTATCTATTTAAGTTTTGTCAGTAATATGCTACAAATCTCCTACCTGTTCTGTCATGGGGAGTAGTGTTGCTTTTTACCCCATTCAGAACGTCTGCCATGTTGCCAGCTCGGAAACTGACGGAGACTTACAGCACTCCACCTCCCCGGGATGTACGAACGCCTTCACTGGAGTCTGGATCTCAGCTACTTGTTGTTCCCCTCTCCAGTGCTGTCAAAACGTTGCCTTTCACTTGTCAGTGAATTTCATGCCCCCCGGCACGAGAGGCTGGCCTTAATGGGCTGCCGTTTGAGCTATCAACAGTAATGAATGGAATGTGGCATGTCTGGGAGGGATTTTTTAGATAGAAAGGCAAATAGAAGGCATTTTATGTGCTCTTTGTGTAAATTATATGTAATCAAAGCGAGTGTATGTAGTCAAATGTTTCTCATCAAAATGGCTGTCGTGTGAAAACAACAGCGAGCTCGATGGCAGTGCCAGTATAACAGGCAAACTTTTCTGCCTATTCAGTCAGACAAAGAATGTTAATATCCTTGTATACGCTCCACTCATCTCGTCTTGTCTCAAACAGGAAGCAGGAAGCAGCAGTCTGGATCGCGCTCCCCGCACACAAAAGTGCCGTTCTGCTGTTTACACGGCGTGCTATTCCCGCGCGGCCTTCGCCATAATTAGCGAGACGAAGCACGGCTGCCTCTTCCTCTCGAGGAGCTAGCTGCCATGGCGATGACTGACAGGTGTGCCATTTTTGACAGCGCCGGCGTCCCAGGTGTTGTGTTTTGCTAAACGCTTTGGAAGGCGCTCATATGTTCAGCGTCTCATTTGAAGTGGTAGGGGAGCGAGGGGGGTGGGGGGGCGTGTGAAAGTCAAAGAAGCATACTCCCACAAGCAACCAAGCACACACACACCCACACACATGCACACACACACACACACACACACACACACACACACACACACACACACACACATACCTCAAACGCATAAAACAGACACAGACATAACTCAATACATACACAGACATACATAAACACACACACACACACACACACACACACAAACATATAAAACACACACTCACACCTCAAACACATAAAACAGACACAGACATACATACACACACACACACAAACACACACACACAGATGCACACATACATACATAGAAACCCATAAAACACATTCACAAACACATAAAGCCGACACAGTTCTGAAATATAAAATTGTATTTCAGCAATACCTACCAAGAGTCATACAGTACACCCCCACGCTGGAGCCAACCAACAGTTTCACTATTCCTTACCTCTCGCCTTTGCTTCCAAGGTCAGCTGGACACTTTGCAAGCAGGCGGTTTACCTGTCTGTTTTTTTAATACTATTCCTCTGAGAATCGTGGACAGCAGAATTCAGCAGGTAAAGATGCGAGACACACACTGCACGGCTACATTTTTCCTCTCCAGCCTGGAAGCTTGGAGATTGAACCTGTTCCCATGCCGGTCCTCTGGGAATTCCTGCTGTAGGGGCCTATAAACAACTGTGTGCTTGAAGGGAATGAATTTTGCTCCGTGTCCAAATTGGTGTGGTGGAGAATAGTTAATATGAGCAAAAAAAAAAGCTTCCTCTCTGGTCTAAGGAGTGGCAGGACTATCTCATCGCCGAAAAAAAAAACAATCATAGATAACATCTCGCGCTCTCCCAGTTGGTATTTGCGTTCGTCTTTGACATTCTTTTTGATTCGCGCAGAAAAGAAAAAGCGTGACGAATCGTGACACAGAAGACGGTATTGTGTCAGTGCACGTCTAATGCATCAGAGCTCAGTCAAAGTGAAGTGTTCGGCACGGCGTGGCAGAGAAGAGCGCGGACACACTCTATTCACGCCGGCACTCACTAATACAAACATCAAGGGCAGCGCGCTAACGTCAGATCTGGTGTCATGGCAACCCCGACCTGTGTAATATTCCACTCTCTATTAAAATGAGTACCTGGATAAAGGATAATGTGTGTGTGTGTGTGTGTGTGTGTTAGAGAGAATGAGAGAGAAAGAGAGAGAGAGAGAGAGAGAGAGAGAGAGAGAGAGAAAGAGAGAGAGATGGGGACTAAGGGGCTAACTCCTTGCTACCTGAGATAGCAGGTAGTGATGGAATTCTGTCCCCCTCTTTCCTGAGTTAATTGAATTAGCTGTCTGGAGATAATGGGGATTAGCGCCACACTGTTCCTCGGAGGTGGCCTCGCCTCCTGGCTCCTGATGAATGGCATGGCGTGGCCCCGAGTCGTACTCTCCATATAATAAACCGACATTCTGCCTCGCCATTTCACGTCATTCATGTCTTATTATTGACCCGGGGTCCTTCTGATAACACCTTGATCGGCGCAGTTTTTTATCCCGCGGAGCTTCTGAGAGTTCTTTTTAAAGCCAATTACGGTGACTCAGCTGAGTATGAGCTGTCGTGGAGAAGGAGATGACATCTTCTAGACTAAACAACAAAAACAAAGCAGACTTTGGCATAAACATCAGTCAGAGCCTACGCTGAAATCAATCTGGGGGGGCGGGGGGGGGACTGATTCGGTGGAACTCATTACACAGTCAGGCCTGGCCACGTTACTCAGGGACATCGATCTGGACTCTCTGGTGACAAAACCCACCGAACCAACGCAGTCCACTTTCCTTCCAGCTCCTGTCGGACATCCGGACTTCAGTGCTTCCACCACACTTCCTGTAGTTCTTATCCTTTAATAATGACATTGACAAGTGAAGAGTTCAGATGCAAAAGCCTCTAAATGCCACCTCTGTCAAAAGTGTTGGAGAGTGAATGCTCTCCACACATACAGTAGTATACGTTAATCAAATCATTTTGCTTCAAAACACCATATCCATCACTGTTCTGAAATATCGATTTGTAGGCAAAAGCCTGTAGGAGCCAGATTTAAAAAGAAAAAAAAAATGCTCATTTATAAGAAAAGTGGTCAGGAGGATTTCGAGGGGTTTTCATCTGAACTCTTCAAATGCAGTAGTAATTCCTAGCTGAGATCTCCTCTGCACTGCAGCTTGTATGGTGTACTCTTTCCCTTTGAATAAAAGTGGCTGATAAATGAATGTAAATGAAAATAGCAGCTAGTCTGGAAGTGGTGGTTGGGTGTGGAGATGTGAAGTGGGGTCTCAGGGGACTACAGGAGCCTGATATCATCTCCACCATTGTGTGTGTGTGTGTGTGTGTGTGTGTGTGTGTGTGTGTGTGTGTGTGTGTGTGTGTGTGTGAGAGAGAGTGAGTGAGTGTGTGTGTGTGTGTGTGTGTGTGTGTGTGTGTGTGTACTGTAAGTGAGAGTGTGTGTCTTTTGTGAGAGACAAGGAGGGAGAGTATGAGTGATAGTCAGTGTGAGTGAGAGTCAGAGTGTGTGTGTGTGTGTGTGTGTGTGTGTGTATGTGTGTGTGTCTGCACGTGTGCATGAGCGAGAGTGTGTGTCTTTTGTGAGAGACAAGGAGGGAGAGTGTGAGTGAGAGTGTGAGTGTGTGTCGGAGGGGGACACATTTACCCTGACACATTTTGCATAGAGGATGGGACTGTGGAGCTGTATGTTTGAACACTGTAGTGTACACTGCAGTCTGCACTGCAAAAAAATCAATGGGAGAAATTCAATAAGAACCAAATGGAGAGAGAGGTGAGGAGGAGGGGGAGGTAGGGGGTGCGGTTGACTGAGTGTGTGTGGGGAGGTAAGATTCAATTTTGGCATAGGGTGCGGTGGAGCTAATGATTTCGTTCGGACAGCAAAGGAAAGTACCATTCAAAAAGTGTGCTGCAATAACTAAGTATGAGAAGAAGAAGAATATTGATCTCCATAAACCATGTTGCGGGCAGATTACCTTTGGGGCTTTCAAAGACACATCGAACACCGCTAAACATTTGCAAAACATTCCTTTATTATAAATAAATCATTTGTATAAAAACTGGCATGCTTCAACCATAGCATTTACAGAGTCACAACCCAGGGCTACAATCCAGTTAGCCATATACAATAGACATCTCATCCCATTATGCAGATCGAACAACGTGGAACAAGAATGAAAAATCTTCACAACCACAAAAAATACTTACAAGTAGAATAACAACAAACATGATCAACTCTGATATTTTTCATATCTGATATTTTTTGCACAATTTTTAAAATTCATTTAAACTTCTTTTTAAACGTCTTTTCCCACATTTCTCTGTTTGTACTGTATAACGTTTTACACTGGTTGTTTGTTTCTTTTCTTTTTAATTTTTTTTTTTAAATGTATCTTTGTTTGTTTGTCCATTTGTAATTGTGTGTATAAGTGTGTGTGTGTGTGTGTGTGTGTGTGTGTGTGTGTGTGTGTGTGTGTGTGTCTGTGTGTGTGTGTGTGGTGTGGTGTGGTGTGATTGCGAGCCCATTTCTCAGTCTCACGTTTTCTTTGATTTTGTTCTCTCTTTTTTTTGTCAAACGGTGAGTCTTTTCATGATTCTCTTTTTGTTTATTCATTTATTTCTTTCTGTATTGTTATTTTTATTTATTTTTTTCTTGCATGGCAGGACGTGTAGCTCCATGAGAGAGCGGCAGCCTCTGGTGTGAGACTCTCCATGCCCAACAACACTCCCCCCCCCCTCCCCTCCTCCATCCCGTCCCCCACCACTGGGGCTGGAGATTCAATGCTGGGGAGAGATGTTAGAAAAAAAAGTCTCATGCTTGCTCATTCGCTCGCTTACAGAAAGCTCTCCTCCTCTTCCTCTTCCTCCTCCTCCTCGCGACGAAAAAAAAGCAGGACGGTTCCTCATGTGGGGGAGGGGGGGTGTCCTCGGTGGAGGGGTGGGTGTGTGGGGGGGGGTCCCTCCGTGGTTGTGTCCCCCACTCAGATGGCATGATTGCTATAGCTGACGTACGTCGTCTTGGTGGAGGAAGCTGCCAGGAGTAGGAAAGACGTTAGAGAAGGAGGGATCGTCTTTGACTCAGAACGTATACCTGTATACCTGTGCTTTTAGTAGTTTCTATACGTATGTATTTTTTTGGTGAAAAGGGAGAAAGGAAGAGAGGGAGGGGGGTTTTGTTTCTGTCAAGCCACATGACTTCACATGTCCCCTTTCATTAAAAAAAAAAAACAAAAAACAAAAAAAACAAACACCCGCTCATGACCACTCTCTTGGTATTTCTCATAAACATGTCAGCTCGATCTCAGCAGTTCCAGGTTCTATGCTGGCTGAGGCTTTTCTTTTGTCTTTATCTATCATAAAAAAAGAAAAATTCTCATTGGGTAGCTTTCGGTGTGTAAATGCAATATGACAGAAGAACGAAAAAAAAATGTAATCCACATCTGAAAAAAAAACTTTGTTATTCTTTTTTTCTTTGTTTTGTTGTGTAAAAATCTAAACCCCCCCGTACTTGTGCTCCTTCCGTCTGCACTCTAACGAGTAAATAAATGAAGATTGACCTCGCCGTTGCTCGGAAGCCAAAGTGCTGACAGCCAGACAGTAAGCGAGTAAAAAGAAAAGGCGCTTTCATGTCTGACAGGGGAACGCAGCACCTGCAGCACAGAACAAAGTGATTGGCTTAATTACTTCAAAGACTCCCCATTCGCCTCAAACAGCGTCAGATCACCTCGGAATGATTAAACACTGTCAAACACGGTCGATAATCCTCAACATGGCGGTGGTAGGGGTGAAGGGTGGCGGGGTGGGGTGGGGCAGAGCAGTTCAAAACAAGACAAGTGGTAGAGGTTGAAGGGGAGGGGTGGCAAGGTTGGGGAGTAAGGGGGAGTGGGGGTGTGTGGGGGGGTTGTAATTGTGGCAAAGAAGTGCAGTAGTTCGCTCTCTTTCTTAAGTGCAACAGTACAGTTAAGTGCTGTAAACTATTCGGATACGAATACAAATAAACATGCATACGAACACACAGGCAGTACAGACGAAGCAGTACGACATCTCCATGGCAACTGATATGGAAACATCAGTTTAAAGAGTGGTGCAGTATCCGGATGTTTCCATATTCACAGGGGGGAAAAAAACAACGACAACAACCAAAAAAAAAAACAAAGAAGAGAGTAGATCTGGTGGAGGAAGTGTGTGTGTGTGTGTGTGTGTGTGTGTGTGTATGTGTGTAGGTGTATGTGTGTGTGTCTCTGTGTGTGTAAAGGGATGAATAGGCAAGGTGGCTGCAGAAGAGAAAGGGAGGGCGGTTGATTCCAAAGTGGATACAGTGAAAAAAACACTTTGCCTTTATTCCTCCCTCCTTCTCTCTCTCTCTCCCTCTCTCTTTCGTTTTTTTTTTTTTTTTTTCCTTTTCTGTTTCAAGTGAGCAGCGAGTACTCACTGTTGGTCTCCATGCTCTCGCAAAGCTCCGTCTTGACCTCTCCGTTGGGCCGGTCGCCGGCCTTCTGGCTCAGCTTCCCGGACATGGTGGCGGCGGTGACGATGGCCTTGAAGCTGCGCTTGCGCTTGGGCACGTTCTGCTCCGGGTGGAAGATGATGATGTACACCTTGGGCATGTAGAGCATCCCCAGCGACACCGAGGCGCTCAGGCTCATGGAGATGGTCAACGTGGCCGTCTGGATGTACATCTGAAGAAGGGGGGGGGGGCAGGAGAGGAGGATAGAGAGAGAGAGAGAGAGAGAGAGAGAGAGAGAATGTATTTATTTTATGAATTGCACTGATGCTATGGTACTGCTTTCTGTTCTGTCTGACTGCTTTGCAAATCTGACTACCCCTTGTCATGCCGATGAAACACTTTGAATCTGAATCTGAGAGAGAGAGAGAGAGAGAGAGAGAGAGAGAGAGAGAGAGAGAGAGAGAGAGAGAGAGAGAGAGAGAGAGAGAGAGATGAGGAGGGGAGATAGATAAAGGAGGGGGAGGAGAGAGGGGGAGGGAGAGAAGAGGATGAAGAAAGAGAGATATGAAAAGAGAGAGGGGTAAAGATAAAGAGAGAGAGAGATAGTTGGATAGGGGAGGTGGAGAGAGAAGGGGACAGAGAGAAGAGGATGAAAAGAGAGAGAGAGTTTTCAGAGAGATGAAGGGAGAAAGGGGGGTAAAGAGAGAGAGATGAATAGGTGGGGTGGAGAGAGAGGAGGGTGAGAGAGAGGTGGAGAGAGAAAGGGGGGTAAAGAGAGAGAGAGAGAGATGGTGAGGGTGAGAGGGGTGGAGAGAGAGAAGAGGATGAAGAGAGAGAGCAAGAGAGAGATGGATAAGGGAGGGTAAAGAAAGAGGGGGAGAGGGGGGTGACAATAGATAGAGAGAGAGTGATGGAGAGAGAGGGGGTGATGGAGAGAGAGGGGTGAGAGAGTGACGGGGTAGGTACAGACAGATGGACAGGGGTGATAGAGAGAGATAGGAGGAGAGGAAAAGAGATGGAGGGGGAGAGATAGAGGCAGAGAGAGAATGACAAGAGTGACAAGGCAGAGATAGACACATATAGAGAGAGTGATAGAGAAAGATATGGTGAGAGAAAGTGACAAAGCAGAGAACCAGAGGGTGAGAGTAATAGATAAATAGATATTGAAAAAATGGAGAGATCGAGAAGACAGAGATGGAGAGAGAGAACAGCAGTAGTGAGAAAGAGAGAGAGAGGGGGGGGGGGCGAAAGAGATTAGGAACATGCACCAGTGATGAGGTCACCAGAGAGTGTGTGTGTGTGTGTGTGTGTGTGCATGTGTGCGTGTGTGCATGTGTGTATGTGTCCATGTGTATCTGTGAGTGTGTGTGTGTGTGTGTGTGTTAAAAGGACAAAACACCTCCGCACAGTGTTTGAGCTTGTCTCCAGCTGCTCACGAGCCCTACTGGGCAGATGGTGGAGTTTTGCCCGTGATGTGATCTCCACCTGTTTAGGTTCGCCCAAACCGCTTGATACGCTCCATAAGCGCTGTATACGGCTCAACAGGGCATCCCAATCCCCTGTGTACGCCACTGGGAATCATGCTCAGACTCTAAACAGTCAAAACTCATCTCTCTCTCTCTCCCTCTCTCTCTCTCTCTGTTATTTTTCTCTCTCTGTATTCTTTCTCTCTTCTTTCTGTATTCTCTCTCTCCATCTCTCTCTTTTTCTCTCTGTGACCTCTCTTTCTGTCTCCCTCTCTTTCTCTCTCTTTATCTCTGTATTCAGTCTCTTCTCTTTCTATTCTCTCTCTTTTCTCTTCTCTGTAATCTCACTTTCTGTCTCTCTCTCTCTCTCTCTCTCTCTCTCTCTCTCTCTCTCTTTTCTTCTCTCTGTATTCTCCCCCCTCTCTCTCTCTATTTTCTCTTCTCTCTGTAATCTCTCTTTCTGCCTCTCTCTCTCTGGGGGAAGCTGGCAGAGTGATTCACCTAAAGGAAGCCACCGACAGCTTTTCTCAAGACCTCATTACACACGGGCCTTATCAACACACCTGTCAGAAAGTACAGTGACAACCTGATGTACCGAAACGCTGCGCAGCCAATTCTGTCCAGACACACACACACACGCTTTCACACACGAGCGCACACACACGCAAGCACACACACACACACGAATGCACGGAAACGCACACAAACACTCCTTCATACAAACAGACAGACACACACACACAGAGACGCATATGCACACACACACCCACACACACACACACACACACACACACACACACACACACACACACACACACACACACACAGAGTGAGAAGGTGAAATCCTCCAGGGGTGGCCACTCATCTGTATCCGTGTCTACAGCGGGAGGTAAAATTAGAGCGAATGCTTCCTAGCAGATGGCCAGTCACGCCTCAGCCAAAAACACAGGCTTGGCTAAGGTAGGCCACACACACACAACACACACACACACACACACACACACACACACACACACACACACACACACACACACACACACACACACACACACACACACACACACACGGAAGCTCCAGCCAATGGAAAAAAAACACAAATACACACACACACACACACACATACAGTACATGTATGTGTGGTAAGGGGATCATAGTGATGTATGGTTCAATGCCAACTACAGGTCAGGGGCAATGTGGGCCAGGGTGCAACCGTAAGGAGAAAAAAGCCCATCATGGAACATTACAGTAGGTTCCAGAGAACCCTGATCATCAGTGACAATGATAGTCAGCAAGTGTGTGTGTGTGTGTGTGTGTGTAGCCACATGTGTGTGTCTGTGAATGCAAGGACACATGCATGAATACATATGGGGTTTTTGCAGCAGCAGCAGCCTAGTCTATTGTGTGTGTGTGTGTGTGTGTGTGTGTGTGTGTGTGTGTGTGTGTGTGTGTGTGTGTGTGTGTGTGTGTGTGTGTGTGTGTGTGTGTGCAAAGCTACATGTGTGTGTTTGTGAATGCAAGGGCACATGAATTGTGTGGGCATGTATGTGTATATCGGAGCATGAGCTGATTCTATGTCCATGCATGTGTAAATGTGTATATCTTATAAATGTGTTTGTCAGTGGGTATGTGGTCATTGAGTTGATGTACTGTACGTGTGTGTGTATGGACATGTTTATATGAGGAAAACATATATACTGTATGGCTAAGTGTGTCTGAGAGCGAAAACCATGCCCTTGAAGTGTGTGTTTGGAAGTGAATGTATGTGAGACTATGGGCTTCTGTTGAGTGGATGGCTATGTATTTACGCCATGGCGTATGGGTTTATGGGTTAGTCATGGCTGCATGTGCCTATTATGCATGTTTATTCCACTGCTCGGTTGAGTTCCCCATTGTCCTGCGTTCTAGAAGGGGGTGCATTAACTTTAGATATACGCACGGCTATGAAGTAGTTCCATTGTTTTTGACCTTATAGCACTTGAATATTAATGCGCCACGTTCTATGGAACGGTTAGAGATAATTACCGTTAATTTGAAACATTGTTTCAGCTAGAAAAGAAACATTGTTACAGGATGTCTGACCTACCAGAAATAACATTTAATGTATACGGAAAATACGGCGATTTCGCCAACTGGGCCAAGGCAGAGCTGTGGGGAGACGAGGAGCCCCAAGAAAGCCGAAATAAAATAAGATGACAACAAAGAGGAAAAGTTGGCCTACCACAACACCGAAGGACAACAAGAGGCACAAGCTCATGAGCGCCGATGACTTGGACATACTTGAAAGCCAGAAACACGAACAAAACACCAAGAAATCCACTGCTTGGGCAGTAAGTGTATTCAGTGGCTGGCTTAACGAAAAAAATGTTACATTGGATGAAGTTGATCTGGACGAAGAATCCCTAAACATGCATATTCGGATGTTTTATGCAACTGTCAGAACAACCGAAGGCAACGAATATTCAGTGCCTAGCCTTATGTCCTTAAGAGCAGGTCTCAATCGCCACTTTACGAGATTTAACATAATAATGAACCCGGCATTTAAAACAGCCAATGATGTTTTTAAAGCGGTTGTTAAGACCTACCGCAAGGCCGGGAAAGATGTCAGTGAACACCATCCCTCCATCTCTAAGACTGATTTGCAGGCCATTCGCACCTCCTTGTACCTGTCGCCCAGCACTGCAGCTGGGCTTGTCAGAAAGGTGTGGTTCGACATCCAGTTAAATCTGGCCCGCAGGGGAAGAGAGGGGAATCGTGAGCTTCACCAGCATTCATTCCTCGTAAAGAAAGACGATGATGGGGTGGAATATGTGTGCCTCGCATACAACGCAGACACGAAAAACACAAGAAGGCGAGTGACCCGACCAACCAGCTTTACAGAGGCTTCATGTTTGCGCAGGCTGGCGATCCGCTTTGCCCAGTTGCGAGCTTCAAGAAGTACACATCAAAATGCCCACCTGGCGCAAAAGCTTTTTATCTGCACCCACTGCGTTCATCGCAGGCAATATTAGACAGACAGGACTACTGGTACTCCAAAGAGCCGATGGGTGTCAACTTCCTAGGGAAAATGCTCCCGCGCATCAGTGAGGCTGTTGGACTCTCCAAGCGGTTCACCAATCATTCATTGCGAGCTACCGCCGTGCAGATGTTGTCCGAGGCAGGACTGGAGAGCCGGCAAATCATGTCAGTGACTGGACACAGGTGCGAGACTAGTCTCAACAGCTACTGGGCACCGACTACAGTGGACAGAAAACGCTGGAGTGGGATCCTGTCCGGGAAGAACGCAACATCTGCGGCAACGGCAACACCACCTGTGGCAGCTCAACCGCAAAAGGAACAAATGGATCTGCCTTTCTCCATGTCCAATTTCACTATAAATGGGAACGTACAGTTCAATCTAACAAAATAAAAATGAATAGGCTAAGGCCTTTTTTTTAAACTCCATGCCTTGCCCTTGACTGTTTTCTATGTAGGCCTAGCCTAGACCCGTTAAAATAGTTCTTTTGGAGTAGCAGTGGTAATGAAATGAAATAATATGATAAATATAATCATAATAAATAGCCTAAAATGTAGAAGTTATTTCTGTAGTAGGCTATATTTAAAATGTGGCAACAGTGGAATAAGCGGGATAATGGACTAATGTGCATCTGTGTATGTGTGTGTGTGTGTGCGTGTGTGTGTGTGTGTGTGTGCTAATGTGCATCTGTGTTGTGTGTGTGTGTGTGTGTGTGTGTGTGTGTGTTTGTGTGTGTGCGTGTGTGCTCATGTGCATCTGTGTGTGCGTATGTACATGTGTGACTGTTATGTTGATCTTTAGTGTGTGTGTGTGTGTGTGTGTGTGTGTGTGTGTGTGCACATGTGCGCTAATGTGCATCTGTGTATGTGACTGTGGGCATGTGCCGTACGTGTGTGTGTGCGTGGGCGTAGGCTTGGGCGGCCGGGGTGAAATGATGACAGTGGCTTTTAGGCCAGTGTGAAATCCGAGGGTATTAATGCTCGCTGACATTTACAGGCCTGCGCTCGGCGGTCAGGCAGCAGTAACAGGGGACCAGGGAGAGAATGACGGAGAGCGAGAAAGAGAGAGAGAGAACGGGAGAATGAGAGAAAGGGAAAGACACAGGGGGGAGAAAGAGAGAGAAAAAACGAGGTAGAGCA
>NC_085010.1:15563699-15571199 GCF_963854185.1 Sardina pilchardus
GAGTAGCAGCATCGTAGCATCTGGCCTGAGTCACGCAGGTCCACCCAGGGCCCCCGTCACCCCTCCTCACATCCGGCCACCGCTGATGCCACCGACTCCCTGCTCCCTCCCAGCAGCAACAGGTTCTGGCCTCAAGAGAGGGCAAAAGTGTGTGTGTGTGTGTGTGTGTGTGTGTGAGTGTGTGTGTGTGTATGGGGGGAGGGATGGTGAAAGCAAACACCAACAGTGAGAGTCTCTTCGACAAAACTGGGTCATCTCGCACCGAGGGACTTTAAGAGGCGCCACCTAAACCGCTGGAGCGTTTACAAAAACAAGGCCAATCTATGTATGGCCAGCGTGGACGCCTTGAGCTTGACAGCGCGATATGAGCGGCCTTTAATGAAAAATCTGATTTGCCGCCGTGCGCTTATGGAACACGAGCTTGAGCGCGATGGCTCCATCTGAGCATGCCTGGATGAGTCAGGACTGATATCGGAGGGAAGACAAGCGTAAATGAGCACAGCCAGGGTGTGTGTGTGTGTGTGTGTGTGTGTGTGTGTGTGTGTATGTCTGTGTGTGTGTGTGTGTGTGTGTGTGTGTGTGTGTGTGTGTGTGTGTATGTGTGTGTGTGTGTGTGTGTGTCTGTGTGTGTGTGTGTGTGTGTGTGTGTCTCATGTGTCTCAATACAAACACTGCAATTGTTCAGCCAATCAGAATGATTCATTTCTCAGCGGTAAGCTCCGGCAGTTCAATAAAGTGTTTTAGACAAAAGAGGGGGGAAAAAACATGGGTGCCCATCCTCTCGTCTGCTTGGCAGTTAAACTAATACATTCAGTTAAAAAGGAGAGGGGGGGGGGGGGTGCTCCATCCAGAGTGAGAAGTGACTTATATCTCATTCAGCAGGGGTATGATATGATACGATATAGCCAATATTCTCTCTGCTCTGTTGAGTTTCCTTCAGTCAACGCGCTTCGTTTCTTTTTTTTTTTGCGAACAAACCAAAGTCATGGAGAATAGCCGATTAGCCACACTTGGCTGCCCTGGCCGCTCTCTCGCTCTGCCGTACAGACTCGTCTGTGGAAAAGTCAATACAGAGCATTTTCCCATTACCACCATCCATAACTATCACTTAAGCCAGGGCTTTATTTCCCCAAGACAGGCAGGCTGGCAGGCTGTTCGCCTCAGGACACCCCAGGTGAAAAAAAGCAAAAAGACATGTGGTCATTACCGCAAGGGCACAGGTGGATGCTAACCGCTAGTAATCACTGGGTTATCATGCCACAAGAAATACAGCGATGGAGGACTGAGAAACTGTATTATAGAAACTAGCTTTTGGTTAGTTCTTGAAGTTTACAAAAAGTATAACTTTGTTCTTACCAACCAACATAGGGGAGGTATTTGCTATCCTATTTGTTGTTTGTTTGTTACAATAAATGGAGCAGAAAAAGATAGACACACTTAAAACAAACTAATTGTTTGGTAGTATAGTGTATAGTACCCTATTCAGTATGTACCACAGCATACAGTAAATAGTATTGTAAATATACAATACAACTTACACAAAATGTGAAAAGATAATAAATCTTTCTAAACTGTCCATTTTTCAGTGTCTTTGGCTTTGCTTGTTTGTTGTAATCGATGCTAATGCCTGGTGTACAGGAGCAGCACATGAGAGAGAGAAGATGTGTGTGTGTTGGAGAAAGGTAGTGTGAGTGTGTGTGTGAGTGTGTGTGTGTGTGTGTGTGTTGTGTGTCTGTCTGAATATGTGTGTGGGAGCCTGATGTATATGGACACCCCTCTGGGGTAAAGAGCTGCTCCATCACCCGGCCATTACCGCTGCACTCTGAGCCAAGTGCAGACACACGAGCGGAGCGAGAGGAGCCATTTTTCAAGAGCCTTCCCAAAAAGCCCCGGTATCGGGCAGAGGATCATTGTCTTGAGGGGCACTCCGCCTTGACAATTCATTCGCTCTCGCTCTCGCTCGCTCACTCGGCGCCACACCCGACCCGCTTTCTTCCAGCGCATCCGACCGAAATTCCAGACATCCGAGCATCCGCGCTTTCCAAAACAAACTCGTATTACTCCTCTCACCCACACACACACACACACACACGGACACGGAGGGGGGGAAAAAAAGACAATGGTGTAATCAACTCGATAGCACAGCAGGCGAATAGCAATCTTCGCGCTACTTGTTGAAACACCCACTGGCTTGCCATTACAAATGCTCTTACATGCTCTGAGTGAAAGACCACCAAAGTTTAATACATACTCAGACACTTGCATGCTCTCTCTCTCTCTCTCTCGCTCTCTCTCTCTCTCTCTGTCTCTCTCTCATACACACATGCACACAAACAAATGGACTCACTTTCATATCCCCTGCCCAGTCTCTCTCCCTGTTTCTGTCTCACATTACACATATGCATGCTCTCACACACACACACACACACAAATATATACAAGCATTCCATCCACTCACTGTATGTTTATCTCTCCCTCTTTCCCTCTCTCGCTCCTTCTCTCTCTTGCACACAACACCCCCCCACACACACACACACACACATACAAACACCCTCTCTCACTAAAAAAAAAAACATGAGCATATCGTGTAGCATTAACAATGCTGACTGAAGTATTTGTTTTCTTTGTGAGGCTGTGAGAAAGCAACCAATTCCTCAGTGCCGTGAGCGCTCTTTGGGAGATATTGTGCTGCACATTCACGCACACACACACACACACACACACACACTCACACACACACACACACACACACACACACACACACACACACACACACACACACACACACACACACACACACACACACACACACACTCACACACACACACACACACACACACACACACACACACACACACACACACACACACACCCACCCACAGCCACACACACACACACACAAATTCACACACAAACACACACACACACACGCACACATGCACACACACACACACACACACACACACACACTCACACAAATACACACGCACACTCACACTCACACACACACAACCTAACCTGGGAAGAGCCACACTGCATGGTGTGGTGTGGTGTGGTGTGGTGTGGTGCGGTGTGGAGGGTGTACTCACACAAAGCTTCAGAGTAATGGGCTTTAATAAAATCTCCAGTCCTGTTGCTCAATATTGCATTACTACATCACACTTGCCTGCTGCAATGAGCTGCTGGGGAGAATGCGACAGGAGCAGAGCACAAATGTGTGGGTGGACCACAAAAATGAAAACGTGTGTCACACACATGTGCGCAAACACACACACTCTCTCTCCCTCTCTCACACAGACACACACACACGCACACACTTAGACACAGACACATACACACACATTCACAAACAGACACGTGGCACGTATCATGAATTTACACACAGACACACCAACACACACACACACATACACACACGCACAAACACACACACACACACACACAGACACGGTGCGTTAGGATGTGCTCCAGTTCCAAACAACCCACAAGGTCTAATTCAACATGTGAGCCATGCTGTGTTCACAGCCACCCCCTGATCCTCAAGCCTCCACACACACACACACACACACACAGTCACACACACACACACACACACACATGCCTCACTCATCTGGCATTCCAACGCTTGTGTGCCTTCCCTAATTAGTTTTAAAGTCCTTGAAAAGAGACAGAGAAAAGAGAGAGAGAGAAAAAATCTGTCTTTTTAGATTGCATATTCCTGGTATCATCGTCCTCCTCCTCCTCTTCCTCCTCCTCCTCCTTCTCCTCTTCCTCTTCCACCTCTTTCTCTCACTCTCTCTTTCAGCACCCCGAGCTTAAGAAGCTCACATCGGCAAACAATCTGGACTCACCTTCTGCCTCTCTCTCTCTCTCTCTCTCTCTCTCTCTCTCTCTCTCTCTCTCTCTCTCTCTCTCTCTCTCTCTCTCTCTCTCTCGCGGGAGATAATCATTCATGTCATATTTATCTTTTCGGAGGGGGCCAGACCGGGCCAGGCCGCGGTGTTTGAGAGGCCGGTGGGCACCATCTACTACACCCACGCACTCCTCCCTTGCCCTGCCCTGTCAGAGCTTCTCCACCTCCACCTCCACCTCCACCACCTCCACCATCACCACCACCATCGCTGCTGCTGCACCCTCAGGGGAGTGATGCCGAGGCAGGGAAGAGATGGCAAAACGGGTGAACTACAACTGGCCTCTCCGCTGCACTTAAGAGACAACAACAACACAAGCTTAAAAACATATGTAAAACACACAGACACACACACAGACGCACGCACGCACGCATGCACACACACACATACATACACACACACACACACACACACACACACACACACACACAAAGACACACACGACACGCACACACAAAACACAGAAACACTCACACACATAGCCTACACACAAACACACACACACATACCCACAATTTCTCTAATGTAAGCAACTCTTGGGTGAATTTAAAACATCAGAGTCTTTCTCTCTGTGTCACATTCACTCATGTTAGTGGGCCACACACACACACACACACCAGGGGACCGAGGGGGACAGGGCTCAAGGGCCAGCCCCACGGTGAGGAATTCGTTAATAGGCCAAGTGTGCAAAATATAGTTGCTCATAATTAAATGATGTTGATTTTACATGAAGAGGGGTTGGGAGGGGGGCTGTGAAATGATGCACGGCTAAAGATCCTAATCGGATTTGTAACGCTGAAAGAAGCTCTATAAAGAAGTGTTTTCTTTGACTAGACAGAGTAGTTTACTTTCACGTCACTGTGCAGTGTCAGTCCACAAAAGCTGATTTCCACTGAGTTTAAGAGCATTATATGCTATTCTGAGGACGTATAGCCCTTTTTATCCAACTTCTAATTGATTTTATGCATGGAAGGCCCTTTAGCCAGATCATATATTTCCGTCAGCTCTGTTGTGGTGGTTGTTGTTTTAGTGTACAGTACCTGTTTACACGGACCCAGCCCGGTGTTGCACCTGATGAATGAGTACACTGAAGGATTTATGTGCGTGTCAAAGTCGAGTAAAGAGTTGCCCTGTCGGGCATAAACAAGATGTTTAGTGTCTGAGTGAGCACAAGAGAAGCAGAATATAACAGAAGATGCCCCTAAAACACAGCTGATGCTCCACTGGAGATATATGTGCTGGCTGAAGAGCCTTCCATGGTAAAAACGGCATTACTAAATGTGCTTGACCTCGGAGTGTTCAAACCAAAGGAATCATTTGAATTCGCCCCATATGTTTGGGAACACTCTCAAGCGATATGAAGAGATAGGTCTCCACAAACAGACACAGACATAGACACCGGGTCACCATTCAAATAGCAATGTTTGTTTACTCCAAACACATTTGAATGCAACAGTTCAAAGGAAACACATTTGCCTCAGTTTCCGTTTGCGTCAGTTCAAAGAATTTGAGCACACCTTTGATCTGAATGGACAAGAGCCAGTAGGAGTAAGAGCTGGCCCCTTTATCAGCACTGTTGCGCTGTGGTTTCTATCCAAGCGAGTTACACAGGAACCCATCTGCTTTGCTTCTTCGGGGGAGGGCTGTTAAACAGGCAACACCAACTAAGCAATTAGCCACAAAAATCACCCTCAGGTGCGCTTCAAAAAGGAAATGGCGGCAGGGAACATCGCTAGCCAGTGGCTTTCTAGAATTATGCTCATCACACTATCACATGCTGCGCGCGCGCACACACACACACACACACACACACACAAAGTTGGAGACCATCCTGTGCAGTTCACCTGCGGTGTCAGCAGGTGCAGTACTGTGGCAGCTGAGGGCATTCCTCAGGTGCGTGCGTGCAGGTATGTGGGGGACCGACTGCTGTGTGCGGGCAGGTGTTTTTAACGGGGGAGCGACATTTGGCACGACATGAGAGTGAGCGAAAACGTCACCTTCGCTTTGCGCTTTCTGCTGACAAACATCAAACGCTCGAGCGCACAGCATACACCCTGGAAACGAGTTTTGACAGTCAGAACATGAGATTCTTTTCTACTAAAGGCAAGGATGATACCCATTCTGCATTGCACAGCACGAACACACACACACACGCGCACGCAGGCACACACACACACACACACACACACATACACACACACACAGAGAAACACAAACACACACGCACGCACACACACACGCACGCACACACACACACACACACACAAACACACAGAGAAACACACACACGGATGCTCCATTTTGAGTTTCTCTCTAGCCGAACGGCATGAATTGCAAATGCGAGTGAAAAAGGAGGCGAAGCAGAACCCACACATTTGCTCGCCGCCTTCACTTGATTTCCGCTCGTCATTGAATGGCGTTGTCATAGCACCGTCGTTCCCACGGCAAACGTATGCTTTTTTGTGCAGAGCCCCGTCGGGAGCTCTTCAATGACACCCTTTTTTATCATCCCAAAGTCGCACAATGTCGCCTTCGCCTGCTATCAGTCAAAAAATATGTATACTTATTAGAGAAAAGACGCACACAAATGATGAGAAAATACATATACATATTTCTGAATAGAGAATAAAAACATGCTTTTTTGGAAACGTCTTAATACGGAGGTGACAGAAAATGATATATTCCCCATTCTGCATCTTACAGCAGAAATGAATGCCTTGGCATCACACTCCAATCATTCGAGGCCCTTGTATTGTAAGTGCTACTCACGGGCTCTGTCTGATGACTGACGGGTCACATCCTACATGGCGTGGCGTGAACGCAGATGAAAAAGAGTGAGAAGACTGTGACATAGTCACCAGGGAGGAGGGGCTAACTGATTCAGACTGACACTGGGCCATCTGCTGTGGTGGGTGTGCAGTCTGCGTTGAGTGAGCCAGTGTGTTTAAATAACTATTTGCGGTATCGGATGCATCCATATGTTTTTTTTTCTTCTTCTTCTTTGATGGTACAGTAGCTGTGTGTGAGGGCAAATATTCCTTTCTTTATGAATTGAAATTGATTTGTGTGTGTGTGTGTGTGTGTGTGTATGTGTATAACAGAGAGAGAAAGAGAGAGAGAGAGATTGTGTGTATTTGTGTGAAGATGCATGTGCATGTGTGCGTGCGTGCGTGCGTGTGTGTGTGTGTGTGTGTACATCTTTCTCTATGTGCAAGCCTGTGCCTCTGTGTGAGAATATTAGCTGAAGACAAAATACGCTAATGATATCTACACAGATGCTGGCACAGCTGAGACCTCATATTGCCAGTATTTGTGTGTAAGTGTGTGAGTGTGTACAGTATGTGTGTGTGTGAGTGTGTATGTGTGTGTGTGTGTGTGTGTGTGTGTGTGTGTGTGTGTGTGGGCGTTCGCATGCTGCACTGGGCTTTTTCATGCTTCTTTATTGCATCCATAATATAGTTTTTTTCTCAGGAATAGGGAAAAAAAAGAAGGGCCTGGCCTTTTAATGCCAGCAGTGAATGCCGTGTTCATGTAGTAAGGGACGTGTCTGATGTTTCGCTTGACCTTTAGTGACCCCGACGCTCAGAAT
>NC_085010.1:15576199-15586199 GCF_963854185.1 Sardina pilchardus
GGACAGGTCCGAGATGTCGCACTTGAGCACGCCGCGGGCCTTGAGCGGGTCCTGCGCGCGCTGCTCGTCGAAGTCGACCAGGATGTGCGGCGGGTCGCGGGCGAACCACACCAGCACGCCCAGCAGCTGCACGGAGATGAGGCTGAAGGTGATGACCAGCTGCGAGGCGGGGCTGATGAAGCGCGGCGCCGTCACCGACTTCTTGCCCTGCTCGAAGATGCGGTGGATGCGGTTGGTCTTGGTCAGCAGCGCGGCGTACGAGAAGCACATGCCCAGGCCCAGGAAGAGGCGGCGGAAGGAGCACACGGCCACGTCGGGCGCGGCGATCATCAGGAAGGTGATGGCGTAGCACAGGAAGATGCCGGTCAGCAGCACGTAGCTCATCTCGCGGCCCGAGGCGCGCACGATGGGCGTGTCGTTGTAGCGGACGAACGTGACGATGACGAAGGTGGTGGCCAGGATGCCCAGCACCGAGACGAAGACGGGCACCACGGCCCAGGGCGAGTACCACTCCAGCTTGATGATGGGGATGGGCTGGCAGCCCGTGCGGTTGGCGTCCGGGCGCTGCTCGTACGGGCACAGCTCGCACGTCAGCTCGCTGGCCTGGAAGTGGTAGCCCTCGCAGCGCTCGCAGTGCCAGCAGCACGGCACGCCCTTGACGATCTTCTTGCGCTCGCCCGTGCGGCACGGGGCACTGCAGATGGACAGCGGCAGCAGGGGGTCGCGCGTCCGCCAGCGCATGACGCTCACCTGGACACCGAGACAGCAGAGACAGACAGACAGACAGAGAGAGAGAGAGACACAGAGAGAGAGAGAGAGAGACAGAGACAGACAGAGAGTGAGAGAGAGAGAGAGACAGGCAGAGTGAGAGTGAGAGAGAGAGAGTGTGAGAGAAAGAGAGATAGAGAGAGACAGAGTGAGAGAGAGAGAGAGAGAGAAAGAGAGACAGACAGACACAGAGAGAAAGGGGGAAAGAGAAACCAGAGCAACAGGAAAGGTAAGCCAAAAAAACGGACGCAGTTCCAAGATCAAGCGAAAGAGAAAACTACAGACATTCTGGGAAAGACTGAAAGAGAGAGAGAGTGTGGAGAAACAGGGAGAGAAGGGGAGATGAACAGGCCTGTCAGGAACAGCTGTGAAAAAGGAAAACCAATACTTCCCCACTACACGGCCTAAGCCAGAGGGAATGGCGCGTCCACTCTCGAAGTACAATTACTAGTGACATACGGCCCTCATAGACTAGCAGTGAAAATGGGAAGCTGTTACCGTTAGGAGACCAGCTGAGGGATATCTTTTCAAGCATTCAGCTAAGCCAGCATTCTAAGCTATTGGCTCAAGCTCTCGCAGGCATGTCTCAAACTCGATGTCGGACTGCGGAACATAATCGTATTTGACACAAATGGGGCAGCCAAGCTATGTCCGTGATATACACGATTGAACGTTTTTACGTAACGACCGATGTTGGAGATACATTCTCCTGTCCTACAAAAAGCAATCTAACATTGAATAAACAAATTAAAAAAACTTTTTTTCTGATGGAATTATGATTTTGACAGGCATTGTGCCAGGAAGAGGCGGGAGGCGAAATTTGTTGATAAGACGGCATTAAACGAGATAGATGAGAAATTGTAATTGATTACACTGCCAGATCCGCCCACAACACTGATCTGTCCTCGGCCTGTTGCGAAAAGAGCTGTCCTTGTGAAAGTATGAGGGAAATTAGGAGGCTAGACAGTTCTGGTTTAATTACTGGAAACTTCCAAATGAACAGCTAGTCTAATGCGACTTATCAAATTAAATATTATCTGCAAATAACCAAATGAAAGAAGAGCCCAATCCCAAAGTAATCCTCAGGGGAATGGATGTTTTTTTTTTTTTTTTTTTTTTTTGCTTGGCTTCTGTTTTCATTTCTGAGCCATGTTCTGAAGACAAGAGAGGGGAGGGAAAAAAACCCATTAGATGACCATGCGTAATTAATTAGTCTTTATTTGTGTCGCTCCTCATCCCACACAAACACTTCTAATAGGACCGAGCAGGCGTGGTGGTGGGTGTGGGGGGGGGGAAACAACGCAAGCTGGAGTCTCCGAAGGACTGTGCCAAGGCTAGCGCTGTTGCACTACTCTCCTCCCTTTTTCCCCCCACGCTGAACGAACAGACGCGCAATCCACACGACCACTGCCAAAACACATGGCTTTGACATTTTCCAGCGCGTGTAAAAGGATTTGAAACTGTAAAAGAGTTTAGCGCGCGCCAAGGGAATTAGGAGGAACTGGAGCACTCGACTTCTAGGCGGAACTTCTTGGAGAACATCCGGAGGGCAGCTGATTGCCTGCTTTTTCCCTCCTACTGCACACCTGTGCGGTGACCGTTGGGGAGCGACAACACAGCTTGTTTATCTCTCTAGTCTCTCTAGTGCTTTACCGGAAAACAGGGAAGCAACGTTGCTCCTAATGGACAAACAACCCTTTCCTGCCCCCCCCTACCTCTCTCTCTCTCTCTCTCTCTTTCTCTTTCTCTCTATCTCTCATTAACACACACACACACACACATATATATACACACACACACACACACACACACACACATCACCAGTTTTTAATTTGTTTGATTTGTCATTCTTTCTCCTGCAAAATGCAAACATGCCATTTCTTTCGCTCTCTCTCTCTTTCTCTCTATCCTTCTATCTCCCTCACTTCTCATTCAATTTCCCCCACTCTCTCTCTCTCTCTCTCTCTCTCCATTCTCCCTCTCCCTCGTTTCCTCTACGCTGAGTATTTTGGCCATGGAAATTTTGCTCATTTAGGAATCCATTAGTTTTTGTTTTTCAGTCAGGCATAAAAGCATTAAGCTCCTATTAGTCTCCTCATCTTTCATCCTGCCAGCTAATGAAGCCCTCTGTGTATTTCCTATCAGCGTAATTGCCAGCAAGGTGGATATCCTCGGTGCGGAAAAATCCCAACACCGGCAAAATATTCACCTGCATTCACTGTACAGCAAGGCAAGGCCTCAGGGAACCCATAATAATTCGTATGACAAGGAATAAATGAGGGGTGAGAATTTGGGAGGGGGTGTTTTTTTTTCTGTCTCGCTATGATTCTGGCTCGTGGCCTTACGTTCAAGTGCAGATTGTTGGACCAGTGGCCGATGACTTTGTACTCGGCGGTGGACCTGTTGTTCATCTGGTACTGGAAGATGTCGTAGCGTCCTGGCGCGTCCCCATTCTCATTGAACACCACGGGGGTCCCAGCAGTCCCTGGAAGGAGAGAGAGAGAGAGAGAGTGTGAGAGAGAGAGAGAGAGAGACAGAGAGAGAGAGAGAGAGAGAGGAGAGGCAGGTGAATTAGTCAGAGGTTCCTGTGAGACCTGTACCAGAGTTTGTTGCTAGAGGAGTTAACCCTTAACAATGCTCGACTGTAGCCTTGGCCATTCCAGGAGTGCTATATGGTTCTGGGAACGCTATACTGTCAGTGCGGCATTGAGGCTCTCAAGGCAATCACGACGAACAGGAGAAGAAAAGACTAATTTTCCCCCCCACACCTATACGCCAGTATTGGTACTGTAGGACTTATTGCGTGACAGTTTGAGTATCTGGAAGTGTGTGCATACATGCATATGTGTGTGTGTGGGTGTGTGTGTATACAGTATCTGTCTCTCTGTGTGTGTGTGTGTGTGTGTGTGTGTGTGTGTGTGTGTGTGTCTGTGTGTGTCTGTGTGTGGCTGTGTGTGTGAGTGCGTGTGCATATATAAAGCCTAAGCCCCGAACTCTCCGATGCTCGATTCCCACTTCTCGGCTCTACCTGTCGCCGGCGCCTGGAAGCCGGCTCAGGTGTCAGAGCTATAAATAATGCATTGGGGCGGCCAGCAGAAGGAGTGCAGAGACAGAGAGAGAGAGAGAGAGAGAGAGAGAGAGGGAATGAGAGAAAGAAAGAGAGAGACAGAGAGAGAGGGAATGAGAGAAAGAAAGAGAGACAGATAGAGAGGGAATGAGAGAAAGAGAAAGAGAGAGAGAAAGACAGAGAGAGTGGAAATGAGGGAAAGAGAGAGAGAGAATTGCTGCATCGTCGGAGGTGTAAGCTACACTACCTCCCCAGGCAGCTCGAACTTTACAGATGGTTCCCTCTCTCCTTTCTCTCTCCCTTTCCCTCTTGCGTGCCTTCTCTTTCCCTCTCTCTTTCTCTCCCCCTCTCTTGTGCCTTCTCTTTCCCTCTCTCTTTCTCTCTCCCTCTCTTGTGCCTTCTCTTTCCCTCTCTCTCTCCCTCCCTCTCCCATGCCTTCTCTTTCCCTCTCTTTCTCTCCCTCTCTTATGCCTTCTCTTTCCCTCTCTCTTTCTCTCCCTCTGCCGATCATGCTAAATGCACTGCACCCTCCTCTGTCTCCTCCCACTTACTCTGTGTTCCAAGTGGATATTTCAGGATTGGGGGGGGGGGGGTGTTATGTAGATCTGGGAGATCAAAGGAAGCGAGTAATTACAAACACGCATATATTAAAGGGAGGGTGCGGCAGCGGCGGACGACTAAAAATTTCCTGCGGATTCTCCCGTTCGTCACCGGGAGCGCCCGCAGTACACCGAGACCCCCGTCACGTCAGATGGCGAGAGGATAAGAAGTCATTGAGAGGGTAAGAGAGGAGAGACGTGCCGAAAAAGTGAAACAAGTCCAGAGAGAAAGAGAAGGAGCGGAAGCGAGTGAGTGAGTGAGTGAGGATGGAGGGAAGACAGGCAGAATGAGAGGGGGATCAGTAGAGTGACAGAGAAAGAGAGGTAATAATAGTAGCTGTCCACACAGCAGCATGAGTTTGGCGTGTCACCGTATCGCTCCGTGCTATTCTTAATACAGTCTGCTGGAGACAGGGCGGGCGGGTGCTTCCACGGGATATTCTCAGCCAACTGCATCCACCGGTAATGAGGGGATGGTGGGGTTCCGCGTCGGAGCGTTGGCCGGGGCAAACCCCTGTGACACCAACACACCCCAATAGTCTGTCGCAGGGTAGACGGACGCAAATTAAAACTACGGGTCAGGAAAGAAAACGAAAAAAAAACACACACAAAAAAAGATTATTCTCGGTTTGGCGCCTTAGCTTGCCCGGACATCCCCCGTCCAGCTTACAGACGGCACACGCAGGTGTTAATTAGAAAAGACAGGAAGGCTTGTCACCATTATCCGCAGCTTAGGGCATGGTTACGCACTGCACTCCTCTGCTTAGCACTCCCCATTTCTCCTTTTTTTTCCCCTCCTTCATTTTTCCGTGGGCGTAATCTCCAAGCTCAGCCGAGCTCAGGAATGGGGCCCGGGAATGATGTCAATTAAGGGGCATTCCATCAAATTTTAATTAAAAGCAAGGGGAGGAAATGTGCCAATATATCACCACGGTAACTCAATAGACCTTTCCCAAGGAGGGTCACCGAGAGTTTTCCGGAATCTTCTAATTCATTCCAGGCATGATCAAGAACGTCCGAAGCAGGAGAAAACTACTGTAAGCTTGTTCACACCACTGAGCAAACGGGAGGGCTGCCCTTAAGGGAACTCGGCTTGTGACTTTCTGGCTCGAGGGCTTGTTTCAAAGCACTTTCCCCCACCAGCGAGAGTGGCAGTGGACAGCGAGGCTATAGCTAATAGGGCTATCGAGTGCCTCGGCGCTCTTTCTCTCTCCACTCACGCACGCCTCGCTCCTCACAATTATGGGAATCACAGCACCTCATCATAAACGTCCGACGGCAACAGAGACTGGGAATTCTGCCCCTGCTACGAGTGAAAATCTGGTGCATTCGTCGGTTTGGCACCAGTTTAGTCTCATTAATCCGAGCCATCTAATCAAAACGCGTCGCTGACAGATGGGTTAGTGCTGCTATGTATTTCATCCATTTTTCCCTCTCGCGCTTTGATTATTCTCAAGCTGTGATGATACAGTATGTGTGGAAATACTTGAGTGAAAAAAAGTCAAAAATAAAGATTAATTCATACAGTCTTGCATGCATTCATTAATCAGACGATTTCATCCAAAGCTATTTGCATTAAATATTTACATTTCATTAAGTATACATTATCATCAGGAGCCTATATGGTCACCCTATGATCTGGATGTTGCCATAATATTGCTCTGCTCATTTCCCTTTCCATAAGAAATCCAATTATGATTTCATGTCTCTTCATCAGGAGTAAAATACATTTTTTCGTTCATTTAGTCACTTTTTTCCTTCTTTTTTCTGCCCCTGACCTCAAACTACCTATCTGTGACACTCCCTTTCCAGCTTTTGCACAGTTTGTCAAACGAGACAAGCCATCTTGACGAGGCTGCGGAGAAAATTAGCGTGAAGAGAATAGCTGGCGTCTGTCTCCTCATCCTACTTTGGTATCTGATGAGAATATGACTAACAAAATGATTGGCTCCTCCGATTGGATCTGTGTGGAAATGAATCAGCAACTTGGCATGAGGCCCTTTCCCCCTGTCAAATGAGTGTTTATGCACCCCCCCCCCGGCACAGACACGATCAAACTTTGACTTTCAGGCCTCGCTTAGCTACTCTGAAGGAGAACATACACACACGCACGCACGCACGCACACACGCACGCACACACACACACACACACACACACACACACACACACACACACACACACACACACACACACGCACACACACACGCACACACACACGCGCACACACACACACACACACACACACACACACACACACACACACACTATGTACCTGGCCAGCAGCTGATATGTTCGCGTGGCTGAACGGTCATTACTAGATGTATTTCGACATGCCGATTTGGCACCTGCCCGCCTCACCAGGCATGACCTGAGGGGGAGGGTTGGATCAGTGATTTTTTTCCCTCTCGGCTCGGCTTTCATCGTCCAGGCTCTGGGAACGTTCCCTCTTGATAAATGCCGAACTCCTATATATATATATATATATAAATATATAAGTTGTGACGGTCGCAGAGAGTGTGAGTCTATGGACCGTTTTGCATATCAAAGGAATGCAAGTGAGTAGACTACTTGAAATTCACTTACCATTGAAGAGCCCAATTCATTCACTGAATCAAGAAACAAGGCTGTCTCTTTCTCTCTCTCTCTCTTCCCCACTCTCTCTCTCTCTCTCTCTCTCTGTCTCCCTCCATCTGTCTTTCATAAGTGATAATGTAATTTAATCCAATCACTTAGCGTACAAATTCCTCCTAATAGCTTGATCGTGTTCCACAACTAAGAGTTCAAAAGGCCAATAGCACCCATCCAGGTGTGTAAGGGAACCTTAGACAAATGAGAGTCAGAGGAGGATCGATGCTGAAGAGCGGGCTGACGGATGATTCCTCAACACTTCACCGCCCCCACCCCCCCCTCTCCCACCCCCCACATCTCTGCCTCGGTCATTTACAGTTGGGTGGGCCTTCTCTCTCTCTCTCTTTCTCTCTCTCTCTCTCTCTCTCTCTCTCTCTCTCTCTCTCTGTGTGTGGCTTGTGTGCGGTGAAACTGGACTCTGACGTTACTAATATCCCGGCTAAGAGGCAAGAGGCAGGGATGACACTGCCATGGGAGATAAACAGTGCAGCCCGGCGGCTGCCAAGAAGCCGCCCCCCCCAGAGCTTTCTCAGTGCAGCAAAAACAAGCTGCTTCCAAAGTTTCAAATTTTGAAACCAACTGGAGAAGGCCAAAAAAGAAAAAAAACAACAACAGCAACAAACAAACAAAAAAAAAAAAACAGAAAATGACTTCCTGCATCTGCTGCTGATATTTTGACAGATTGTTACGGAGGCAGTGCCACCGAGATAAACAAAACGTGCCGATTGCAGTGGAAACACTGCATATTGGAAAATGGAATGCATATGCTCCGGAATAAACAAATAGTTTTGGGGAGACACAAAACAATAAGAAGCCGTGGCTAAATTGAGCTACAAATGGGGCACATATCATAATATTTTACAACTCTGTTCTGACCGGTCCAGAGCATTTCCATGGACCTTCAATTAATCTTCCCCATTTGGCCTCCTAAAGCTGCCAAATCTAGCTTCACAGCGCAAGTGAACCTCGTAACGATGCTGTAGCTGAACCTGAAATCAAACTTAATGATCAGGTGCACCAGCCAACCCCTGTCGTCCTCCCTGGACTGTTCCACAAATTAGGTCCATACATTGCGGCTTAAAATCACTAAGCTCCATTACATCAACACAGCTGACAGCTGTAATGACCGACCTGTCGTGAACACATGGCACATAGTTTATCAGGCATAAAACACACACACACACACACACACACACACACACACACACACACACACACATACAAACACACAACAACCTTTATTACAGCGAGCAAAGACGCCCTTTTTTAATGGAACTGTTTGTGGTGATAGATGGTGATTTCAAATTTCGGGCACAAAAGATTTTCTTCCATAGACATGTGTTGGGGTTTCATTTTTATCCTTCAAAGAATGTTTTGGTTTTTTTTGGTGGGGATTGGGTGGATGAAGGAGTGGGTATGTGTGTGTGTGTGTGTGTGTGTGTGTGTGTGTGTGCATGTGTGCAAGTACAATATGTGGTTTGTGTGTGTGCGTGTACATGTGTACGTAAGTGGTATGTACTGTATATGTGTGGTGGTGTGTGTAAATGTGTGTATATCAGGTCTGTGTCAATGACTGCGTTTACATGCACTTTAGTATTCCAGTTATGAGGCTTATCCCGATTTTGATCATATTCAGGATATGGTGTTTACATGAACACAGAGAAACCCGGTTATTAATATCCCCGTTTACATGACGAATAACAGTATTCCGGTTACCAACAATAAAGTTCTAACTCCGTATCCCGGTTACTAATGTAACCTACGTGTTTTGCCTGAGAAACCGGCATAAGGTGTATACATGGAACAGTATCCCGGTTTCTCTGGGAGTACACCACCTAGCATAACCGGAATACTTGTAACCCGGATAAGGGCTTATCCGGGGTTCCGAAATCGGGGTATGATGTTTACATGAGCAAATACAGAACCGGGATACTTCAAAACCCCGATCGTAACCGGGATACTAAAGCGCATGTAAACACAGTCAGTGTGTGTGTCTGTGTGTGTGGGTGGTCTGTGTCTGTGCGTGTATGTGCGTGTATGTATGTGGTGTGTGTCTGTGTGTGTATATATGTGGTCAGTGTCTGTACATGTTTGTGTATGTGTGTGTACAGTATGTATGTATGTGGTCTGTGTGTGTGTGTGTGTGTGTGTGTGTGTGTGTGTGTGTGAGTGTGTGTGTGAGTGTGTGTGTGCATGTGCATGTATGTATGTGGTGTGTGTCTGTCTGTGTGTGGGTGTGTGTATGTGGTCTGTACGTGTTTGTGTATGTGTGTGTTTATGTGTGTATGTATGTACTGTATGTGGTTTGTGTGAGTGTGTGTGTGTGTGTGTGTGTGTGTGTGTGTGTATGTACAGTATGTGTATGTGTACAGTATGTATGTGGTGTGTGTGTGTGCGTGTGTGCGTGTGTGTGTGTGTGTGTGTACGCGTGTGTGGTGTGTGTGTGTGTGTGTGTGTGTGTGTGTGTGTGCTCCATTGGCGATTTAATTTGATACTGGCCCCACGTTTCCACTGAAGGGAGAGGGAGCTGAGTCTCTCATTAGTGGCTCCTGCCTGGCAGCTCCGTGAGGCCAGTCAGTGTGGCCCTCAGCACTCCGGCTCCGCTGGCTTCATTAGAGCTTGTCAACGCAGAGCAGAGCAGCGCAGAGCAGAGCGAGGGGAAACAGCAGCAGAAGCGGCGGCAGTAGTAACAGCACTAGGACTAGCACTAGCACTGGGCCGTCATGACGGATACAAATGTTGTTGTTGTTGTTATTGATTTGTTTTGGGGTGGAGGTTCCAAAAAAAAAAGAATGTGAGGTGAAGTCGAGGCGGGTTCTTTTCTTTTAACCTGGACACCACCACCACCACCACCGCCACCACCACCACCACCACCACCGCCACCGCCAAACCGTCCTCCGCTCGTCACCAGAACACATACTGTATCTAGCGCGTTGC
>NC_085010.1:15596199-15600008 GCF_963854185.1 Sardina pilchardus
CACACACACACACACACACACACACACACAGGCTCACACACGCACACACACACACACACACACACACACACACACACACACACACACACACACACACACACACACAAACACACACACAAACACACACAAAAAAAAAATGAATAGATAATGACACGTATAAGTCACTCTGAGGACATATTGCTCTGCCAAGGCCAAACTCGCCCTATCTAGAAATGTTAACAAATGTGAAAAATAATTGGAGGATCCACCCTGTCCAAAATTTTAATGGGCTACTGCGTGGCCAATGCAACACCCCTCTACTACGCCCGCACACAAAACAAGTCAAACACACACACACACACACACACACACACACACACACACACACAAGCATACCACACACGCGCACACACACACACACAATGGACTACTCAGATATATATGCTATCACACAAATCCTCTGACGCATTCCCGCACCGCATACATAAAGCAAACAGTGACACCGAGTCGATGCCTTTCCGACGCTGACGAATGCCATTCAGCGGGCATGAGCGTGTGTGCCTGTGTGTGTGTGTGTGCGTGTATGGGTGTGTGTGTGTGTGTGTTCTGTGCGGTGACTGTGTGCCATGGCCCGGTGACCGCTGCCCCAACCACCACCACCACCGGCGCCGGCGGTGACTCACCGTTAAAGTTGACGGCGCGGATGTAGCCCAGCAGCTCCTTGCCGTTGATGTTGCTCATGCGGGGGCAGAGGCCCGGGTAGCCGTAGCACAGCTCCTTGTGCATGCGGTGCAGTGCGTGGGCCATGGCGTACACGGCGTCCATCACAAACTGGACCTTGCCCTCCTGCTCGTAGGACGAGTCCTTGCCCACTTTCTCCAAAGCTGTGGACAAACAAACAAACAAAGAGTGAGAACGGCTGTGGAGGACAAACAAAAACAACAAAACAACAAAACAACAAAACAACAAAACAACAAAACAAAGAGTCTGACGGTGAGGACGGCTGTGCTTGGTGAGACTTTTGCTCTTTTTTGTTTTTCTTTCTTTTTTTTCTTCTTCTTCCTCTTTTTCAGAGTGTTGTTCTTTTTCTTGCCATCTGGTCCACTAGGGACTTGGCAATCCAGATTGCTAATTTTAGTGATTTCTCTCCACTGACTGTGCACTCAAGAATGCACACATATGCACAGACAGACACAAACACACGCACTCATGGACAGATACACACAGACTCACACACACAAACTCTCTCTCACACACACACACACACACACACACACTCAAGACACGCCGGGATGTTGACGATTCCCTTCAGAATGTGGAGCTGTTTGGTATGGAGTCAGGCAGCGTGTAGCTGATCATTAGCTTAATTAGCTAATCAGACCATTGCACATCCCCAATGCTGATGCCATGTGGAGCAGACACTCCCGACGGCCGCTTATCAGTTAGTGTTTAAGTTAACACACGTCAGCAAGAAGACCACGACAGAGACGGAGGAAAAAAACAGTTTCCCCTTCATTTCCTCTCTCCCTCCCTCTCTCTCCTCTCTCTCTGTCTTTCCCTCTCTCTCTTCCCTTCTCTCTATCTCTCTCTCATTTTCCCTCTCTTTCTCTCTCTATCTCTCTCTCTTCCTCTATCTCTCTCAGACACCCATCGCGGTCACGTTTTCGCCGTCCCTCATCCTCGTCGTAATAGGCCGTCGAAAAAACGGTCCGAACCTCCTCCCGCCGTCTGAAGCCCAACCGGTGCCGCGCCGCGGCCGCGCCGAGTGCCCCCGCGCAACCTTCAAGGCAACAATAGATAAATAAAAACACGCCGCGACACGGTGAATTAACAGTACCTGCGAGGCTTCAATCAATACGAGTGTCAGCGCAGAATGAATAGGCTCCGGTAAATGAAATTCAATTCAGTTTTATGGCGGTGGAGGTTTTGCCGGGCTCGGCTCGACTCAGCTCAGCGCCGGCGCCGGCGCGAACGTGGGCCCCCTGTATGAAAGTGATGCATTTGTTCCACCGCAAAAGAGACTGATTACTCGCCTCCTCGCCGGTGATGGATAAGGCCCAGGGCTGGTGGGGTGGAGGAGGAGGGGGTGTGGGGGTGGAGGTGGGGGTTAGTTGGGGGTAGACGGGTGGGGGGAGGGGTGGGGTCTGGACTCGGGGGAAACAGGGAAACCAGTGCAGAGTCAACGTGATTTGTAATCCGGCCTGCTGCCGTCACGGCCGCCACATCTCTAGCCCGGCCCATGTTTCACAGGTTAGCCAGGGTTGTTTTGAGGTGGGGTGGAGGGGGGAGGGTGGGGGGGAGGTATGTGTGTGTGTGTGTTTATGTACAGTACCTGTGTGTGCACGGTGCATTTGTAGTGTGTTTGTGTGTGTGTGTGTGTGTGTGTGTGTGTATGTGTGTTTATGCGCCTGTGGGTGCACGGTGCATTTGATGTGTGTGTGTGTGTGTGTGTGTGTGTGTGTGTGTGTGTGTCTGTCTTGTGTGTGTGTTTGAGAACAACTAAACTCCCACACCACCACAAAAAACTCAGGTACACAAAGCACCCCTCTTGCCCCCCCCCCCCCCCCCCCCCTCCCCCTTGCTCCCCCTCCCAATAAAAAAGGTACAAAATACTGTCTGCCAAAGCCTGTCAGCTGCCTTTGGTTCAGGCATCCATGTAATCATCTCCCACAAGCCAGAAGACTGGAGCTGATTGGCTTTATCTGGCGCCCCGTCCCAGGGCGGGCGGCGGCGTAAAGCTTAATGGAGCTGCTGGAAAAGCTGCTGAGCCACGGCTCCCCCTACGCCCGCTGACGGCAGCGCATTCCCAGACGGCAGCGGCGGCGGTAACGGCGGCGGCTGGAGTGGCGGCGGAGGAGGAGTGTTTGGGGCGTCCGAAGAAAGCGAGCGAGCGAGAGAGAGAGAGAGAGAGAGAGAGAGAGAGAGAGAGAGAGAGAGAGAGAGAGAGAGAAGCGGCGCTGTTTGTACGCCTATTTCTTTACGTTGCATCATTTGTCTTATTCCTACCTCCTGGTTGGCAGAGATACATTCGTGTTGTGTGTGTGTGTGTGTGTGTGTGTGTGTGTGTGTGTGTGTGCGAGTGAGAGTGCGTGTGTTAATCCTACACTAGCGCCAGTTCTCTCAGCTCTGTGATTCTTTGTACAGAACAACCCCCCCCCCCCCCCCCCCCCCCCACACACACACACACACACACATACACACACACCCCACCCCATCCATCCCACCTCCCCACACGTCCAACCCCAGACGGAAGGGGACTGTCATGTCTCCGCCTCTGATCACGGTGACTGATAGCATTCACAGCGTGACGGCGGTGCTGTCGAGGCTGCTTTGGCTTCCCTCTCTTCTCTCTCTGCCCCCCTCCTTCACCCTTTCATTTCCTCTCCTCCGTCTGACTCTGTCTGTCTATCTCTCTTTTCTGTTGTTCGTCTGGCACGCTTCTTTATAATATATTTTGTGTTTTTTTTTTTTTTTAATTGAATATCCTCGCGCTCATTCTCTGTGTGTTCTAATAATCTCTGGGAACACAAGGCAGACAAGGCGCGCCGAGTGTTTGCTCTGTTCATTTTCGGTGGCTGTGAGTGTGTGTGTGTCACTCTCGGTGGAGGAGGCCGATATTACTTCGGCAAACCTGGGGCAATTAGATGTCTGTTAAAGCAGGTTTGAGGGATCAGACAGACTCCCCAGCGTTTGACTGCCACGCACCGAATCACAGGGCCGACAGTAGGAGGAGAGACAGAGGGAGAGAGAGAGAGAGAGAGAGAGAGAGAGAGAGAGAGAGAGAGAGAGAGAGAGAGAGGGGGATAGAGAGGGAGGGAGAGAGAGAGACA
>NC_085010.1:15600208-15607708 GCF_963854185.1 Sardina pilchardus
ATCCTTTTCTAGTGACAAAGTACACGGTGAGACACTGTGTACTTGATTTCTGGGAAAGATGCTTGAAAAGCTAAGCTGCATGACAACACAAAATGTTGACAATAATAAATAATTGTCATTCAAATATGTAAATCTTCATTCAACATATTAAATTGTGAATAATTCAAATACTATTTTGTATGTATGATTTTTACTGAATAACACAATAGAGTAACCATTCATATTGAAATAAAAAATGAGAATGATGAAGTACGTTGAATCTGCTTTTACATTACAGTTCCTAAGCAACAGTCAAAACAGTCTAAAAAAAATAGCACTTCATTTTAATTTCCACATTTCATTTCCATTCTGATTGTTTCCACTTGGTGTAAAGATAAATGACTATTGATTTCCTGCACCTTCAAATAATAAGAATTAAGATATTTACGGTACAGTGAGCTTTTTTACTTGTCAAACACAGGCATAGAGGAGCTCATTTCTTCTGATAGCAGCCTCCCAAGTTCCATAAAGGAGCAAGTCCTTGATTAAAACCTATTAGAAATTCAATTAAATTCTCCTCACGTTGCTCAAGTTAGATCCAGAGACATCCAGAGAGTGTGCTCAAAACACAGCAGCAGTGGCTGTGCGCGGCGCTGGCTCATTAATTAAAAAACAAAGTCAGTGTTTGAACCGCATGCGATCACATTCAACTCGGTTGCTTCTGCAGGACCACAGAGGGAGTTATGTATCGGATTGCCTGTTGAGTTCAAATACTGCCTCAACACTCTTTTCACCAAAGACCAGAGACCACCACCGTTAACGCTCCTGTAAAAAAAACCTGCCAAAAGACTGGTCTCAATACTGCTGATCTAAGATACTGTCAATCATAAGGCTTACACTAGTTCAGTTTTGTTTAGATTTTAGAGTTGATTTGAGCTAGATCGTGATGTGGCGTGAAGAGTTGTATTCAGATCTGATGTCTGTGTGTTTATTATGGCCCTCAGCCTGTGAAGTTATTTCTTCAATTAGTTCTCTGCTCCTTGGCTGAATAAATGAACAACTAACGCATCTCCCGGCTCCCTTTTTTTTCCCCCACGCACGACGCAAAATTTATGGCGCAATCTGCCAAAACAGAAATGACTGATCAATAACTCAGACTTGCAAATGAGCAGCGAGACTGCCAGCGCATATACGTGTGCTGACAAGATGACTTTGGAAGCCATGCCTGGAATAATATCAATATTTGTCTATTTCGTCTATGTCGTTCCTCGCAGTGTTTTCTTTTTTTTTTTTTGCCTTCTTGCTGCCACTTTTTGGCTGTCTGTCCTTGACTGATTATGAATGTATGTACACTATTTGCTTTTCCTGAGGGTGGTGGGGAAATTAAGTCAGCTTGGCAAGCAGTCACCATTTTGTTGCGATAAAGTTTTGAGTCATGAGAAGAGGGAGGGATTCAGACAATGCCCCCATGACAAGCATTCTGAGGCCTGTCATGTTACAACTTTCTGAGTAGCCTTTCAGAAGCTGCCCGCTGGATACACCTCCTCCGACCTGTCGTGGCGAAATTGCTCTGCGTCAACGGGGGAGAAAGAGGTGTGTGTGTGTGAGGGGAAGAGGGGGGTGTAGCAAAGAAAAGAAGAAAACAGCACATATCAAGAGGTGCTGGCAGTCACTTTAAATCTTCTGTCAAAAGTTTCACCTCTCTCTCTCTCTCTCTCTCTCTCTCTCTCTCTCTCTCTCTCTCTCTGTCTCTGTTTCTCTTTCTCTCTCTCCCTCTCTCTTTCTCTCACTCTCCCACACTGAGGCCTGTCAGACACCCACCGGGCGAATCGAGGACGAGAGGCCAGCATCGCTTCGCTTCGTCCAGCTGAGCCACTGGGAGAGCAGGCCAAACTTTCTCCCGACTTCAGTCACAGTATTTGGCCGCCCAGGGTGTGCTGCCCCCAAAACCTCTCAAGCCGCCTCGCTCGATTGTAGACCACCGCTCCACTCCAGTCCAACCCCCCCCCCCCCCCCCCCCCACATACACACACACCCACACACTGCTCACACAAGACTTTTTTTCCCTCTTTTTTTCGTGGGTTTCTGTCATTCTCGTAAAGTGGCCGGGGAGAGTGGGAGCGCGGTGTGGCGAAGCACGGCAACCGCGGAGGCAGAGGCGGCAGTGGCAGCAGCGGAGGAGGAGGCAGGAAGCGGGAAAAAAAAAAAAAAACAGGTGAGCGTGGCCGCCTGAGACGTGGCCTATTGTTAAAAATAAGACGGAGCGTGAAATCGCATCAAGGGGTGAGTGCCGCTCCCGCTGTCCCCGGGGGGGGGGGGGGCTTGTGGCTTGTGATCCCGCCGCTCCTCAGAAAGCCTACCTGTGCCTGTGACACCAATCTAACAGGTCTGCTCCTACCGACGACGCCAAATAGCCTTGTGCATCCTCCCACTGAGAAGATGGGTAGGGAGAGGGAACAAAAATACAAATGGCTA
Source organism: Sardina pilchardus (assembly GCF_963854185.1). NCBI lineage: Eukaryota > Metazoa > Chordata > Actinopteri > Clupeiformes > Clupeidae > Sardina > Sardina pilchardus. Next base: position 15,602,663 of record NC_085010.1, read on the forward strand.
TGCGCTATTCACCCACTCACCTACACACACACACACACAGAGACACACAGAGACACACACACACAGAGACTCACACAGAGGCAGAGACAGACTCACATTGATGCACTCACAAACCCAAATGTGCCCACGCGCACACAAATTGCTGTCACCCACTCAATGTGCAAGCCTACACAAATGCCACAAATCTGTTCACATAAACTTAGGTCCACACCTACACTTGCAGACACGTACACACAAACGCACGCACGCACGCACGCACGCAGGCACGCACGCACGCACGCACGCACGCACGCACGCACGCACGCACGCACGCACGCACGCACGCACGCACGCACGCACGCACGCACGCACGCACACACACACACACACACACACACACACACACACACACACACACACACACACACACACACACACACATACAAAGCAATGTCAATGTGCTGTGGTAAGCAGCTGTGTGTGACCCTATGTGTAGCAGGGGCCTTTTTAATTAAGGCCGGTTCCAGGTAATGAGTTATTATAATGCATGCCTTGGCAAATGGACCAACAGTTCACCTGGAAAGAATGGCTTCTCTCCCTTCATTCTGTCTCTACCTCTCTCTCCCATGTTCATTGTAACACTTTCTCTCTCTCTCTCTGTCTCTCTCTCTCTATTTTTGTCCTTTCTGCTCACATTTATCCTCCTTGTGTTTCTCTCTTGAAGCAGTTCTTTTGAGGGAGGAAGAGGTGTGTCATCTGTGGATAAACCAGTCGCATGGCTGAGGAGCTCTGCTCCCATCAGCCCCCTCTACAGTGGCGGTGTCAACCTACAGTATGGTGCTGGCGGATGGGGTGAGGTTGAGCCAGAAAGCTGCTCTCGGAGAGAGCTGTCGGCCTAACACAAAGAGTGTGCATATGAGTTTGTGTGTATGCATGCGTACGTGTGTGTGTCTGTCTCTGTGTGTGTGTGTGTGTGTATGTGCATGCGTGCGTGAGTGTGTGTGTGTGTTAGGGGGAGGTCTCTCGTTCGACATAATCAACGCAGTGAAAGCTTCTCAAACAAGGAAGAGTAAAGAGGTAGTGAGCCAAGAAATGAGATTTTCATTTCACTCGCGCGCCCGTCATTCTCTCTCTCTCTCCCTCTCTCTCTCTCTCTCACCCTCTCTCTCTCTCAAAAAAAAAAAAAAAGAAAGAAAGAAAGACAAGTGTGTAAAGAGATGCCGGAGTCACCTGCGGAGCCATATGGCACACTGCCAGGAATGCTCCCGGAGGAAAGCCCCTTCCCGAGTCAATAAACCCGGCAGAACTTCCCTCGAAATCCTCCAGGGGAGGCACGAACCCTCAGCAACGCCTATACAGTTTCAATCCATACTGCACTCTCCTGTTCGATATCTCCTGTTCAACCTGCCTATAGGCAGACATGCCAGGTCTTTATAGATGGAGTCAGGAATACTGAATGAGAAGAGATATCTGGGGAGCTCGTCTCCATGCTCAGTTCTGACTATATAAGTCAGGCAGGGGGGGCTTAATAGCAAACAAAACAGGCCAAAGCCGGTTGGTAAAATTGTGCTCCAAGTTTTATGCTGTTTCACTGAACTGCGACCGAATAAAAACTGCTGCTTAGCAACTTCTGAGCTTATCGGTTGATTACAGCAGGTGAGTTTTAATGCGCTCGGAGGGAGAGGCAATAATCAAGTCGCTCGCATCAAATAAAACCGATTTTATTTGTCGCCAGCCTTTTGTAGTGAAGGTACTACTGCCCTCGTTCTATCTGGGACGAGCTCGAACTCCAGACTCTCATCACTGTGAAAGCCGCTTGATGACCTGCTATGGATTTCTTCCCCTTGCGAGACTCGTAAGATGGCTGAAGGAAACCAAAGCCTTGGCCAGTCCCAGGCTTTAGACGTACAGTACGCTTTGATGTGGGCTTTTTAAAGCATTATTATGCAGGAAGTTACGACTTTTTTGAGGAAGGTTTATTTAATAGACAACTACAGTAGTTTTAATCGAAGCTAAATGAATTTCACAGCTGTGCGGTCATGTGACGGACACACACCTGCCATTCCTGCTGAGGTTAAGCATTAGGTAGACATTCTGCACTAACCAACAGAAAATATAATGGAAAACATAGTCAACTAAAGCCACAGGCACCTGTTACCTTGTTACTGAGCTTTTATGAGTGTCAGCTGTGCTGTTGTTGGGTGCTGCATGCCTTGTAGGCACTTAGCTCCTTAATTTTGAATCAAAACAAGCCGCAAGAAGAATGTGATGTAACGTCTTGTTCTGGAAACTTCCGTCACAGCCTCACTCCAAGGTCCTCAGTAACACTAGCGGTCACGGCTGACTTGCGATTCAGCCTTTTTTTTGGACTCGTTGCAGGGATTAAATATTTAGGCAACACGCAGGCATATTACCGGCACAATGTAATTACACGTTCTAGTAATGGCACCCCTTTGTGAGGGAAACACTAGCGGGAGGAAGTTGATTTGTAGTTTTTCTTTTTTTTGTATCGTTGCCGCTGCTCCCCTTTTTTCAAATGAAATGAAAATGGAAATGAGTCTCCGCATTTGCATGAAATTGCTGCATCACCTGGTCCCTGCGCTGTAGGCAAATATCCCTCGAGAAGGACTTGTGTATTTTGGAGTTAACTTTAGTTTATCAATGCAAAGAAAAATAACATCCCACTTTTGAAGAGCATCAAAAAGTGTCTGAAGGAGAACTTCATGGCAATTAAAAAAAAAAAACTTTTGAAAGATTGTTAGAAGCTGATAGAAATTCCTAATTAGCTTGCTCATCCTTTAAAAAAAAAAAAAAAAGATATTGCCTTCTTTTAAGGATTCATCTTTTTGTTGGATGTCTTTGTGAAATACACAAAATGCTTTCATTGGCAGAAATGTTCCTTCACAGTGCTGTCAATAGCAAAGATCTCCATTCATTCTAAGTTTGTCTCACCTTCAATGGCTTGTGTTTTATCCTCTCCAACCAGACTTAAACACACACACACACACACGCACACACACACACGCACACAATCAGCCTTCTGTAAGTGGCCCTAACTCTGACAGGGGACTTCCCATTTTATTGCCCCTGTCAGGGCCGATTCCCATTTACAACCTCGGCGGATTGGTTTAAAATGGTGTGTGGAAATCACTGGTGGCTTGAGCAAGGCAGTGATAAATTGGTGGATCAAATGGGGTTTAGCCTCATGGCAACCTGACAGCTGTAGGGCTCCGAACCTTAAACAAGGGGGGCAGGTGGTGGGGGGGTGGGGGAGTGGGGGAGTGGGGGGGGCGGGGTGAGAGGTAACACGGAGGCTATGCCGGGGCGCGAAACTAATGCGTTCCGTTCGCGATGCTTAAAAATAGTTTTAAATGGCTGTTTTTTTTTTTTTTTTTTTTTTTTAATGTATGCGCCGTATCACGTCTGATGTAAACAGTTCCACTGATCATAGTGGGAGCTAATTGCTACGGCATATGAAACCATAAAAGGAATGCTTCAGTTACAGTGCATGCCCAGTGTCGCCTCTCTGAAAGGCGCAGCATAGAAGTTTTTTTGTTTGTTTGTTTTTTATTATTTTTGTTTTTTATTATTTATTGCAAAATTAGGTATACAATAGGATGTTTCTCTTTGATGGTTCTGCTGGGCTCGCTATGCTAGAATGATGCTGAGCTTTACGGCTCGCTTTCTGCATTCAAATGCTGTATTGTATTGAGGTTCTGAGGCGTTTGACCTGTGATGTGGATATTCTGTTCATCACAACTGGATGCACTTGAGAGAAGAGAGAGAGGGGAAGAAAGAGAGAGAGGGGAGGAAAGAGAGAGAGGGGAGGAAAGAGTGGAGCAGAGGGAGAGAAGATGGAGGACAGTGTGTTAGGCTCTTTCTAGCCATTAGTGTGTCTAAGGAAGCCAAGCTGTCTGTCTGACTCATCCTCACACACACACACACACACACACACATATACGCGCACACAGCACACAGTACACTCACACACACACACACACAAACACACTCGAGTGAGTCAGTCTGCTTGAGCTGCGGCAGAGAGCCAGGAGGAGTGAGGGAAAGACAACACACCAAATAAACAGTCTGATGTGGAAATGGTGATGATCAAACGCCAGGAGAAGCAGAATTTCATCTCTTTCAAATGAAAAGCCCTCATTTCACAATTCACAAATCCTCTGCAACACCATCTTCACTCTGAAAGCCCTTATACTGGCAGCAGAAGTGATTCCAATAGAGAGAAGCAGCAGAAGAGATTTTATTTTTCACTTTGCTCTTTTTTTTCAGTTATTCTACCAGAGGGAGATACAGTATGTGGTCAGGTTGCTCTCCCTCCTCCACCACCCCCACCCCCACCCCCTCCACCTTCCCCATCATCTCTCCAACCCTCCGCCCCAAAATGGACCTTTCAGCTCCAGGGCTCTGTGCAAGGCTGGAGCCAGTCATGCGAAGTTGTCCCGTCAAATATTTATAGGGCTTGTTTCACCCGCTGTCGCCTAACCTAAGCCCTGCTACACTCTGCAGGAGGAGGCTAAGGTGCAGGTGTGTGTGTGTGTGTGTGTGTGTGTGTGATCTCACAACCTCTCTGTCTGGCCGGCGCCATGGAGAAGTCATCGGATCGTGTCGATGCTGCTCTGCACCGGCTGTGCCTTTCTACAGCGCTAGCACTTAGCCTGGCCCACACACCCCAGGTGTTTAGCAATAGCACGGCCGGGCCGAGCACCCTGTGCTAGCGCTAGCGTTAGCTTTCTGAGGGGAGTTTGTTTGATATGCGCCGGGCGCCCTCACCTCAGTCCGGGGCGCTGATGAAAATGAATTGGCGTGACAATGCTTCCTGAAGCTCTGTAGGCTTGCCAGGCCCTCTCCGACACACACACACACACACACACACACACACACACACACACACAGACACACACACACACACACACACACACACACACTCAAACACACACATACACACACACACGCACACACAAACAAACAAACAAATACACACACACACACAAATCAAACACACACACACACACACACACACACACACACACACACACACACACACACACA
>NC_085010.1:15612708-15632708 GCF_963854185.1 Sardina pilchardus
TATTTAGCAGTCAAAATACAGAACATGTATAGCAGGGAGAAATCGTTGGACATTCTTCATTATTTTGTTATTCAGCACCCCTGGTCAAAAAGAGGTTCCCGCGCGCCTGGTTCGTTCGGACCTTTTGGCCACGGTCAACACTGTCCCCATCTCAAGTGCATGAGCGGGGTTTTTCGCAGATTAACTTGATTTGCGCAGCAAATAGAGCATCTCTTTTTCCCTCTACCATCTCCTCACAACTCTCTATTGGCCTTGTCGGCCCGCACTGCTTAAGCTACCCAGTTCAATCCTATTCCCTACGTGAAATCATGGATTGAAAGGACATATCTGCACGGGATCTGAGGAGTAGGGAAATAGAGGCAGGTGTCTATCTATGGATACTGTATGGGCTGTTTTGGACAAATAAGATATATGTGTAAGTAAAATGAAGTCTTAATTATTCTCTGCTGGTACTCTCAATATATTGTTGCGTTAACGTGTGTTTGGAGAGTTAACGGGCGAACTTTGAGTGAGTATTGTGTGCTTGTTTGGAGTTCATCCTTTTACTCTGAGCGTTGTCCGTTGTGGTTAAAATAACCTTGGCTAGCTTACTGTCTTGCAGTGTTGGCGAAATAAAGCCTTAAACATGCGAATCTGCACTCTGTCTCCGCACTCGGTAACTGGTTTAATTGTAGGCTAGACTAGTGCACACAGAATCCTTGTGCGTCGTCGTCCCCCGTACCCTTTATTTATTTAATTATTAATTCATTTATTTATTTATTTATTTATTTTTGAGTCGCCAGATCCACCCATCATCTGCGTTCCGGCACCTCCCACTTTACAAATTAAGCACTGTATCTATCTATCTATCTATCTATCTATTTCGCTCTCCTGCTCCTCTCTCAGTGGTACTGGCCTCCACAGATCTCGCTCATTATTCCTCTATTCTCTCCTCCTTCTACTCTTCCTATCCCTCTATTCTCTCCTCCTCAACCTCCTCCCCCTATTCCTCTATTCTCTCCTTCTCCTCTCACAGTGCCCCAGGAGCAGCTTGGCAGGGCAACCGGACTCATTGCAGTGACCACACAGTCTCACAGTGAGGGTGTTTTTTTCATGTCACTGAATACTAGCATCATTCAGAATCTCTCATCAGCGGGGTGTGAATGTTTTTGCATGTGTGTGTGTGTGTGTGTCTGTGTGTGTGTGTGTGTATGAGTGTGTGTGTGTGTGTGTGTGTATGAGGGTGTGTGCGCATAATCCTAGTAAAACACTGCAAGCATATGCATCCCTAAAGCTCAAAGCGGCACAGAGACACATAAACATTAAGAATATACGGCTCCTGTTGCCCCGAGGATATTCTGGGTCTTAAAGTAGTTCACCACAGTGCCTTTATTTTATTCATTCTCTCTCTCACTGTCACTTTTTTTTTCTTTCTCTCTCTCTCTCTCTCTCTCTCTCTTTCTCTCGTCGCCCTATTCTCTTGTACCCCTCGTTCAAATTATCGCAGAAGAAATGAAATAAAGCCGTCCGCCCCTGGCTGACCGGCCCCGCTGCTCGAGCTTCATGCGAAAGCGGAGCGAGCTCATCTGTGCGCCCTTGGCTGCCTAAATCAGATTTGGGGGCGAACAACTGTGCTGAGAACAGTGCAGTCATACTGCCCCTGGCTCCTTTCATAAGACAGAGCTCTTGTCATAAAAATGAAAAAAAAAAAAAATCGTATTTCATATGTGTGAGTGTGTGTGTGTGTGTGTTTGTGTGTGTCTGGGTGTGTGTTTGGGTGTGTGAGTATGAATATGTGCATGAGTGAGAGAGCCTGTTTATTCATATCTCCAAGAGCTAGTTTTCACAAATTGCACTTTGTCTAACTTCTATTCCAAACCATACATAATAGATAAGATGTAGAAGCCCTTGCCTCTACATAATATCATCCTATCACACTTTGCTTTTACCCACTATCATGAAGTCTGGAGCACACACACACACACACACACACACACACACACACACACACACACACACACACTTACACACAGCTTCACATCCGTACTATCTTCAGCAAAGTTATCTTTCTTTCTCACTGAGGCTATAAGTCATGAAATCTGCAGTGCACCTCAAATCTCCAAAATGCAGAAGTGCCCCCCCCCCCACGGTAACTATGCCTGTGGCACGTATGTCTTCTATACGCTGGCACAAACACGCCACGATGGCCACTCCATGATGGCCACTCCAGCGATAACGTTCCCTCAGGTGACCGACAGGTAGCCCCATAACACACGGCAGCAGTTCTGCCGCTGGCGGAATGGCTGGAGCCAACGTATGAGTGGTAGAGGTCGGCCGTTTGTCCCTGTCGGCTTTTGTTCCTGGAAAACTAACATGGCAGTGAGCTGACTGCCTCGGCAGTCTTTGCTTGACCTGCTCCGTGTTTCCCTCTGGTAAACAGGCCTACGTTTCCTGTCTCGTTTTTCGCGAGCGGCCTCTGCTCCGCTCAGCTGAGTGGACTGTGGTGGACGTAGATAAGATCCCCCTCGCCCCCCCCCCCCCCCCCTCTCTCTCTCGTCCGCACTGTTCCCGCTGTGTGCTGTGTGTCACACACCGCCGGAGAGAAATACACACACACACACACACACACATACACACTCTGACATAACCATAACACTCTCTTTTTCTTTCTCTCTCTCTCTCTCTTTTTTCCTCTCAGCACACATTTTCTCTCATTCGCTCACTCTCTATGTTTTTCTCTCCATCTTTATTCTGGGACGATCCTCTAGATTCTCCGTCTGTGTCTCTCCCTCTCTCCATTTCTCCAATTCTGTGTGCCTCATAGCCTCCCTTGGTTTTGATCTCTCTCACTTACTCTGTCTTCCTTTCTCTCTCTCCCTCTCTCTTTCCCCCTCTCTCTTTTTCACTTTCTCTCTCTTTTTTTCTCTCTTTATCCCCAAATGTCCCTCTCCCCCTCCCCCTCTACCCCCCTTCTCTCTCTCTCCCTTCCTCCCTCTCTCTCTTTATTTCTCTCTCTTTCTCTCTTCCTGTCTCTCTCTCTCTCCCTCTCTCCCTCTCCCCCCCTCTCTCTCTCTCTCTCCCTCTCTCTCCCCCTCTCTCTCTCTCCCCCTCTATCTCTCTCCCTGGCTGTCCTCTCCTCGCCGCAGATCCCCAGCTCCCAAATTAGCTCCCTGACTCACTAGCCGCCTGTTCCCCGGCTGTCTGCCTGTCTGAGGCATGTGCCTCTCTCCGCCCACGAGAGCCCCCCTCCGCGGCCCGGGCCAGCGCCCGAGTCCTGCTCGCGCTCACACGCCGCCTGCCCCAAGGGCCTCGCCACGGTGATGGACAGACCAGGGGGAGAGGAGGAGAGGAGAGAAAGTGAGAGGCTGAGAGGTACCGATAGGATGGAAAATTGAGAGTTAACAAAGGAGAGAGAGAGAGAGAAAGAGTGTGTGAGAGAGACAGAGACAGAGAGAGAGAGAGAGAGAGAGAGAGAGAGAGAGAGAGAGAGAGAGAGAGAGAGAGGGAGAGAGAGGGAAGTATATGTTGAGACAGACTGCTGGCGAGTCTTGAGTCCTTTGTCTATTTCTTCCCCTCATCATTTTCCGTTTTTCAAATCCCTCAGTTGCTCAGTGTCGTTCGCCTGCCTGCTCACTCGCTTGTTCGCTCGCTCACCCTCCCTTCTCGACACGTTTCGGGAGACCTTTAGTTTGCACGCAGTGTGTGTGTGTGTGTGTGTGTGTGTGTGTGTGTGTGTGTGAGACAGCGAGTTTGCACGCGTTGCCGGGGTGCGCTTGGCGAGGTGTGATGAAATCAGACACTGGAAAGAGTCCAAATGTCGTCTGGGCATGGAGTAAGGGCGATGTGCGCGTGTCTGGGCATGGACTGAGGGCGATGCACGCGCGCACGTCTGGGCACGGGCTAAGGGCGATATGTGCCCGCGTCGCCATCCTACACCAAGACCACTCATGCAAGAAAGGCCCTTCACTAACGCCAGACTGCCTGCAAACTGTCACTGGGCGCACACACACACACACACGCACACGCACACACACACAGAACAGCACACACACACACACACACACACACACACACACACACACACAGAACAGCCCTCCTTCTCTCTGCACCTCTTCTGTTCATGTCTTTGATTTTTGTCTGCTATTTTTCTTCACTTTATTTGATGAAAAAGTACAGGAAGTAGCCGGAAGAGAAAGCCGTCTCCACCTCTGTGGCCCCGGCGTCTGTGTTGCGTTGCGTGAGAGCACGGCGGCGTGTCGCCTGAATTATGAATGGCCAAGGCCATCTCCTCCACGGTTCAGCCCAGGTACAATCATCGTCATCTCTCTCTCTCTCTCTCTCTCTCTCTCTCTCTCTCTCTCTCTCTCTCTCTCTCTCTCTCTCTCTCCATCTCTCTCTCCATCTCTCTCTCTCTCTCTCTCTCTCTCTCTCTCTCTCTCTCTCTCTCTACCTCTCTCGTTCCACTCTACCTGTGCACTTCTTGGGGCTTCCGGGTCGCTTGCCGTGCATGCCCAGCTTGCAGTTGAAGTTCTCCTCCCAGAACTCGGCGAACCACACGTTCCTCCTGTTGTTGGACAGCGAGCGGCTCTTGAAGTAGCGATCAAAAGCTGGAGGAGGAGGAAGAAGAGGAGGAGGAGGGAGAGTGGTGGGGGTGGGGGGGGTGGTGAAAGATGCGAAAAAAGAAAGGAAAGAGAGAGAGAGAAGTGAGTGAAAAGCATTGTCCATGACTTCACGCCAGTCCCTCCTACTCACGGCGAGAACAAGCAAGACGGACGAGGGAGAAGAGCAGTTGTCATTTACGCTGTCTATACGCCGAGCTGTCCCTCCCCCTAAGGATACAATTATCTAATGGGTTCTAGCAAAAGCCGTGCTAATTGGGGACACATCGTCGAGATGTACCCCAAGAGAATCGCCTCTGTCACTCCGCGTGCGTGTGTGCACACATGCATGCATGTACGTGTGTGTGCGCGTGTGTGTTAGTGTGTGGGCGTCTTATCATTGTCTGAGCTTGTATACATGTGTGTGTGTGCGTGTCTGACTCATCAGAGGCCTTTTGCTAGCTACAGGCAGCTCTGTGCGCGCTAACGCTACACTAACGCTACACTAACGCTACGCTAATGCTAGAGTATAGCGGCAGTGGCGCTAACCGCTACTCAGCCACCCATAACACGGAGCCCAGTGGGAGTGCGGCAGATAACAGCCCCCTCCCTGATCTGGGCACTAAGCCTGGGTGGAGAGGGCACGGTAACACGGAGAGTGGTGGCACTCTTGGAGAATACCAAATAAGAAAAGCCTATAAAAGACCTCTCTCTATCTCTCTCTCTCTCTCCCTCCCTCTCTCTCTATCTCGTTCTCTCTCTTTTGCACACTCTCTCTCTCTCTTTCTCTCTCTATATATCTCGCTCACTCCTCTGTCACATGCCATACTATAAGAAAATCCCTATAAAAGACCTCTTTAATCTCTTTCTCTCTCTCTCTCTCTCTCTCTCACCCCCCTGGAGTAGAAGGTCTTATCCAGTCGTGCGATAACACCTCAGGAAGCAAATACCCAGGGGAGTGTAGTAGAGGTGACGTTTTCTAACCCCCTTCTGACAACGACCCACCCCAGCCCACACTCCTCCCCCCACCCCACCCCAGCTCGGCCCCCCCCCCCCCCCCCCTCGCCTCCCCCTCCTCTCTCCTTCCCTTCCCAGGGTGCTCTGGTGAGCCTCTTACTTTCCACGGAGGCGCGCTTGGGCAGGATGGTGATGGCGCCCTCGGCCACGAGCTCCTGGCCCTCCACCGGCGAGATCTTGGAGCCCCAGCTGTCAGAGCCCACCCACAGGAAGTGACCCGTGTGGTTCCTGCGCCTGGCGGCGTCCAGGACTCGTCTGTGTGGAAGACAGGACACAGAGTGGTGGAAGAAAGAGAGACAAAAAGAAGGAAAGAAAGAAAGAAAGAAAGAAAGAAAGAAAGAAAGAATGGATAAGAAATTAATTATTCCAATGACTATATTATTATTGAATGACAGATGAATTATTACAACTGTCACAATATCTCTATCCAGTCGATGCATAAAAGAGGTAGCACCGCATGACTAATTTATTAATCATGTAAAATAATAAGCTAATATTCACCACATTTAAATTGTATGAACTTATCAGATCTCGGTGCTTGAGAAGCCTGGAGAGATGAGGAGACGTTTACCTACAGAATTCAATCACAGGCCGCCGCTCTTTGAAAATGCTATTATCACTTGGTAGCATGAACCATTCCTTTTTCAGTACACATCCTCTCTATTTCTCCTCTGGCAAATTGGTCTCTACTTTCCCCAAACTACTCTGCTTCTCTTTTTCCAACTTCTCATCGTGCAGAAGGGAAAAAAGATATATTTTTTATCAACCAGCAAGCCAAATAGCAAAATAAGTAGCCATGCAACCCATATATTTATTGTTGCCATTTATACAGTATACTCCATGGGAAAAGATACCAATATCCTTAGCTGTGTTCTCTGCTTGCCACAAATCCATAGGGTCTGTTAAGGATGTAGGCCATTAGATATTACATTTAATGGTTCCCAGAAATGCCGTCGCGTAAGCACATATTGCTGCATCCCACATCCACCATGGTCACACTTTCAGCTCTCCATTAAGTCCAGCAGAAGATCCCTTGGTGCCTTGGCTGGACCCTTCTCTTCATCTCCCCCTCTCTTTCATTCTCTTTCTCTTTGCCATCCTCCCTCTCTCTCCCTTCATCTCTCTCTCTCTCTCTCTCTCTCTCTCTCTCTCTCTCTCTCTCTCTCTCTGCCATCATCCCTCTCTCTCCCTTCATCTCTCTCTTTCTCTCTCTGCCATCTTCCCTCTCTCTTCCTTCATCTCTCTCTCTCTCTCTATCCCATCCTCCCTCTCTCTCCTTCTATCTTCCTTTCTCTCCTTCTATCTCTCTCTCTCCAGTCCTCCCTCTCTCTCCACCCTCCTCTCTCTCCCTCTCTCTCTCCCTCCATCTCTCTCTCTCTCTCCCTCTCTCCCTGTGCCCTGCTCCCAACCCAGGCGGCACCAAGAGAGCTGATCAGCGCGCTGGTCCTCGGGGGCCGTCTTACGTAACAGGCTCAGCTCAGGCAAAGCTCTGTGGGCCCAATCAGACCTGCGCCGGCGCCGAGCAGGATGGAGAAACGGGAGCATTCCCTCCCTGCAGGCGCAGGAAGCCTTGCTTTACTTCATCCTCCTCTTTTTTCCTCTCTTTCTCTCACCCTCCCCTCTCTCTCTCTCCCTCCCTCCTTCCGACTTTCCGCTCTGTGTCGCTACCATTTGCCTTTTTTTTTGGTGTGGGGGGGAGGCGCTGCATGTTTTGTGTTCATTTACGGGCAAGTGAGGGGGGCCATTATTATTGCTGGAGAGCTGCAATGCTTAAGTAAAGGGAGGACACTGTGTTAGTGGGGAGAGTCATGGGCTTAATGGAGACATAACTACTGTCTCAGTGGCTGCCTCAAATCTTTTTCTCGCTCCCTCTCCCTCTCTCTCTCTCACACACACACACACACTCTCTCCCTCTCTTGCTCTCTCAATCTTCCTCTCATCCTTTCTTCATCCTCAGCCTCCCCTGCCTTAGTCTCTGGATTACCCACTGTCTGCACCCCATAAGTTTCACTTTCACTTTCTTTTATTTTCTGTCACTCCTTTCTCGCTCACTCTTTTTTTTCTTGTTTCCCTGCTTCTCACTCGTTATCCACCTCTATCCTCTCTCCCTGTTTTTCTACTTCCCCTATCCCCCCCCCCCCCCCCCCCCCCCCCACACACACACACACACACACACACACACACCGCCACCTCTCACCTCCTTCTCCCTCCTTTCCCTCTGTTTCCCTCTTTCCCTGTGGATAAACAACTCGGCTGACGGCTCTGACAAAGAGGTCGGAGGTCACATCTGGGAGGGGCTCACCTGATGTCATCCTCGTTTGCAAACATGATGATGGCCCGAGCGTTGGGGGTCTCCATCAGCCGGTCGATGATCTTGAAAAACTCGCCGGATTTCGGCTCGCGGGGGATCTTGAGCGACTGCGCAATGCACACACCACCTAAAACAGAGAGAGAAAGCGAGAGAGAGACAGAGAGAGAGAGAGAGGGAGAGGAAGAGAGAGAGTGAGAACGAGTGCGACCATGACTGCAGACACATGGTGCGTTACCACAAAGAATTAAAAATTAAGTGCTCCTCTCTTATCGCTCGACAGCGAAAACCCCCTTCGGAAGTTAACGCGCACTGCCCGACACAAACAGGATATGACAGGCCATATTGAGAGGGGACAAAGTGCTCATTCATACATTTAACGCCAGCCAGTTATACCTCTTCATCATCCTCGGCGAGCGCCATTATGTCATTAGTGGCTCAAATGGGCGTGAGTGATGGACTCTGCCGTCCCCTCTGCACAATCCCCACAGTTACAGTTCATTTAATGAGCATCTGGGCCCCGTCTTCAGCCCCTGCTCTATTACTGTACTTAATCAGAGCGCCGCTCTCTCTCACTCCCTCTCTCCCTCTCCCGCTCTCGCTCGCCAAAACCCCACGTCCACGTCCTCGTGACAAATAGCAATTATCCCAAATTAATAATGCCCCCTTCAGGAGTCGTCTGCGGGCTGCTGTGACCCGCCCCGTTCGCCTGCCACACACACACACACACACACACACCACTCACTCACCCACACCCCCACAACACACACACACACCCTGCACATGCACACAAACACACACCGCCAGCGCGCGCACACACACACACACACACACACACACTCACCACACACAAACAAACACACAAACACACAAACACACACACACACACACACACACACACACACACACACTCTACACCCCGGCATCGCTTCGTGCTGTGCGGTGCTTCCTGCGCTGTGCCCACCATGCCATTATCCAATCACATTTGTTGGGTACACTAGGGTGTTCCTGGGTGGTGCCGGGGCCATTGATAATCACTGTAGTGTAGTGGAGATGGAGTTGGGTGGAGATGGGGGTGGGTGGAGATGGGGTTGGGTGGAGATGGTGTGGAAGTGAGGTCTGGAGGGGTGGGGACTGTGGTGCTACCTCTTTCAAACAGCCTGTTTAGTAACAAGCCGCAAAAGTCAAGAGACGCTTGAGGAAAATATAGCATGCGGTGTTGCGGGTGTGTCTATCAATCTGCCGTCACGGCAACAGAGAAGAGAAGGCAGCAGAAACTGAAAGCGACATTTGTTTTGTGCTTTTTGAAAACAGATACACCTGGCTGCAGTAAGGGTCTCCCACTCACTGTTGACAAGTTCTGTCTTTGTTCACCACCCCCCCCCCCCCCCCCCTCTCTCTTCCAATACAAGCAAATAAAAAAATCGTCCTTTCATGTCTCAGGAAAAGCAAGACTATCAAAGAAGACAAATTAGCATTCAAGGCTTTGGTGCTTTTCAAAGCAGCGGCGCACTCCCCTCCTTCGTCCTCATGTGTTTCCTCCTCTCTTCCTACTCTTCTTTTGAGGAGGTGGGGGGGGGGAGGGGGGGGGGGGGGGCAACGGCGCCTTTAGTGAAAACAGCACGCGTTTACCTAACAGGGCTGACTGTAAACAATTTCCCGTTGTAATCCTAGCACGTGGGATGTCGCCGGCACAGACATCAGCACTGCAGCATTTCCAGCCAGCTTCTTCTGTGAGCCAGAGAGCCTATCTGTCGCCTCGGAGAGGAGAAGGAAACGGGGGGGGACGGTTTCGGGGAAACAGTGACATCTGGTGGTGGAGGCGCTGCTGCATGTGTTGACGAGTCGACACCTCGTCACTACCTTCCAGCTCAAAAAATACTTTTACATTTCTGAGCCAACCATCAGCAGCCAAAGTTAAGCGAGTTCCTTCTCACCACTTTCAAAACGTGTGATTTGAGTCTCTCTGTGTGTGTGTGAGTGTGTGTATTTGTGTGAGTGCATGTTTGAGTGTTGCGTGCGTGCGTCTGTGCAACTGTGTGTGCGTGCGTGCGTGCGTGCGTGCGTGCGTGCGTGCGTGCGTGCGTGCGTGCGTACGTGCGTGCGTGCGTGCGGTGTTCATGGTGTTCACGCCAGAACATTTCATAAAATTTCACTGGACATCATTGGCGGAGACATGCAATGAGTCAGTGCCATGATTTGTGTGTTTCAAAGAGACGGGACCTCCGGCCGCCACCACTGAATCCAGCTCCCTTTGCGTGTGAATGAAGTGGCCCATTTGACGTGGATGATAATTGAATGGTTCCTAGTGCAACAGCGACAGGAAGTCACACGGTCTCCATTAATCTTTAATGATTTGATTATCTGGGCCTTATGGAACGTGACTCATCTCATCAGATCTGCGCTCGCATGCCCACTCGAACGTATGGAAAGACTGATGAGGAGCACAATTTATTTCTAGGGGAGCAGATATGAAGCAGTTTGCAATTAATTTCTCTCTCTCTCTCTCTCTCTCTCTCTCTCCCCACTCTCTTTTCCTCTCTACTCCAACTGTACAGTGCGAGTTTTCTGTCTAAAATTAAAAAAAAAAATTAAAAAAAAACGCTGCCACTTACTTAAGTGATTCATTGGGAGCAATTGCCGGGTGACTTATTGATTACCTGAATTAGTTCGTTTTTTCTTTGTCTATCTATTTATTTAGAAATGTATATAAGTGTCTTATTTTTTTTCTTCCATCAATCCTTTCAACTTCATTTCATTCACATCCTAACTTATTAACTCAAAAATGATTTATAGTGACCAATTTGAAAGAGTTTGGCTCATTAATTGATAAAATGACTGAATTATAAGGTTAGTCTTGCCTTATTTGCTCATTGTTCAGTTAGCCACTTCATTACTTGTTTAGGAAACCATCAATCCGTTCAACTTGTTGGTGATGGTTGAGGCGCCCTGCTTCACTGCGTGCTTTGGTAAAGAGCTAGACAATAATTTTCTGTGTATTCGCCACATTGTGTACAAGCTCCAGGACAGTGTTTTACGCAAGAAACAAAACCATATAAATACCATATGAACTGCTGAAGAAATTTTGCAAAATCAATGTATAACCTAGAGCTTATAATCGGGAAATTAGGGTAGAACCTTTTAACTGCAGAAACATGCCGATGGCACAATAAGCAAACATTGAGCTTAGGGTTCGGGTTTAGGTTCATACCACTCTTATGTAGAAGCATTACCGAATGTTCCTATTGAGAAAAAGGGTCTATAGACCTTTTCAACCAGAAAAACAAAAACAATGCTTGAATGTCCTATTTTGTTCACAAACTACTCCCACTACATTAAGATAACATACTGCATGGAATGTTAAAATGGAAACCTTTTGGGAACGACTATGACACTGATAATGGGCCACTCTTGAAACTAGTCTATAAATGCAATGTGTTGTTGTTGCTGTTGCTGTTGAAGGCTCTTCAGCCAGTGGTTCCATGGTGTGTAGACCAGTCACTGAGAGCCCACTGGAGCCCCATCATCATCCCCCGTGGCTCTGGGGAAAGCCTGATAGGATCTGTGAAGGGGCGGAGGGGGACAGAGCCGCTCTGTGGAGCTTGCTGTAAAAACACTCCAATCAAACTCATGTTTAATGCAATTTCTCCTGTTTTATTTTTTTTTCTCTCTCTCTTTCTCTTTCTCTATCTCTCTCTCTCTCTTTCTCTGTCTCTCTCTCTTTCTCTTCTCTCTCTCCGGTGCTTCATTCCACAGGCATAGATGCATGATTAAGCAGCAGCACTGTTTCAGCGCTGTGCTGCGAAGGCACAGGTCTTGAAAAAGCTGCACCATTATTGCAGCAGGTTATTATATCCATCCATTATGCTGCAGAAACCCCTACCCTCCCCTCCTTACCCCGATTTCTCAGCACATTCTGTGTGTGTGTGTGTGTGTGTGTGTGTGTGTGTGTGTGTGTGTGTGTCTGCATTTGTGTGTGTGTGTGTGTGTGTCTGCATTTGTGTGTGTGTGTGTGTGTGTGTGTGTGTGTGTGTGTGTGTGTCTATGTGTGTGTGTGTGTGTATGTGTGTGTAGGCAGGGGGTGATTATGAGGTCCAACAAAAAGAAGCGATCAAAACACAAAGGTAGAGAGCCAGCTGTGGGTTTTGTGTGTGTGTGTGCTTTTTTTATTCCCCAGTTCACCCTACTCGTCCTCATCCACCCGCCATCTAAAGCAACGTCATTGCGACAACCCCCAGTGGCAGGAAAGGAGGCCATTTTTCAACAGGTCCCTGCAGTTAGCGTGCATTAGGCTTCCCCTGTGAATGCAGCGAAATTGTCAGTGAGAGCCAGCGAAAAGTGGCAGAATGCATACAAAGAGGGGGAGCAATTGAAAGAGAATGAGTGAATGGAGGAGAGGACAGAGAGGGGGAAAGAGAGAGAGAGAGAGAGAGAGAGAGAGAGAGAGAGAGAGAGAGAGAGAGAGAGAGAGATGCACAGCAATCGATTTGAAGCCTTTTTCTGCGGTACCCTGTGCAGCGGCCTCAAGGTTTACTGCCTCTCGGCGAAAACAACACCTCCGCATGCGACCGCTTCCCGTTTGCCACGAGCGCTTTCAGACTGGCACACAGTTGCGAACGCGAGTTCCTTTTTTTCCACCCCTCGCGCCACGACACCCGTCGACACCCAACGAGCCCCGGCCAGAGTGTTTATTCAACATGCCACCGCGCAATCGCCCACGCACAATACGCGCGGGCGCGCGGTGACAAAGCGCACTAGCGTAGCCACATGCTAAAGCGTGTGTACAATGAGGAAGCGTGAAATCCCGCTCGTGTCCTCCTACACACACAGCCCAACGGAAACCCTTTTCCCAGGCAAACAGTCCCTGGCACGCTCTCTACAGACGTTGGAGACAAACAGGCAGTGGCAGCATTCCAAAGCAGGGATTACTTCAAGCTCTGGATCCTACAGCCTAAAGTTTGCCATACGAAATCTCAATTTCAAAATGAATTCTTAATCCGAGGACTGGTTTAAGCTCGTGCCAACGAGATCCACCTGATCCACTGGTACAACATATAGTCTTTTTGTCAACATTTTAGTGTTACAAAGTGATGCCTTGTGTATATCAAACCTATTAACTGGCTTTCATTATAATCTTACATAAAGTATGGCTCTCCAGAAAAAAAACCCTCACCGAACAACATTGCAAGCGCTGCGTAAAACGACTCATGAGTGTATATCTAGGCGGAAAAGGGAGATAAAAGTTCACTTCTCCGCTACAATTTGCGCAATAATGAGGACTGTGAAGCTGGGGCCCTTTGAAGTGGTGGCTAGTTTACGCCTTGAACCACAGCGCACATCACCGCCGCCGCCGCGCCGAGGAGCGCTCTTTCATCACCAACCCACCAGGAGGAGGATAATTGGTGCGGAGCGGCCGATTTTTCACCTTGTGCGAACGAGTGCGACGGCACACAAACGCAAACAGCACTCGGGAGACGCTCTCGAGTTAGAGACTCTTGAGATCAGAACATCGACCGTGAAAGGTGCGCGGCCAAGTTTTTTTGGGGGGAGAGGGGGAAGAGGGGGGGGGGGGTCTGCGGTCAGCAGTCAGCTGAGAGACCAGGGCTGGCATGAGCCCAAGACCCAAGGTGCCAGCGGATCGAGTCAAGGGCTGACCGACCTCCGATCTGTGCACGATGTCATCAATAGTCCCTCTGATCTTTTGCCACATCTTGGAGGCCAATAGATGCGACCCGGCTATCGGGAAATGGGGGGTGGGGTGGGGGGGGGGGTGGTGGTGGAGGGTAACGTAGAAAGAGGGCTGGGAGGCATCTGAAATCAGGTCACGACAGCCACAGCTGAAGGTCACGCAGACTACATCACCACTGCGGCGTCCCGTGCGCTTTTTTCTTCCAGTTGATAGATTTATCCTCCAGAGAATCTTTGGAGGATATCATTTCTTTCTTTTTTTTCCTCCCCTGCGCTCCCCCCACACACCACACACACACACCCCACTTTTCCCCGACTCTCTACAGCTCTACGCAGTCTGGAGATTTGGACAAATTCCCTCTCACCTCTCCAATCTCACCAGAAGCCATCATAAACCAGCTCCCTCGCACGGAGGCATCGCATTTCCTGTACAAATGTAAATCGAACCTCGCCAGCGAGGCACCGCGGCCTTAACGCCATGGGTACTGTAGGTGGAATGAAATCATGTTTGGATCTCTCCCTCACTCTCCTTCTCTCTCTCTCTCCCTCCCCTCCTCTATCCCACTCTCTCTCCCTCCTCTCTCTCTCTCTCTCTCTCTCTCTCTCTCTCTCTCTCTCCCTCCCCCCTTTATCCCACTCTCTCTCCCTCCTCTCCCTCCTCTCTCTCTCTCTCTCTCTCTCTACCTCTCTCTCTCTCTCTCCCTCCTCTCTCTCTCTCTACCTCTCTCTCTCTCTCTAGCTCTCTCTCTCTGTCTCTCCCTCTTTCTTTCAGAGGCAGCGTTAAGGGAGCCCTGCAGGGTCAGTAGGGAACAAAGGTAATCACCGGCGAGCGACGGAAATGACAGTGTTTGAACAATGCAGCCTGCGAGCGGGGGTATCATTAGTGTTTGTGTCGGCAGGCGCCCGGGACAAAAAAAACGCAGGAAGTCAGGTGTGAGAGGGAGGCGTGGGTAGGGGAAAGAGAAAGAGAGAGAGAGCGCACGAGTGCACGAGCGAGCGAGCGAGCGGTAGCGAACGGTGTAGCGGCACGAGCGGCAGAGAGAGAAGCATTAAGTCGGGAAATCTTCTCATTACCCTCCTCTTGTTCAGGGCTGGGGGAGAGATTAGGGCAGCTCAACATCTGAAAGGGCAGCCATCTTAAAGGGGGCGGGGGGAAGGTCTCCGGGAGATGAGAGAGAGGGGTCGGATCAGGTGTGTCGGGGAGGTGGACGAGTCCATGACACGGAGCGTGTTTCCGAGGGAGGTGAGCAGGAATCAGACGAGGCGGTCCAACCTACGGGATCTTGGGCTGATGCGGGATTCGGGAAGGACGCAGAACGTCCCTGGACGTCCCCCCTAAACTCCCGGGCCCACCCCACCTTCCTCTTCCTCCGCAGAGCACGTCCCCCTTCCCCGACGACGCCGCCATTCCACTGATGCAGCGAGAACAGATCTGGCACATGCACGGAACCATCCGGAGGCCGAGACGAGATGGAATGCTGCTGCACACGTGACGAAACACAATAACCATCTCACGCAGCACATTCCCAGTACGCCTCCAAAACATAATTCATCTCCATTAAAAAAACGCCTTCTGAAGAATCCCCATATCGCCGCGGAGATGCCTAACTCGCACATATGGAAAATGCCGCCCGCCACGTGAGCTGGATAATATCAGCATACAGTAGTCGCTCCGTGGCCCGCCCAACGCGACGGCAGTCGAGGATTCGCCCATCAAATTATTACAGATGGTGCAATTACTCTCCCCGAGCCCTCGTGTGGGTGGGTGGGTGAGTGGGGGTTTACCCCTGTCTACCGTGACTGATGCAAAGCACTTAACATGCATAGTTAACGCCGATGAGCCGTTCGCATATGTTCGCGTATGCCACGGAAAAACCCACTCCAGCTCTGTTTTTTCCGTTTTTTTTTTTTTAAATCGCCTTTGTGACCAAGTGAGTTCTGTCTTGGCACAACATAAGATGATGTCAATTTGAGGGACGGGGGGTGGGGGGGGCTGAAGGACGGGAGAGGCACCACTTACTTAGGTATGGGGATCAGGTAATTCCCCTCTGCCCTGTGTCCAATGAGGGAGGAGGAGGAGGAGGAGGAGGAGGAAGAGGCGACTAAGCATGCGGTGCTCTGCGGAGCCTCTGAACAAGGTCGGCGGCGAGCCGGTCACGTCACGGCGAGCCACATGCCGAGTGGAACTGCCTCGTCAGCGCTCTTTCACCCCCGCCACCCCCCCCACACCCCCCTCCCCCGGTTCAAGTGAAAGGCGACCGGGCACCTGTTTCCCTGGCGCGGCGAAGGTGGATGCGACCGGCTGCGCTCGGGGGCCGCGGTGTCACTACAAAACACAGTGCTGGCAGGGAGCCCGCGGGAGCTGGAGATATGGAGCACACGTGAGACAGATGGAGTGGTCAGGGTCAGATTTACTCCAAACTGTCTGGTACGCTCACACACACACACACAGACACACACAGACACACACACACACACATACACTACACACTACACACACACACACACACACACACTACACACTACACACACACACACACACACTACACACTACACACACAAAAACGCACACAGACACACACACACACACACACACACACACACACACACACTACACACACACACAAAAACGCACACGGACACACACACACAAACACACTACACACACACACTCAATACACACACACAAGTCCATTGGCTACAACACGAATAAGTGCAATAGGCATACATTCACTCATGTCAGCACACATGCGAGCGCCATAATGCCAGTCATGAAGACACAGCTGTATACAGTCACATCCAGTGACATACATAGACAAACACTCGTTCACTCCCACGCACACACTGATTTTCAGAGTCGAGGGCCAAGTGGGCCAAGCACCAACCCCCTACTGGGAATCTGGGATCTGCAGGGAGACAATCAGTTGCTCTCTCTCTCTCTCTCTCCATCTCTCTCCCTTTCTCTCCCTCCCTCTCTCTCTCCATCTCTTTCCCTTCCCCTCTCTCTCCCTTTCTCTCCCTCCCCCTCTCTAGCTCTCTCTTCCCTCTCTCTCTCTCTCTCTCTCTCTCCTTCCCTCCCTCCCTCCCTCTCTCTCTCTCTCTTCAGCAGTGCTATTATCCTGTTGGGGCCACCACATCACAAAGCCTCTCTCCTGATGGCTGTGACACGGGTGCCCAGGGGGGACGTCCTTCTCTTGGCGCGCCACTGACCGCGGCAATAGGCCGGGGCCACAGGTCGCGACCCGAGAGGTCGTTAAAACATATGCTCTAAATCTACCCGGCCCTGCTTCCTCTCTCGTCTATACCCTTTTTTTCAGTGGCACTCGAAGCCTGGAGGGGCCTTTTTCCACCCATGCTTGTGTGGCTTGGAGACGGACGGACCATTACACAAATTGGAGAGACTGGAGTATAGGAGCGAGCCTGCGCGGTTCGGCGGCGCACCTTTAAAAGTGCTCCGATACGGTGCGTCGATCAGATCAATGCATGGGGCGACGGCATGAGTGTTTCCATGGTATCCACTCACGACTAGCTCCCAGTGTGCTTTGGGAGATGAGGGAGGGGGGGTGGGGAGGGTGTGTGTGTGTGGGGGGGCGGGGGAGGGGGGGGGGGGTACTATTGTGTGACAGTGCTGCACTGTGGTTTTCTTCATTGTTTGGGCTTTTCTTTTTTGCAGAATCAGGCGGTGGACGCTTTTTCTTTCAGTTTTTTTTGCAGTCTCTCTCTCTCTTTCTATTCTATTCTCGCTCCGTCCTTCTCTGTGGTGTCTGTGCTTGACCTGTTTTTCTCCACAGAAATGTGATGTCCGGCTGTTCTAACACCCATCTCTGATCCTTCCTCTCCCCACTTGCCCCCCCCCCCCTCCGCTCTCTACCTCTCTCTCCTTTTCTCACTCTCTCACTCCTTTTCTCTCTCTCTGTCACTCTCGCTCTCCCTTTCACATTTTTCGAAAACTCTCTACTCTCTGATCCTTTATTCCAGTCCTTGCCGTCTCCGTTGGCGCAGTCTATCCCGAGGAGATTCGGGCTCAGAGTCTCTTTTCTCCTTCCACGGACCCTTGTGTTTTTCCTCCGCATGATGAGAACTTGTCTTTTTCAGCGGGTGATGAGGACAGTCTCACTGCCACTTGCAGCCAATTTGTTTTTCACTTTTCACACACACCAGCACTTTCCCCCGCGAGTGATTTTCATACCCGTGAAACGCTGAGCTGTTCAGGCGGACGACAGGCTTGTCCTTAATTGGCTCATGGAAGCATTGTATGAGAATTTCAGGATTTTCCTTTTAGGATTTTTCTGTCAGACAAACACAAATCACAAGTGATCTAGCCTATTACGAAATATAAAATTGCTCTGATTTCTTTCCTTAAAAATGTCTAAATGATCATGTTGACAGTAACAGCTTCTAGCTGTTAGTTGGAAGCTTTTTTTTAGTGAAAGGAAAATAAAGTTATTAACTTAAATAGCTTAGACTTCTGCTTCACCCTCAACCATTCCAGTAGACTAGTGCACTCTAGCAAGGTATGAGCTATATTTTTTCTAAATTGATTTCTTTGACACCCCTGATCCCAAGTGACAGATAAAAGCACTAGAAATGTTGTCTCATTCTTCTAGCTCTAACAGGTTAATTCCCCTGTTCACACAGGTCATACATTTTAATTGACTGATTTTTTTGTTGAGGAAAAAACAATTTTTTTCAATGGCTTTTGAAGGGGGGCACCACTGGAAACATGAAGTGTGTTTCACACAAAGCTAGTTTTGTCAGTTATGTAAATCATGCAATACTACTTACAGTATGGCAACAACTCTCACGAGCACACAACAGCCCATTAAGCGATGAGGCCAAGTGATATCAACAAGTATAATCTTCATAGATAAAACATAAATATATAAAAAGCTTGTTAAATTTCAAAAAAAGAACATAAAATGGCCTCAGCATCCATTTGAAGAGGATAGATTGAGGAGCACAATGTCTGTGGGTACCTTTCCGAATGAAGGAGGATGTTCGTTAGGACAGAAACATCGAGGACATGCAATCTATCATGTATTACTATGTAATGAATATGTAATAACACTCCATCCTTACAAGAAGATTGTAGAAGCACTTCCAATCTCTGCAGCAGCTGTTGCCTACCTTATCCCTCCCTCTTGGGCGGAATCCTCTAGAATCCTGGCTTTCCAGTCACACCTCGGAGAGATGTAACTAATCCACCCAGCTCGCTTAGCCAGATGCTACTCATTAGCCACAAGCTACTTGTCAATGGAAAAAAAATGCTAAGCCATAAAACACACACTGATTGCCTGTTGGTCTCCTTGGATGGAGTCACACCGTGTTTACTCGTTGAGGTCTGAACAAATAGCTCTCTTTTGCCCACCACCACCACCCAGCACCACCCACCCGCCGTGCTCTGTTTAGAAACTGCATTTGGACACACTTGCACGTCACAGCCAAACTGTCCAAAGGTGACCGCAACACCCCCCATTCCCCCTCCATCCAACCAACCCCCCACCCCCCCATTCCCCCGCCGCACACAGATATTGGCATTTGCTTTAGTTTAATAAGGTCAGACGTCAAGAGTGTCAGTGGATTGGTCGCTGCCGCTGACAATCCCCCGCCGTCCTCCCCTCCTGTCTCAGTCACATCCTCCAAATGCTTTCCTGGCACCGTCTGCTTCTGAGCCCCAACACAGACCGTGCGGTGCGGTGCGGTGCAGAGCGGTGCGGAGCGGTGCGGTGCGTTGAGGTGCGGTGCGCCCCGCCTGAGTCACGCCTGGAGGCAGATGCAGTAAAATCCCTCCGACAGGATTTGCGGAGTGAAAGGTGAATATCTCCCCGAGATTGCTTTTTCTTTTTCTTTTGTCTTTTTTCTCTCTCGGTGTGTGTGTGTGTGTGTATGTGTGCTGGATCAGAATGAGGTGTATCGAGTGCCCAGCTCTGCAGGATGCTTGTTGGAATTGACCGTTTTTTTTTATTTTTGGACTGAGGTAGTTTTGAGAAATATACAATGGTTTGTGTGTGTGTGTGTGTTTGCCTTAGTGTGTATAGAGCAAACAACAAATGTATCCATGATAAACACTCATTCTCTCTCTCTCTCTCATATACACACACAAGCAGGCATGGGATGTTGAAGTTGGGCAATTGGACAAACTGACCTATGAGCATGAACACACACACACACACACACACACACACACACACACACACACACACACACAGACAGACACGCGCACGCACACACAATCCTACATGTTATCCCAGGAGATTTCTTTTCCTATCGGCTATGAGGTGCGACTTTG
Source organism: Sardina pilchardus (assembly GCF_963854185.1). NCBI lineage: Eukaryota > Metazoa > Chordata > Actinopteri > Clupeiformes > Clupeidae > Sardina > Sardina pilchardus. Next base: position 15,632,588 of record NC_085010.1, read on the forward strand.
TCTGGGGCCTGACCTTTGATCTAGAGGTCACGCTGAGTGTGTCGGACTGAGCCTCTCCCGTGAGAAACATCGTGTGGTGGAGGTGAATCAGACAAGCACATGAAAGCCAACTACACCCCCA
>NC_085010.1:15637708-15640208 GCF_963854185.1 Sardina pilchardus
GAGTGGGCCGCTGCAGATGCTTCCTTCGACCTCGCCTCACCCCACCTCTCCTCGCCCGCGCCCGCGCCGCACCGCACCTCTCGATGTCAAGGGGGTCGGCCGAGGCTCAGGTGCGGTGATTGATGAGCCCCGTCATTAGGGCCAACGGTCGGGAGTCGAGTCTCCTCGTCTCCGCCGGCGTTTGTTTTTGTTTGCCCACGACGGTCAGGCGGGAGCCACTCCACCATCTTGGCCGGCGAAAAACGGCGATTTTAATTCGACGGCGGCGAATTAATCAAAAACACAATTGATGTCGGCGTCGAGCCCTTTGTCATCTCCAGCAAAGTCTCTCAGCTCTGTGCGTGTCTCATTGGGGAGGAGATGAGGAAGAAATACCTCCATTTGGGGACTAGCAGACCTAAATAATGGATAATTAAGAGGTGTCTGGTTTAATGAGTCAGGAGAGAGAGAGAGAGAGGGGAAACGGCTTGAGTGTGAGGCGCATTGCGTAACACTGCAGGCTGTGAACTGAGAGACCTCATTTTCCCCAATCGAGAGGATCTATAAAGACAACATCCCCCCCCCCCCACCCCCATCTTTATTTACATTGTTCGTGTCGCTGTATTGCTGGTTTTTTGTATTTTTTCTTTTTTTCGTTTGCCCAAAGTGGATGCTGTCGGTTTTACGGAGGCCTGGGTGATTACAGTAATTCAATTTCCTGCGAGGCAGGTTTCCATTCAGAAGCTGTAGCGTGCTCGCCTTAGCCGAGATAAACAGAATTGTGGAGGGGAAAATAATAAGGGCCTCCTTTTCATAAATCTCTCTAAAGTCTGGATGAAATGACCTTTGAGTTGCACTGACGGAGAGAAAGAGAGAAAGGGAGAAAAAAAAGAGAGAAGGGGGGGCAGTGAGGGAAACATGAAAGGATTCCTGTTGTGACATTCCTCCTGTGAGTGTCAAACAAATAGAAATGAACGCCCACCGAGCAACAAGATGGTGCCTTCGATTGATTTTTCGAATATATTGATGGAGAAAAGTCACATGGATGAGGTCAAAGTCTCTCTGTGAGTGGATTCCTGCCTTCAGATCTGCTTCCACTCCAATCAGAGTCAATTAACAGGTTGATTTGAAAAGATTGTTTCGTTGGAGTAAAAAATACCGTATCAATGAGAAAATGTAGAAAAGACCTCGAGGCTAATCACAATGAGAGCTGGATTGGTGACCATTACTTTCACCTCAACAGTGGTGGCTGATGATTCTAATCACAGGAAGCACAATTGAGTTGATTTTCTGACAGCAAAAAAATACACAGACTGCTGCTACCTGTGCAGTGACGGACCAAAAAACGATCAAAAAACGGCCCCGGCATTTGCAACACCACATGGCTCTATCCCCCGCCCCACAACTTGCTAAACATTGGGTTGCTAAGGAACATTTGTAGCGAATGACAGGAAGAACAATCATTGGACATTTACCAAATTCCCAGCAGGCCTTGTTCCACTGTAATGTTTTAGAACAAACCAAATCAAACAAGCTTCAGGTACAATGTTTTATGCCTAACTAAACACTGCTTTTTTTGGAACATCTCAATAATTAGAGCACAATGCAAATGCATTAGCCTTTATACCAGAGAAGGGTATAGGACACAATATAGCTGCGATGTAAAGGATAGGCAAATGGTAGCAGTCAGCCATTAAGATATGATAAAATGTGAATATGTATAGTAATGAATAAGCTTTCTGATGAATGACATTGGGAAATGTGTCATAGGGCCTGTCTGTAAATACAGAGGGCCTGCCTACAACTGGATAAACTAATATGTCCCTGCACCATGCTGATAGAAGGCTACTTTCACCAGCATTTTGAGCGGGTCACTTCACAAGCAGTCCATCTGGCATGTGCCCAAAATCCAGATGACCAGTCCGCCACTGTATCTGTGTCAGCAGGCAAAATTGAATTGAATTACGTATTAAAATTAAGCCAAGCTATAGTTTGAGTTAGCTACCTCACATTCTCCATAGCTAGTAGCCTTAATACTACCACACCGATAAGCTGCAGCCGACTTGTAAAACAAATGTAGCTTACCAAATTACCAAAGTCTGCATTAAATTCTGCTGCCTTTATAAACTTGATGAGAGAACACACAACTGACTGTACTACAAGCTATACTGCTTCGCTTTGGGGGGGGGGGGGGGGGGGGGGTGAATTGGGATGCAATGCGTCCAGATAGGACAAAGGACTGCTGTCCTATCTAACTCGATTTTCACCGGCACACAAGGCATTCAGAGCTCTGTCATAGACGCTAAATGAGTTGGTGCATCCGGACGCGTTCTGAAATGATGAGTTGAAAGCCTACTGTTCAATAAACGTTTATCTTTAATGCATCTCAATGAAGCATATTATGGAGTGCCATTAAACCCCAGTGATGTTCGCCATCAACAGGTTGTGCTTGCACAGGCTTCTATGAGACAAACCTCACATCAGATAATGATACCAATCCAGAGGAAATGAATGCTGAATG
>NC_085010.1:15642708-15647708 GCF_963854185.1 Sardina pilchardus
TCGCGCACTAATGCAGCGCATCCCGGTCAGAGCATTTGGGCTTGATTCATCGAAGCCGCTTTTCCCTTGTTCCAGAGGGTCTGATTGTGTGAGCTCGATTACGACACACGCACTCACACACACGCACGCACACACGCACACACACACACACACACACACACACGCACACACACTCACACACTCACACACTCACACACGCACACACACACACACACACACACACACACACACACACACACACACACACACACACACTCACACACGCACACACACACACACACACACACACACACACACAGACACACAGACACACACACACAGAGGCAGACACACACACACACACACAGGCAGACACACAGTGCCATAATGAGATGCTGATTTACGCCACGCCAGCCCAACTTTAATGGCTCTCGTGGTACACATCCGCCAAATGTTAAACACCTCATCTCACTGTTAACCTTGAGCTGGGCAAGTTAGCCTCCAAACACCTGCATGATTGTGAGGGGGAGAGGCAAAAAATAAATAAATAAATAAAAAACATGGAGGGTGGAAACAGTGCATATTAAAAATGCCACGATTGTGAAAATTTAATTTCCCGCTCAGGATCCTCAAATCATTATAATGGCTGCCATGACTGCCTTGTTGATTCGCCTGGTGGCAAAGGTTCCTGGGGTATTTTTTCTTTAATTGACAGTGCTCCTGGCCCTCATATTAATGAGTGTTGCGGTGGGGGGGTTTTCATGCCGAGACTGCGGATGCTATTGTGAGTTGCCCTAACCCCAATTACGGCTCCCGTTCTTCCCTTCAAAGGCACTATTGAGAAATGATTAGAATTAATCATCAATCCTCTTTCACTGGCCTCCTTGGGTCCCTCATTATGGTGCATAACAGGGGCTTTTCTGATTGAAACAAAAAGCAACCAGACCGGTTGATTCACAAACAAAAACCCCAAAGGGCCTGCACATTAGGGAAGTGGACACAAAAAAAAGTAGTGTCCAATTACTCGTCTTGCGAATACGTTAGCATTCGTGATCCTAAATGCGATTGGACGAGAGTTCAAGTTCAGCGATTTCTGCAGAGCCTCTGGTTGGTTAATGAGGGGAGCATGCCCCGAAAAAAAATCCCTCAATCAGGTAATAACTATTCCGACCTCAACGCACGCCATTAGGCCTGTAACATCAACAGAGTTTCAACAAAATCTCCAAATATGGGAAAGTACGAGCATGCTCCATTCCAAAAAGTGTGATTACTCATAGGGGAAAAGGGGTGTGTAGAGGGGGTATTTTGGTGTCTTTTTGTTATGACTAAATGATCCCCCCGCTTGTTATATCTCGTTTGATGTGTATCGTTTCAAAAAGTGGAGCGAGCAGATCGAATTACATTACAGGATAACAGCCATGCGAAAAATAATTGCTTTGATAATTTGACATCAAAGTCTCCTCTGAGCTTCGAGTGTCAAAGGCAGCAGAAAGCCGCCCTATAGCAACCTACATCAACCGACTCCGCTTCCCTTCCTCTTGCCAGGGAAGACACCACGAGTTCTGAGAACCGCATTTGGCTTCACTGACATCCATCATAAATTGTGCATCATCATATTTCTTAAGAGCGAGCGGAGGGGGGGAGGGGGGGAGGGGGGGAGGAGAGTCGGCGTGCGGGTCTCTTCTCCCCGCGTCGTCGTCGTGGCGGCGGTGTTGAGTGACAGATATTATTTAGCACAGAGCGCGCTGACATGGCGGCTGCTGCCCCCGGTTAGGGCAAGCGGCCGCCCGGTTGTCATGTGGCGTTTTCTGGCCGACGATGAGCCGGGGGCCCCCGCGAGCTGTACACTGAGGAGGGTGGCGAGGGGGAGGTGAGGGGGGTGGGGGGTGTTATGCGGAGCGAGGCCGTGGATCATCCTGACGTTTCTGCTGGCCTGTGAGGGGGACATCTGGGGGCTGCTTGGAGGGTGGAGGGTGGAGGGTGGAGGGTGGTGGTGGCGGCAGTGGTGGTGGAGTTCTTTCGCTTCCCTGAGCCAGCCCTCAGTCGGCCGCTATTACAGTCAGCCGGAGAGGTGGGATCATCCCTCACCACAAACTCACTCTGTCACCGCTGCGGCCCCAGTGTTGACACAGCGAGGACGTGCCAGAGATAGCCGGGGGTGGGGGTGGGGGTGGTGGTGGTGGCAGGGGGATGGTGGTGGTGGTGATGGGTGGAGTGCTGGAAGGAGGCTGGAGAAGCTGATGAGCTTGAGTTTCAATGGTCTGGTGTTGACAGCCCCAGAGTGGATGTGTGTGTGTGTGAGTGTGAGTATAAGTGTGTGTGAGTGTGAGCGTGTGTATGTGTTAATGTGTGTGTGCGTGCATTTTTGTGTCGTATATTTATTTTGGGGGGTGTGTGCTTTCCTTTATGGCTGGCACTTTTTTGGCGCGCCGAGCACTTCGCCCTTCAAACCAGATGAAAAGGCGGCGCCCGCCGTCACGTCAAATATTCGCTGGCACAAAAAAGCCACGGCAACAGCGAGCACATTCATAAAACGCCGGCCACCTGGCAGCCCGGGCGCTGACTTCCAGCTAGTCTCGCCAGACCTGGGGAAGTGACTCACGTTTTTTAACTGCCACACTTGAATGGGAGAGGTATACACACAGTAAGATAACGGGTTGCCGTGCAGAGAGTGAAAGAGTGAAAGAGTCCCACAACAAAAAAAAAAGAGAAAAAGAAAGAGAGAGAGAGAATGGAAGCGAGTGTTTTTCCCACAGTGAAAGACGACCACTTACCGGCAGAGTCGGTGGGTGGCCTCTGAGAAGGAAGGGAAGTGCGAAGAAGTAGCATTTTAACCGAAGGGCAGAAAAGTGGCGGGAGAGAGAGAGAGAGAGAGAGAGAGAGAGAAAGAGAGAGAAAGATTGAGAGAGAGAGATTTCTTTATTTTTATTTGTATTCTTTCTTTTTAAAATAGATTGTATCTGAGTTGTTTTGTTGTATGTTTGCTTTGACAACACTGCTTCATTGAGTAAATCCAATAAAGCTCCATTGAAATTGAAATGGCGAGAGAGAGAGAGAGAGAGAGAGAGAGAGAGAGAGAGAGAGAGAGAGAGAGAGAGAGTGTGTGTTTGTGTGTGTGTGGGGGGGGGGATGGCTTCCATTCCCCATTTTGGCTCAGGCAGTTTCACAGCCGCGGGGCTTAAATCCCCCACCTGCGGCGTCTGTGGAGTGCATCCGTTGGCCTGCCAGGGTTATCGATCCTTGGCCTCTGGCTTGCTGCTCTCGCCCGCCGAGCACTGGCCACCGCCTGGCATGATGCCCTCCCTCCATCCCTCCCTCCCTCCCTCCCTCCCTCCGTCTCTTTCTCTCTCTCTCTCTCTCTCTCCCCTCCTCTCTCACACTATCTGTCTCTCTCTCTCCCTCCCTCCCTCTCTCTTACACTCTCCATCTATCTTTCTCTCTATCTATCTATCTTTCTCTCTCTCTCTCTCTCTCTCTCTCTCTCTCTCTCTCTCTCTCTGCACCATGGGCCGCAAAGAATTATCTCACTGCTGGTGTCGAAGCTATTCGTTATGCCTGCATTTATTTGTTCCAAAAAAAATCTATGGACTCGTATAGTCCAGGGACGCCCGTATCTTTGGCCAAACAAAGAATGTAGGAGGGGTCAGCGGAAAATGAGAACCTGGGGCCCACTTCAATAAAAGAAAAATAAATAATAATAAAAAAAAAATGATGACGGTCCATTGACCTTTTGCGCTGGAATAATTTTCACCAAAAGACAAGCATGAATAAAACCACCAGGTTTTATCTTCTGTTTGTTTTTTATTTACCCTAGTCTTTTTTTCCCTATTCTCTCAGAACGTTCTGGAAAGCGTGTCACTTCACGCTCCGGCGGGTTGCTGACTGCGGACTGAATGAATAAGAAGCAGTGCGGCGCTGTGTCGGAGGCCGCCATCGCATCGCGAGCGGAACGGTGCGGAGCGGCATTCAGAGAGCTCGCAGTCACAGCTGGGCCCGGCAGTTGGTTTAAAAAGGGGGGGGATGGGGAGGGTGAAAGCATGTAAACATTGCTGGCTTATTGTGTCACAGCTGTTTATTAAACATGTGGCAAGAGTTGTGAAGGTGAGGAGGGGAGAGACAGAGAGAGAGAGAGAGAGAGAGGGAGGGAGAGAGGGAGGGAGGGTGAATGATTGAGAGAGAAGTGAGAGGAGGAGGGAGGGAGAGAACTGGAACTGGAGTCAGGGACACAGGTGTACTGTAGCGCCAGGCCAGCAAGAAATCCTCTCCAGAGAGCGGCCTACTTTGGCAGGGCAGAAGCGCCAGCCTCATTGGTATGTTTATGGGGCCGCGTGGCACACTGCTCTCCTGGATTCAGCCAGTGAGCCAGCAGTGTGTTTGTGTCTGTCTGTGTCCGTGTGTGTGTGTGTGTGTGTGTGTGTGTGTGTGTGTGTGTGTGTGTGTCAGGGAGGGAACTCAACCATGAAGACAGGCATATGTATTTGTGTCTCTTTGTGACATATGTGCAAGTGCGTGCATGTCTGTGTCTGTGTCTGTGTGCGTGTGTGTGTGCGTGTGTGTGTGTGTGTGTGTGTTTATGTGCTTAAGTATCCATGAGCCAGCACAGATGCCTCTGTGTGTCTGAACGAGCAGATCTGGAGACGGTCGAAGCGCAAACGATAAAGCCAATAACATAAGCTGCTCGCACGTGAGCCACGCTCGCAAAGCACGCAGCTTTTTTTTTCGTTCGTCTCGTTCGTGTCATTCTGTTTTTTTTTTTTCAACGGTCATCGGCGCCTCTCTCGCCGTTGCCGTCTCGCACACTCGAGCTCGGGGAGCGGAGCGGGGAACACCGAGACGAGGCCGAGGTCTCCCTGCCCCTCCTTATCAGTCGGAAGGAGAAGAGAGAGATCCATCATGCGGAATGCTGGCGTGGCGCGGCGCGGTGTGGGCGTTCGTGGGAGGGGAGGGGAGGAGGAGGAGGGGGGGGGGGGGGGGGGGTTAGCGGAGAAGGGGGGGGTGACGACTCTTCTCTGCATGAATAC
>NC_085010.1:15652708-15670208 GCF_963854185.1 Sardina pilchardus
TTCCACGGGTGCCATTTTTTTCCCTCTCTCTCTCTCTCTCTCTCTCTCTCTCTCTCTCACACACACACACACCCCTTTGCTCTCCCCACCTACCTCCATCGTATGGCCCCAGTCATAAAACAGCCAATTTATTTTTTTGTAGGGCCTCAGTAAGGTGGCACATAAAATCAAAACTAGTCAGAATCCACGAGAGGGAGAAAGAAAGAGAGAGAGACAGAGAGAGCAGGAGAGAAAGAAAGAAAGAAAGAGAGAGAGAGAGAGAGAGGTTGAATATAAAGCCATGTCTGAACCTTGCATAAATTCTGATCCCTCGTCTGAATAATACAAGTTTTCAGAAGTGAGAAATGAGAAGCTTGGGAATGATGAAACTTTTAAATCCATGGTTTTACAACATTTGTTGGTGGGTGAATAAATTACTTGTCAGGCAGAGACTAGGGCAAAAATGACTTCATATAAAAACTGAAACAAGCTGTGGCGGGAAGAAAAAAAGACTGATGCTATATTCCTTATGGGTTTTCCTAACCTAACCCCTCATTTGCCTCTTAGGTAAGTCTGTGTGATTTTTTTTTCCTTTTTTTTTTCAAAATGGTTAATTTCACTCCATTTGCCAATTCACAGCCCTGACAGAGTTATATAATTGGTTTTGTGTGGAGCCTTGTGTCGACCACAGGGCATTCACGTGTAATATGCAGGAAATCTAATTTAGAAGTTTTAAACAGAAAGAGGATAAAGTTCTTCCCAATTCCAAAGCATCTTCCACAACACAAAGATGCATACACCCACCATCCCCATCCCCTCTCTCTCTCTCACACACACACACACACACACACACACACACTAACACACACACACACACACACACACACACACACACACACACATCCAACACACATATCCACAGTTACAAGTGTGCATATGCACACTTGGCACACATCCACAGCATCCCCAAAATGCCTAAATAGGCCTCTCTCTCTCACACTGGCTGTCATGCCCTTGATCAGCTTCTCTTCACAGTGCAGCCAATTCAGCTGCCGGGGGCCAATTCTGCCCCAAATGGGAGTGAGTGCGGAGCTTGATGAAGAGCTACAGGGTGCTCCGGAGCCACGGCTGGTGGTGGTGGAGGGGAGAGGAGAGGCACAAAGGGAGAAGAGCTAAGGGTGTGTGTGTGCGTGTGTGTGTGTGTGCGTGTGTGTGTGTGCGTGTGTGTGTGTGTGTGTGTTTGGGGAGTGAGGGGGGTGGATGGGAGATTGATGCGAGCATCGTAAAGCACTCCTGCGACCTGCAGCTCTATGGCGCCGTGATATATGGCGACGGATCACGCCTCCGTACAACACTGGGCAAACACTGATGATGTCAGCCATTTATCGGCTAATGTGTGAGACAGTACAATCAGTCCCTTTTCAGCACCGCGCCCCTCAAACGCTGCCAACTGCGCCCATTCATTGTGCTCATTTGTCTTGATTTCCATTCTCTGTGAAGGATGCAGTGGCGTGTACCGTGTCGGCTATGGGAAAAGACTAGAGCATTGATCTGACAGTAACTGGCTTCAGAGCACTCTCTCTTTCTCTTCTTCCTCCTCTCTCTATCACTCTATCTCTCTCTGTCTGTCTGCCCTCACACTTTCTCTTTCTTCCTCTTTGTTTTCTTTTTTTTTTTCAATCACCAACCAACTCCCTCACTCCCTCTCTCTGCTACCAAGTGCTCCCATGGGGTTTCTGTGAATGACATTCTGACCCGAGGGTCGAGATCGTTGGTGCGTTGTCGTGTTGGGAGTCCACAGGCGCTCCCTGTGGGGCCATCTTAAAGGACATAAAGACAATGTCCCGACAGAAGATTCCAGAACACAGATTAAAGGAATTCCTTCAGCTGTGTCACAATGGAATGATGTGCCTGTCTTTCAAGTCAGACTGTTTCAACATTAGCTCATGGTCAGCTCAAGTCAAGTCAAGTCATTTTATTTATATAGCACATTTAACGTGCACAGAGTACAACAAGCTGTCTATGGGTGCCTCTCATTCGTGTTTTATATATCCTCCCTTCCTTCCTCGGTCCTCGTCCACACTGATCTGGATAAAGAATGATGGGGCGGCAACAATGGGACATTCTATCCAGTGTTAGTTATAGATCAGTGGGAACGAGCCTTGAGGACCGAGCATGGAGGATCGAGGAGAAAGGTTGAGAGGCACTCACAATCTTGTCATCCCTCTGAACAAAACACTAAACGGAGAGGAACAGAGGAAGCGGTGCCTGTTCAACCTTCCATGGGGCCCTGAGCAAAGTCCTGCTGAGGGGCAATCCTACCTGAACTCTGTGGGCCACCTGGCACTCCAGTGCTCCCAATACAATCATCCCGCCCCATTTTGGATGTCTACAGATGTTACCAAATATAGTCTTGGTGTGAGTCACCATCACAGCTACACTTCTATAGGGTCTGAGCTGATTGCTTTTTGAAGCTGGCTGTACACATCTGGTTGTGCTAGTACTGGCTGAAGCTGACTGTTCTTCACTCGTGTCTGTAGTAGCATACTTGCCAAAGACATGCATACTGGACTGGGTTCCCCTCAATATGTTTTCAAACATAGACTTGTTTAGATATTATTAAATAGGCTTACGCCATATACTGTAAGAGCATCTATTGTCTAGCCTGGCTAGCGCAACCACTTCTCAATGAGACGTGGTCTGGGAACCAAAAGTTTATTTTCTCGTATTTGAAAAAATGCCCAGATCCGTTTATTGGGCACCACGGATGTCTATTAAATGTGTCTGTGCATAGCTAATCATCGTCTTGCTTCCCCCTTGATCTGTGATTGGTCCCCTATCTGAGGCAAAAATTAGGGCGGTAGTTTCCAGGCTGCCTTAGCAGCATGAATCAAATCGCACGCAAGGCAGCATGGGAACAACCAGGCTATGTACTGTCCAGGACGCAGCACAGCAAATCAAAGTTCATTAGGCTACTTTACATTCTGCATATTTTTAGTTGTATCTAAACCAACCAAAGCTTGGATGACACATTTCAAAACTGACTTGTTGTAATGTCCGGGAAGATTCGGATGAGATTGGTTTAGAGCCTTGAGGTTACACCGGCAGTTTTTCAGCAGAAATGAACAAGGAGCACATTTCTGCTGAAAAACTGCTGGTGTAACCTCAAGCACATACACACTGTATAATGAACGCATTGAAAGATGTGCTTTTCCCCAAAAAAATGTAGCCAGTGGCCAGCATTCAAAAAGCCGGAATATGCGGTTATATTTCACAACTTTTGCAAAGTACTCTGACTGGGTAAGGCTGGCAAGCAAGCCGCAGACAGATCAGGAGGTTACTTCCCTGTTAGGTAGGCTGGGTCAACAGCATACAGTATGCTGGAGATATGCAAACAGAACATAATGTCACTATAACGTTGACATGAGCAGTTTACCTGACTGTCGTTCCCACTGTTAATTCTCGGGGAAGTTTATTTTGCTGTGTGTGTCATGCCCCTGAAGGCTTTCATCTTCTTAATGTAGAAGACACTGTCGCTATAACTGCTATACCTATCACTAGCTTGACTCAACGGAAGAAGGAGCCTTGATTTGCTTGCGGGGTACTATGCAGCTTGCGCAGGGTGTGTATAAGGGCGATCCGGCCCTGAGAGGAAGTGAAACTCTTCCTCTGAAAAAGAAATGGTGAACTGGACCAGAACAAAGTACGGTCTTCCTCTGAAAAATGAAAAGGAAAAGGAGAATATTCAAACATTATTCAGGTGAGGAATGGTGACCAGTTTAATGGCCTCGTGTCTTTCCTCGCTCAGCCCTCTCCATGGAGACCAGACACTTTCCAGGACGTCTTCAGGCCGTTTGGGGACTTAAGTTGTCGGGTCCTTTTAATGACCGTCATTTAGTGCTTCCTGAAATATGGCTCCTGACATTTGCACGAGGGCCGAGTCCCTGACCTAAAGAGCAGGAGAGGAGTCGAAAGGTCTCATCAGGACACACTTCCTTTCACTCTTGCTCTCTCTCTCTCTCTCCTCTCTTTCCTTACCATCCCCTCTTAGCGCGATCTTTTTGATGGTCATTTAAGTGCTCTGGAGAGGTTTCACGAGCGTAGAGAGAGTGAGAGTGAGTGACCTCCCTCCGCATCCCCGTCCCCACCCATCCAACAAAGATGGAAACTCGCTGTCGTTAGCTAACAAGCCGTCATCGGGGAGACGGCGGCACAACAAAAGCACGCGTCTCGACGTTTCATTTCGGACCCAAGCAAAGAGAGGGCACGAGGAGGCCGAGATATAAAAGAGAGACAGGGAAAAAAGACAGAGAGAGATAGAGGGAAGGAGGGAGAGAGAGAGAGGGAGAAAGAGAGAGATAGACACAAAGCAACAGCCCCTTAAATTATCTCGCCTCGTCCCCGAGCCTAGCGGCAAACACGGGGAAGAGTGTGTGTCACGAGGACGACTGTGTAATCGCCGTGCGGACGGGGGCACCGCGCCATTTCTCCGGGAATTCAGACCCGGCTAATCAGAGCGGGCGCCGGGCTCCATCTATCACCCCGCCGGCCGCTTGATTCATTACAGGCCCTCTTAAGTGCCCGCTTTGGGTTTCGCCAACGAGAGATCCACAATCGAAATCGCAGCCCTGGCAGATGAAAAGAGGGACCCCCCCCCCCCCCCCACACACACACACACCCCTTCTCCCTCCTCACCACCTCCGCTCTCCCACCCCACCTTCCTCGAGCCCCATCACATTTGTCTCTCACGGACACTAAAAGGAACAATGGCTGTGGTTTGCGTAATGGGAGTGTGCGGTGGAGGGGTTTCGCTTTCTCCTCAATCAATGTTTATACTCAATCTACATTCATCTGTGGCTGCAGAGAATAATAGTTGGCCATCGTGCCAAGGGAGGACATTCAGAATCCAGGTGGCCGGGTGATTAGTTAGGGGCTGTTGTTTGGGTATAGGAGCAGGATTGAGTCATTTAAATTGTGAAATCCTAAACGGTGGATTGCGGATTCCTGTATTGCGTAACCTTTGCAGTAATTTAACAGCGCATTCTTGCGCCCGAGGTATTTATGCCACGCTTAATTCTCCAAAGACCTTTTCATATTGAGAAGGATTTTCATTTCCGTTTCTCTTCTACGCTGCGCGTGAAGAAAGGAACAAAGAAGATATGAGAATTTCAAAGTTGTTGGTCATATTTCCAGAGTGGGCTTTGTCCACATCCCATTTAAACCAACAACTTAGAAAAATGATAGCAAAAAAATGACTCACTGCATTTGACAGCTAAATGCACGGAGGCCACTGACAGTTCTATATGACATCTCATCCCTTTTGATACCTCTCCTCTTTCATTCTAAGCAGTCTTTAACGACACAATAATACCAACATTGTTTCTTAGCAATTTATTTCAGCCTTGACATCTCTGACCTCGAAAAATCAAAAGATGCTTTTCCACAGGCCTTGAGTCAAGCAGGAGGCACTGAAGCAGAACATTACTGCCAGTAAAGTGCTTTTAGGTTGTGCAGGCAGATTCACACACACTCACACAAACACCCACACGGCTTGTGTTGCATTGTGAGAAAGAAAATGTTATTTATTTTTTTTCAAAGTGCGGTAGGGGGGGGGTTGGAATGGACTGAGCATGTTATTCCACTCTGAGGCTTCTCTGTCTGAAAAGCACTTTTGAGTCTAATGCTAGAATATACTGGTCACTTTGGGCAGTGGGAGGGTTTGAGGGCTCTGGGTAGGGCCTGGGGGAGGTGGGCGTGAAGGGCGGGGAGAGGCAGTTTGTTTGTCGGAACTTTCTGGCTTGTCAAGTTTTGCTCCAGCCGGCGGTTGTGTTTTCCCGAATGGAACTAATACATAAGGGGAAAGCCCTGATGAGGCGATGCTATCATCTGTCTGAGCGGTGACATCCGTGTTCAGCTTTCTTGAGAGATTCGGTGTTTATCTGTTCGCGGCTTCTAAACAAGCACAACACACCGACGCGCACACATAAAAGCACACACACACACACACACACACATTCTTCCACGAATACCCATCTTTTTGGATCGAGAGAACGCGAGACTAAGCGTCAACAAAATCCCATTGAGGGAAACGTTGCTTCTTTTCTTGTCTAACACGACTCGACGCCGGCAAAAAAAAAAAAAAAGAATAGATGGTGAAAACGTTAGTGTGGTTTCACCTTGAGACAAAAGCGTGTCTCGTTAATTGGCAACAAATGTGTGGTTTGATGTGTTTTTCCCGCCGTTCACACACTCCTGCGCGAGACAATGATGAATAGCGTTGTCATGTACCCTTGATCTTGGTAGCACATAATCAAGGACGAAGATCTTTGCCGCTAAACCCACCCAAGGGACGACGCTGACAGTAAAGGATACCCCCGCGCGTTCGGCAGTGATAAGCTTCTTGCGCGCCATCTTTCATAAATCAGAAAATTGCCTCTCCCGTCGTATCATAAAAAAGGGGGGGGGGGGGCCTTTCCTAACGCAACAGCGCTGGGGCGCGATGAATTGAGACAAGAGCAGCTGGATCTTGTCACATGTGTTGTTGTTTTTTTTTTTTTTGAAGGCGCGTTGATGGATCTAAGAGCGTTTGCTTGTGGCGCCTGGGGTTTGGTGATGGAACTTTGGGCATATAGCGTCGGAGAACCCTTTGGGGATGACGCCGGCTCTGCAAAAAGCGGTTCTCGGGGAGCGGAGATGAAGATACCGCTTGAAGAACAACAACTGGAAATAATGTCAAGATTAAATCTATTAATGTGATTACAGATTGCAGAAAACCTTCTGAGATGCTGCTCGGGGAGTGTTTGCTCGTTTTCTTCTTGTCTTTGGTGTCACAACGCCGTGCCGTGCGTGCCGGTTTTCTCCCATTCCAATTGAACTGCACTACTTCCTCTGCGTGGCTGTTCGGGGGCCGCTGACTAAACCCCTTGTTCCATGATATTATGCAAATGCCTCGCCTTTAATCCGCGCTGGCTTACGGGGAGAAGATGAGGTCGGTGACTGCACAACTCTCTGAAGCATGCTCTCCACGTTCGCCTGCCCACTGGGGAGGTATCGACCAAAAATAACAGCAAACCTCTCGCTTAATCTGTGGATATGCGCTCTCTACCCCCCTCTCTCCTCCTCTCTTGCACTGTCTCTCCATCTCTCTTCCCCTCTCTCTCTCTCTCTCTCTCTCTCTCTCTCTCTCTCTCTCTCTCTCTCTCTCTCTCTCTCTCTCTCTCTCTCTCTCTCTCTGTCTCTCTTGCTCTGCCTGGCTAATGGTTCATTTAGGACTTTAAACACAGGGATACATGCCTTCCCCCTCCGGAGCCCTGGGGTCTCCCTGAATGAGCTGGCAGCTCGTGGGGGCCTGCAGCAGCGTTTCAGGAGAGCGCCTAATTGATTCAGCACGCCGGTCATTAGGAGCGGGCCGAGCCTGAGCCTGGGCGAGAGGAGAAGAGAGGAGAGGAGAGGAGAGGAGAGGAGAGGAGAGGAGAGGAGAGGAGAGGAGAGGAGAGGAGAGGAGAGGAGAGGAGAGGAGAGGAGAGGAGAGGAGAGGAGAGGAGAGGAGAGGAGAGGAAAGGAGAGGAGAGGAGAGGAGAGGAAAGGCGGACACTCACTCCAACTGGCTGCCTTCTGATGTGAACTAATGAAGGCGAGGGACTGCCAGTGGCCAGCCATGATGATGGGGGGAGGGGGGAGGTGGAGGGAGGAGAGGAAAGAGAGGGAGGAAGAGAGAGTGGGGAAAGAGGTGCTTCCCAGGCGATGGACTGCCATCGGCCGTCAATGAATAGGGGATGGAGGGATGGGGGGGTGAGACGGAGGAGAGATAAGCGAGGGAGGAAGAGAAAGTTGGAGTAGTGGAGCTGTCACTGGACTCTGAGGAGAGAGAGACGGAAACCCTCCATACTCTGACACGAGGCTGGTCGGGGAGAACGGGGAGGGCTGTCAGATGTGGGCGCAGGCGGTGCAGGCAGGCAGGGAGTAGTCGTGTCTGGGGACCAGGGTCGGGGAACTAGCAGGAGATCCCAGAGGGAGTGTGCGGGTGTCTGTCTCCGGAGAGCGTTTGGAGGTCCGGAGGGAGCACACACACTTTGATGTAGAGCAGGAGCAGGAGCAGGAGCAGGGTATGGCTGCAAGTCAAGTCATTTGTATGCGCTCTCCACCCAGAGTGTTCTTACCTATTAGCCAGAGTCCAACTGACTTGCTTTTTTGCTTTGTGATTGTCTGTGCGCTGCAAGACCAAATAAGGAGTTTCCTTGAAACTTCCCCGTCAAGACTCCACATTACCATATTTATGTATATATATATATGATAATGTATACATGATAAGGATAATCCTAGCACTGAGAAAGCCACGAGTTATTATTACAATACAGCGAGTATTTCTGGCTGCCTTGGCAGCTCAGCGTACACAATGTATATCACGCAGCTGGGATGGTAAGACTGAGAGGAGGCATGTCTGCCAACAGTGGTAGAGCTATATATCATAATGCACAGATTGCCCTCGCTGCCACACAACGATGGCAGTGATGACAGGCTGCGGAACTGTGTCAGGCCTCATTAACAGGTTCTAAGCCTGACAGACAGGCGCGGGCCGAGAACGAGCGGAAGCGGATAGAACCGACACGACAAGGCGAGGAGGATGAGAGGCGTAGCGCGTGGCGGAGGGTGGGTGGATGAGGTGGAGGAGTGGGTGGGTGGGGATGGTGGTGGTGGTGCTACGTATGCGGGTTCCAATCTGGCCCACTTCTCACGGAGCCAGCGCAGCGCGCCACGGACAACGAGGTCACATCTATCGTGCTGTCGCTAACGCGCTGCCGCGTCCTTCATCATGGCTGTCGGAGGCGGTCGGCGGAGAAACAGGAGCCCCGGCACGGCGGCGAAACCGCCCCGTTTTGACGAGGCCAGGCGAAGCGAAGTGGGGTGGTGGAGGAGGAGGAGGAGGAGGAGGATTCTTCAGCGTGGAGGGCCGCAAGAAGCTCAACGTCACACTCTCTGACATCTCTGCTCACCCGTCAGATGAAATGTATTCCGGAAAAAAGTGACTCATTGCGCTTCGGAAAATCCGCCGCATCTGCATGCGGCTGCGTTCCACATTTCGCCGGCTATCTATCATTTACGTTCTCCGCACAGGGCTGCAAATTAATTAGATAATCTAAGGTTAATGCGCTTGTCGTGTAAAGGTCAGTACGAGTTTGATGTATTGTATTTCCCACCCCTGTTTTTGTTTTTTTCTTTTTCTTCTTCTAAGGACAGACGAAGCAGAAAGAGCGAGGAAATTGCACATTGTTTCTCTCATTAAGCAGACACCGGAAAAACAAGAGCCTCATTGTTGCCCGGTTATTGACTTTTCATTCGGCTGTTACGTGACATTAGATCGGCAGCTAATTGGATGCTTGTTAAGTCCTTTGTCTCTCAGTTTTAATCCAGCACTCGTGTTGCAGCTGGAAGACTTGAGCCTGTCATCTGTCTCAGATGGGAAATCTAACACCGAGAGAGGAGGAGAGGAGAGAAGAGAAGAGGAGGGGGGGGGGGGGGGGGGGGAGCAAAAAAATCCCCTCAGCAATCTGGAGATGTGAAGGAGAGGGGATGGGGAATTGGGTGGGTAGGGGGCGGGTTGGAGAGTGTGTGTGTGTGAGTGTGTGTGTGTGTGTGTGTGTGTGTGTGTGTGTGTGTGTGTGTGTGTGTGTGTGTGTGCGTGTGTGTGTGTGTGTGTGTGTGTGTGTGTGTGTGTGCGTGTGTGTGTGCGTGTGTGTGTTGAGGCAGCAGAGAACCAATGGGAGCAGCCTAGCTGGTGCCTGGCACCATCTCTCCCTCCACTCCATCTCTCCATCGCTCCTCCCCCTCCCCCTGTCTCCGCCCCTTTCCATTTATTCACCATCCATTTCTATCCCTCTCTCCATCTCTCCCACCATCCATTTCAATGTCTTCTTCTCCAACCCTATACTTCTCCACCCCCTCCTCTTCCTCCTCCCCTTCACAGCCCCCCCCCCCCCCCCCCCCACACACACACACACACACACACACACACACACACACACACACACTCCACTTCATCTCGCAAAGTGGACAGTGATGTTTCGCAAATCACCACACTGACACAGCTCAGTTCCAACGCTGATGTATTCCCCCTCAGCAGAACTGTCAGGAGCCTGCGAGACACCCTGGGACCCATTAGCCCTCGAACAACAGGCCGGTTAGGTGTTTAATAAGGCTGCCGGGTTAGCTCGCTGTTACCGCCCAACCCCTGTGTGCAGGCGGCGATACGGCTCGTGAATTTTAAAAGCGGACAATTAAACACCCTGCAAAGCAATGCTGCTAGGCGGAGAGTGTGTGTGTGTGTGTGTGTGTGTGTTGGGGGTGCGGGGGTGAGCATTGCTTCGGGGACTGCGGCGCCTCCATAATAAGTGTTTATTTCCATTGGATTGAATGGGAGGGGGACAGATTATGTTGGAAAGGTGTGCGGGCGGGCGGGCGGGCGAGCTAGGATGGCTACCCATGGCCACATCATTATCTTCTCACTCGATCGGCGATCCCTCCACAGCTTCTCTCGCTGTTTTCTCTCGCTATTTTTCACTTGCTAACACCCCTGGGGTAACTCTGGGTAGCCTGCTGCCCAATCACCAACACCAGCCCCCCACCCCACCCCACCAATCCACACACACACACACACACACACACACACACACACACACACACGCACAAACACACACAAACACACCGCGCATGCTTAGCATTCAGGCCGCACAGTCTCCAGTTGCAGTGTGTCTGTCCTGACGGCCTCACAGCCAGACACTGTTTGAAATATCAGCGCAGTGTGTTTGTGCTCTACAGGGGCACGCTCTCTCCATCGCCCTTTTCGCTGGCGTGTGGACAGCTGATACTGAGGCATCTCTTGGCGGGATCGTCCCCTCTAACATCCCACGGCAGACAACAGAGACGAACCCAACAGAGGGCCTGACTGTTTCGTTCACTTCTTTTTGTGTGTGTGTGTGTGTGTGTGGGGGGCGGGCTTCCCTTTGAATGGAGCGCCTTCTTGTGCAGGGCCTGAACCATCCCCCAAAAAAAGAAACGAAAAAATATAGAGAGAAAGACGAAGACGGTGAGCCCACCCAGGCCCCAGCTGTCAATACAAGTCTGCTAGCACAAACTCACCAGGGCGCTAATCCTGTTCAGAAGCATCATTCACAGGAACTGTCAAACACTGGATGTGAGGAGATTTAAGACTTTTGTCAAGACAAGCTTAATTAGACAGATTGATTTTACTGCCCAGATGTGCCGGGAAGCCCATCAGTCAAACATCCCTCCCCCCCCTCCCCCCCGCCCCCCGGGGCGAAGTGAGGCAAAGTGCTCACGCACTGCTGCACTTCACCCTCCCAGCCAGCAGGGGGAGGTGTGCCATGACGAACGACGTCACGCTAACATGCGTCTGACTCACCGATCTCCCTGGAGATCTGGACGAACGCCTCCACGCCGCTCTCGCCGTAGCTGCCCTCCGAGGCCAACGTGGACACGTAGTTCCACCCCATCGCCGTGACGATGTCCAGCATGGCCTGCGCCTGGTAGGAGTCGGGCGGCACGACGCGGGAGAAGAAGTCGTAGCGCGTGTTGTCGCTAAGGTCCGGCGCCGTCGACGCGTAGCTGATTTGAGGAATCTGTGGAGGCAAAGAGAGAGAGAAAAAAAAAACAGTGAGACATTTTGAGTTAGGAGTGGTGGAGCCACACAACAAAAATAAAGGCATTTCACTGTCAAAGAAGGAAAGAGAAAAATCAGCACAAAACAGGGAAAATAGGCCAGGAACTAGAGAAACGGTAGACATAGAGAGAGAGACACGCAGAGATAAGACGAGCCAGAACGTCTCTACTTCCGAACGGGGGGTTACTTGAGTCCACGGCAGTTCAGTTAGCCTAAATACTGATGGCCGAGCGGATGGGGGCCGAGGGCTGTTGACAGAAAGTGAAGAGGCATGGAGGCAGGCAGGCATGGCTCATCAGTAAGAGGTCTAGCTAATGGACTTTGGGGTGGAGGTGGTTGACTGACAGATTGATTTCTCTAGAGGGAAAGAGAGAGAGGGAAGGAGAGTGAGCGTAAGAGAGAGAGAGAGAGAGAGAGAGAGAGAGAGAGAAGGAGAGTGAGAGTAAGAGAGAGAGAGAGAGAGAGAGAGGGGGGGGGAGTGAGAATAAGAGAGAGAGAGGGAAGGAGAGTGATAGAGAGAGAGAGAGAGAGAGAGGGAAAGAGAGAGAGAGAGAGAGCACGCTCGCAGCCAGATTTATTTGTATGCGGCAGCAGGTCTCAGAGCTTCTGACTCCACTCACGTCTCCCTCATACACAGACGTCGGCGAGGCCCCAAACACAGCTGCGGAGGACTCCGCCACGTTACCAAATCATCAGCTGGAGCGTTCAGCGTGGAGGTGCAGTGGATCGTTCGTTCATATCTTCATTTTTTTTGTTTTGTTTCATTCTTTCTTTTTTCGACGCTGATATGTGCTCTGAGAGAATTCCGCTGTCAGCGCTTGCTGAGTGGAGTTTTTTCCCGAGCGCGGCGCGGTGCCCTGACACGCTGCCTGATTTTCGCCCAATTTATTTATTTATTTCTATCGATTTAGACGTGAAAAATCTGATTCTTTTTCTCTCTCCGCGCGCCGGGTCTCGCTGAGCTGAGCGAGCGAGCGAACGCTGCGCTGCGGCTTTGTGGGATGTTCCTCGGGCTGAGCAATCACTTACAGCTGTCAGCACGCATCATATAGGCCAGAGCCCCCCATCTTGAGATGCCCTACTTTTTGGCCTCCGAAACGCTTCAGTTTGACCGTACAAGCTGTCAAAACCCGAGAACGCTCGGATTGGGGACTCCAAAGACCTGCCCCCACTGCTAGTCCTAACTATAGCTAAAACTCTTTAACTACATCTTGAATTAGTGTCCATTTCTGACCCACGATAAAGACAGCCTTAAAGAAATATCATTCATTTTAAAAATTTGATGTCTTTAAAATTCGATGGATTTTATGAAAGTGATTCCAAGATTTTTTTATTAGATTAGATTCAACTTCACTGTAATTGAGCAAAGAACAAAGTACAAAGAATTCCAAGTGAACAAAGTGATGTCAGTCTTCATGTCATCGTTGTAATGCAATATTGTGCAGTGTGAAGCTCATAAGTTGGAGCCAAGTCTAAAGTTTATAGTTTCTTTTATAGTTTATGTTTTTTTGGTGTGGATGGGCTTAAAATAATGAAAAGAAAGATACCCGCACACCTGCTGCTGCTTCTCCCAAAGTGATTTAATACACAACGTTGCAACCAATGTTGGTCTTCGTCAGATCTTCGACACCTGACGAAGACCAACATCAGTCGAAGCATTGTGTATCAAATCACTTCGGGAGCAGCAGGGTGCGGGTACCTTTCTTTTCATCATTTCACAGATCTATTTTACCCTTCACCTGTACTGTACTGTAGTTGGAAGTGCACTCTGTGCAACAGTGGATGGGCTTTAGACCCTGTACTCCATGTTGGGTTAAGCCAGTGTGTGGTGTCTATTCAGAGTGTCTTTTATATTCCAGAAACTTCATCTTCATCTGAAATGAGGTTCAAATAACAGAGGTCTGAGATTATGGTAATGAACCACTGCCATCAACAGAATCCACATCTCTCCAGTCTCACATGGAGAGCTCAGTGTGTGAGTGTGTGTGTGTGTGTGTGTGTGTGTGTGTGTGTGTGTGTGTGTGTGTGTGTGTGTGTGTGTGTGTGTGTGTGTGTGTGTGTGTGTGTGTGTGTGTGTGTGTGTGTGCGTGCGCGTGCGTGTGCGTGTGCGTGTGCGTGTGCGTGTGCGTGTGCGTGTGTGTGTGCGTGCGTGTGTGTGTGCGCGTGTGTGTGTGCATATGTGTGTGTGTGTGTGTGTGTGTGTGTGTGTCTGTGTCTGTGTGTGTGTGTGTGTGTATCGTATGTGTGTGTGTGTGTGTGTCTGTGTGTCTGTGTGTGTGTGTGTGTATCTTATGTGTGTGTGTGCGTGTGTATGTCGTATGTGTGTTTGTGTGTCGTGTGTGTGTGTGTGTGTGTGTGTGTGTGTGTGTGTGTTTTTTTCTGGGGGCAATATCCTGCAGAAGACCAGTCATCCATTCAGGGGCTAGACTCACTGCTGTCATAAACAGATTCGCCTGAGTGGATAAGATGTTCACACATCCGGTGGTTTCTCTTTGATCAAGGTGGAGAGGCAAACTCAAGGGCACACATCACAGCCACACCACCCATCTACCTCCACCCAACAACACTGACACATACTGTAGCATGATGGATGCATGCACCTTTGCTGCTCTTCCTCTGCTCACTCTCCCATCAACATGGCAGCTGTATCAGGGCGAGTCAAAGTTGATTTGTTTATTTGCCTTATTTTGTTTCCATAGCCGTTATCTGTTATTGTGGTCGTCTATGTTTTTTTTTTTTTGTTGACAGCTGTGGAAAATATATAGCCTCAAGCTGTCATATGCTGTTTGTCACTGTGTGTAATGACTGCTTTTAAGGATCCTGTGATGACTGTTTCTCAACGGGGTGCTGACCTGCTGTTGTAGCTTCTCTCTCTCTCTCTCACACACACAGTAATTTGTGCCCAGCGTCATGGCATAGATGACCTTCAGGATCACTCATGGAACTCCACGAGATGTAATCAGACCAGTTCAGCCCGTAGCGCACTATCTCAAGTGAAACAGACATCAATCTCAACACCCGCCATCTCCTGCCTTGTTAAATTCCAACATTCTGTCAGATGGCTAACAAGCCAGATAAGCTTCCACTTTGTACATATATGTTACATATGTTATGAATTTCGAAACTTTCCCCCTAGCCCCCATCTTTGCTCTACCTTTCTACAGCCTGTCTGTTTTGAATGCAGGAGGGTCTCCGTTGGGAACTACAGCTGAGCTAAGGCAGCCAACAACAACAACAACAACAACAACATCTCTGGCTGTAGCACCTGTACCGTTCTCAGAGCCAATCTAGTGCACCAAGTCCTGGTCTCACAGCATGTTGCAAACCTCTCATGAATCTCTCCCAAAAATAGGACATTCAAAATTCAGAAACGACCGGCATTTAAGGCATGCACTATGCAGGTGTTTTCATGCACGCTGACTCCAAAATCAAAGTGAAAAAACCGAGCCGTCTGAAAGTATGACCCATCAACTCTATCTAAATACCACAGTAAAGGCAACAACCTTTTAATGTTTTTGGCAAGTAAAAGGCTAGAACAGACCGGTATTGGCATTTGATAAAAAGGTCAACAAAAAAATCAGGCAGCAGCTCAGCTGTGTATTTGCATATGAAATTCAATCATATTCAAAATTACATAATTTAACATTTGACTTGCTGACTACATGGCGGATGCATTAGAGTGGAAATGACAAGTAATGTTTGAGTTAATAATTCACCGAAAATGTGGTGGAATAACATTTTATTCAAATGCGCTAATGTTTTATTCACACATACGTGTTCTAGTCACACTAAAACAACATAGCACACAAGCTGTTCTTAAATTAACTACTGTGCCGCCACTACCATATGTTGTCAGAACATTCTACACCATTCTGGAACATTCCAGAGACAAAGAAATAGGAGTGTTGCTGTTCTTAACACTCCAAACTCCTTGGCTGCATTCAGAGGCAATAAATATTGCTCCAGCCCAGGGTTGTCTCACTCACACAATCCATGTCTCAGCCGTCTCTATACCTTCAAATCCCTCATTCCTTCCCCCATCGGCACTGCTAGCGCGCTGGATTTCACAAGTGAAGCCACCAGTGTTACCTGAGTTTGACTCGTCATCTATTTTAAAACAACAGTTGGTTGTTCCCAAATCCTCGACTGTGGTTGCTATAGATACAAACAAAATAGACAAAATAACAAAATAAATATTGACGAGTTGGGATTTTGCAACTTCTTCCCACTACTTGATTGTGTCAGTTTCTAACACATGATCACATTGCTAATGTTGTTGTGCAATGTCCAAAGAACAGTGCGTTGCAATGCTACTGCAAAGTCACAACATCATCATGCCATCCCATTAAATGTAATGATAATAGGAGGGTGCAATATAAGCTTAACATACTGTTATGTATGTATGTTATTCAGGCACTATATGTTGTGTGTTCCTGTTCTATACCTTATATGGTTACTGCGCATTGATAGCATTGTAAGATACGTGTTTGTAACGTGATCGAATGAAGTAAAGGAGCAGCAGCTCGTTAACAAGAACCCTTGTGTCTTTATTACTGAATAGGCAGTACTAAGGTTGAATGTGTGTGTGTAATAGTTTCATACACAACACATACCATGCCTATACATGAGCTGTTGCATGATAAAAACAGAGTGGCATAATAAACAACCATGGCCTTGGCGTAGCCTTCTAGCCTTCAGCATATTGAATTGATGCTGAGGCTGCCAACCCTTTCTGAAATATTTCGCCATCATTTCAACCAAAACATCTGCGCTCTCCAGTGTTGCATTTGTTTGGTAAGCCAAGCCTCCAGCTGGCCCACTACAGCCAGTTGTTAGTTCCACTGACATTTTCACCTCCCAGTAATTGGCTGTGCAGTCTCGCTAGTCTTCTCCAGACAGCAGCTTAGATACAACACAACTGGTGAAATTCACACCCGACGACTTATTACATCCTGGTGAAGTTCACAGCGGAAATGTAACAGTGGATTACTCCGAGAAGTTCAAAGCCATTCCAGCTGAGGTTTTTTTTGTGCTTAGAGGTACTGTAGCTTTCCAGTATACAGTCAGTTGGTGGTAAAGTTTACATACAGTACCTACTTACTATACAGCTTCCATCACAATTAACTTCAACAGTGGCATATAGTAACCCCCATATAGACCCTTAACAAGCCAAAAACGAGCTCATTCTTTGGAAAAGATTTACATAATTCCATGCAAACTTCCGTAAAGTTTACATACAAGTTATCCATGAATAATGCATGTATGGCGGATAAACAAATAATAAAGTCGCAAAAGAGGTCAAGAGAAATAACAGTCGGTGGAATTGCACATTGCCTTTAGTCAGGATACATTTAGACGGAGCAATATCCATTTCAAAGGCATTGGGTAAGCCTCATGAATATGAAGTGGTTATTCTTGGTGGGCGCCTTGCTTGTGCCACACCAAAGGACAGATTGGGGATGACGTTTTTACAGTTTGCTTTTTTTTTGGTTTTGTTTTGCAATACTAGCTTGGTGTTGCTTAATCACACGGTACAGTAGAGTCCTTCTTATACATCAACATCTCAACATTATATTTCATGTCAACAAAAAACAACTCGTGTGGACTGCCACCAAAACACCTCAAAGCTGACTCAGAGTAACTGGTAATGATCTGGGTGTGTAAGGACCTCGGTAAGCAAAAGTAAACACATTTGCTGTAACATATGAATCAGCGGCAATTAGGCTTGGAATCCTCTCCATTTTTTAATTCCGCTAATCAACTTTCAATTAAGCTGATTAAACAAGCATCCTTTCATCTTTTGGTGCCTCCCGAGCGATGATCTATCACCATTACGGGAAAGTT
>NC_085010.1:15672708-15677708 GCF_963854185.1 Sardina pilchardus
ACGGGGAGTATAGCAGAGGGAGTGCGGAAGTCACCCTGTGTCAGTCCGGCTCCATCTCTCCTCATTTCACCTGCGGCAAAAGCCAAGCGCCAAACGCCCCCCTGAACCAGAGGCCCTTGTGCCGGCGAACAGACCCAAAGTGGCTATCAGAGAACCCCCCCGCCCTTTTCCGCCCCCCCTGTGCTGTTGATGTTGATGTTGATGTTTTTGTTTTGTTGTCTGGACAGCATCGTGGGACGTTTGAAAAAAAATGACTGCAGACAACAAAACACACTCTCCCTCCTTCATGGCTCACCGTCAGAATTGAGGGCGACACGACTTGGGCGCGATGGAGAGCCCACGTCAAACTCAATCGCTGTCGAGGTCGCTGAAGAGGGGGGGGGCTTGGTTGAGGGAGGGAGGGAATGAGCAGTGGATTGGGGTGAGGGGAGGACTGTGGTTGGCGGTTGGTAGGTGAGGGCAGGTGAGTTGTCCCGGGCTGATTGCTGAGAGGAGTGTGTGTGTGTGTGTGTGTGTGTGTGGCGGGGGGGGGGGGGGGGGGGGGGGTAGGGGGGGGGTTGTGGTTGGTAGAGGAGGGCCAGCTGATTGGTGAGAGGAGTTTGTGTGTGTATGTGTATGTGTGTGTAGGGGGGTTGGGGGCGGGGTGGCTGTGGTTGGCGGCTGGTAGATGCGGGCAGACAGGGGTTATACCAGCTGATTGTTGAGAGGAGTGTGTGTGTGTTGGTGGGGGGGTGGCGGGGGGTTGTGGTTGGCGGCTGGTAGGTGAGGGCATGAGGAGGTTGTAGCAGCTGATTGGTGAGAGGAGTGTGTGCTCCGCTGTGCGGATACGCCATGATCCCCTCCGCAAGCTCCAGCGCTCTGTTCAAACAAGCGTGCAGAGCACTCGCCGCCAGACCGGCCTGTCAATAAACAAGCCACTCAAATAAAGTGCTCGACGTCGAAGCGGCTAATCCTGGGCAGCAGACAACTCACTCTTCACCCCCCTGGAGCGAACTCGTCAAAACGACATTGAAATGAGCAAAAAGGGCTTCAACCTCGTGTCACATTTTAGCGAGCTCCTACAATGCTAAAAAATAAAAATGTAGTGTCAACCACAAAGAGGCAGCATTAGATCTTTCATAGAAATGTTAAGCCCTTTTTCCCCCCTTCTGTACTTTGCTGGAGAGGAGAGAGCAGGGTGTCATTGATAAGATCACAGAGGTGCCATGTTGTGAAAGGCACCTTTCCAACTCCTGAGTCATCTCTCTCTCTCTCTCTCTCGCTCTCTCTCTCTCTCTCTCTCTCTCTCTCTCTCTCTCTCTCTCTCTCTCTCTCTGGCGTTAGACTTAAAAGCTTTCTTATCTCAGCCACCAAAAAATGAGCAAGATCACAGGTGGGCGTTATGCGATACATGCCACGGAAACGCTTTGGATTTCAAACGATTGTGAATTGTAGTGGGTTGATACAAGAGAAAAGAGACAAAGACGGAGGAGAAGAAGGAGGAGAAGAAAAGGGAAGCGGAGAAAAGAAAACGGAGGAAAAATGAGGCGGCTTTTTTTTCCGCAGATTATGCTGGTTGCTGCGGCAGAAACGCGGTAAAATGTTGACATGTTGAGGAGGATGCTGCTTTGATGTCTGACGGGACTCTTTTTTCCCCCCCAATGATGCTCAACCACATTGGAGTGCAGCATATTCCCTGAACCCTCGGTGTCCCATAATTTAAAGCATGGGCGCTAACACTGAATGACAGTGCCCACCAGGGGACTTGCGGCCTGAGTTGGCCGGGCTCCTGACCAAGGGAAGGGAGGGACGGGCGAGCCAAAACACAGTCCCTTTATCCTGTTTGCCACGAGGGGTGCCAGGAATACCCCGTCAGACAAACACGGCACATGCCAAAGGCCCACGGACACGCGGGCAGCCGGTCGGCCCGGCTAAAGCTTCCTTTTTTTTTTCCCGCCGAGGATTCCTAAGCACCGTTTGGCCTTCGAATGTCACCAGGCAACCA
This sequence comes from Sardina pilchardus, assembly GCF_963854185.1. Classification (NCBI taxonomy): domain Eukaryota; kingdom Metazoa; phylum Chordata; class Actinopteri; order Clupeiformes; family Clupeidae; genus Sardina; species Sardina pilchardus. Next base: position 15,674,693 of record NC_085010.1, read on the forward strand.
ATCATTTCCTCATCAATGAGCCGAAGTACACAAACACACACACACACACACACACACACACACACACACACACACACACACACACTTACACACACATAGACACACACACACACACATGTCTCTGGCCACGGCGGTAATGATGGCGTCAGGGACATGATTGCCAGGCGGAATGCCGCCCCTATCCTCACCCGTTCTCAGTTCCTCATCCTGTCGTGCCCCCTGGGTAACCTGGCAAGAGCCCCCCGTGCCACGTCAGCGGAGGATGAGAGTTCCGTTCGTCATCCGGGACTGGCTCCCTCGCATACCTTGTCATCGCCGTTGTCGTGCGGCTGTCTGTCGTCACGCAAAACGACCGGACCGGAGAACGACAAAGCGGCATTTATGGAAAACAGGAGACGAGCGGTGGGGGCGGGCGGGAAGCGGAGAGCCGGGCCGAGTGCCATTCGCGGAGGCGTGGCGGGCATGGGGCGATGACGGAGGGGCCGAGTGGCAGGACGACAGAGAGCCGGAGCGGGCGCCAGGGCCCGGAAGCCTGCCGCGGCAATCACGGCGGATTAGTGGGAACGTCAGAGAGTCTCGCTGGCAGGATCGCTCCCCAAACTCCACCGGCTCTGTCACGTCTCAGCTCCTCGGCAGAGCAGCTTAGTCAACCTGTAGCCACTGTCTGGAACGCTGGTATTATGGCTGGGGTGTGTGTGTGTGTGTGTGTGTGTGTGTGTGTGTCTGTGTGTGACCAACTGGGAGATGAGCACAGTGCTCTGGTATTATGACTACTGTGTGTGCTAGTGTGTGTGTGTGTGTGTGTGTGTGTGTGTGTGTGTATGTGTGTATGACCAACTGGGAGATGAGCACAGTGCTCTGGTATTATGACTACTGTGTGTGCTTGTGTGTGTGTGTGTGTGTGTGTGTGTGTGTGTGTGTGTGTGTGTGTGTGTGTGTGTGTGTGTGTGTCCAATGGGGAGATGAGCACAGTGCTTTAATGTCCCCCTCTGAGAGATGCATCTATTTAGTATGGCATGCAGAGCCAATATGTGACAATTACCAGTTCTACCACAACAGAGCTTTCAGTTGCTTAATTGCTCTGAATATGCGCTCGCTGGCACAAAAAGGAATGCTACCTCAATCCGCTCTCAACCTTAATGCCGATGGCCTTTTTTTCTATTTCAATATTCTGTTTCATTCTCTCTTTTTTTGGGGGGGGGGGTGACCTGAGAATTGGCTCTCCATCACAGCACTTCGTATTCCCACCTGCATCGGTCGCTGGCTGGATGGCTGGATGGCTAGCTGGCAAAGAGAGATCCAAAGCACCTGCGACTCCTCCCTTAGTGCCGTTTTTTTTTTTTTTTAAAGCCTCGCTCTGCGGGCCCCCTCGAGGCACGACAGGAAGCAAGCAACAGCGCAGTAAAAAAAAAAGAGAGAGAGAAAGAGAGAGAGAAAAAAAATGAAACACGGGGCATTTCGACTCTCGTTCCCTCCTTTACCCACCTGCCTCGGCAGGTCGTTACTCATCGCGGCTCCGCATGGAAGGTGGAGTCGTGAGGTGGAGGCGGCGAGCGGAGGTAATTAGCGAGAAGTGCGCGGTGACTAATTGCCCGAGTCCCCCTCCCCAAAAAAAAACGCGAGTACGGAACCTTGCCGCAGCAACATCTGGCTCTCGCTCGCCGAATCTCACTCGGCACGCTATAACCCCCCTCGGGATGCTGCGACGGAGAAGGAGGTGGAGGTGGAGAAAGGAGGTGCAGGAGGAGGTGGAGGTCTCCTGTAGGAGCATAAGCAAGCAAGAACCTGTTTGCATTGATTGACGTTCAGCCGAGTTTCCCAAACAATGCCAATCAAAGGCCAAGGCTGTTTTTTTTTCTCCCTGTTAATGTTGTTCACTGAATAGCCTTTCAAAAGCTTTTGTGCCATTATGAATAATTTATACGCAATTTGCCCAGTCCACTTTGGCATTGTTAAGATAATGCTAGAAGCCATTTGCACTGCTTGTGGTTTACTTAGCCACACAGAGCCAAATTGGAGGAAGAATTTAAGGGTACGAATAGGCCCCCACCCATTCTCTCATTATTCTTACAGGTTGAACTTTGCTGCTTCTGCTCACTAAAATTGCAGTCAAGCCATCTCATCATTCACAGGGTATATAGCATTATGCTGCAATATCGCGCCACAAGCATCCAGTAGTTTATCCAATCGTTGGCATATTGTGACTCATTAATTGTACCGGAGTGCCCTCGTGGGATGAGGGATATTTTTTTTACTTTTAGAGCGCCACCCCCCGCCATCCTCCAAGCTGGCGCAAGCCCACTTCTTGAGACCCCCCTTTGTCACCAACACCCCCCCCACCCCCCATACACACCGACACACACACACACGCACACACACACACGCACACAAGAGAAGCTAGTCACACATCTTCCCCACGGCCTCCTGTTGGGGAGCCCCCATGCGGTTCCTTGTTCCCTTGCTGCCCGCCCCGGTGAAGGGAGGAAGTGTGAGCAGCAGCACCCCCCCCCCCCCCCCCTGCTGTTCCCGCCCGGGTGTCCGTCAAGTTTCTCCTCCCCTGCCACATGGTCTCTCAAACACTCAAAACAATCCAATCCAATGGCCACCCCAACCACAACGCCAACTCACACTCAACACTTTTTCCCTGCTAAAAAGTCTCATCTCATCCTGTTTTGGTCAGCTATAAGTCCCTTTGGGCATTGGGGGGGGAGAGGGACAGGTCTGGACATGTCTGACCTGATCACACAGAGACAGGTAGAGGGCAAAGGAGGCGTGACTTGGGCTGTTGAGATGGATGAGTGTAAACTTGTAAACATCACTGAAAGCCATTCATAGTACCTCCACCACCATCACCACCACCACCATCCGAAAACAGAGACAGAAAAGAGCAAAAAGAGCTTTTTTTGTGCCACTGGCGAAGGGTGTGTAGATGCAAATGTTACAGTTGGGTCTCGTTATCGTCGGTACAAAGGTTAGTCCCCTTCAGGGCGAGCATCCACATAATCAACGGCTGATA
>NC_085010.1:15682708-15697708 GCF_963854185.1 Sardina pilchardus
TCATTCTAATTAGCAGCCAGGTAGATCAGATAATTAGTGATATCACCGGTGTTAAGTACACGGGTAGAAATAATATATGGCAAGACTTTTACTTTCTGGAACGGGGATTTCCACCTCTGAGGCTACGTTATATTCATCACGTCTTATTATGGATGTATACATTATGGATGTATACATGGAGGTGTGTCTCCTCACATGTTTCATGTCTGATGAAGGGCTTGGGTCTGAAACGTTACACGTGGTGAAATGCCATTTAAAAAAAAAAGCTAAGGAGCATATTCTAGTGTGCGGACTTATCGTTCTTTCCCGCTACGGTACATTCAAGCACTCGAAAATGTTACAAAGACTGTATTTTATGACAACAAGCTTATTTTGTGCAGGAGTGGGAGCTCTCAGGAGACACAAACTCTTGCAGAGAGGTGATCTCTCTTGATGGGAATGAGTGCCGAGAAGCGTCATGATTTAACTTTAACACATATCATTATGTCAAGGGGAAATGACATTCCAGATGAGTGGGTACGGAAGTGTTGCCTTGGGTGTTGCTCGTTTACACACGCAAACACGTGCAACCACACACACACACACACACACACACACATAAACACATACAGTACAATCCACGCCCCTCCAAACACACACAGACATACACACACACACACACACACACACACAGACAGTATAAACACATAAAACCCACCCACCCCACAAACACAGACACATACACATACACATACACATACACATACACATACACATACACATACACATACACATACACATACACATAGACACATACACCCCCTAAAACACACACACACACACACACACACACACACACACACACACACACACACACACACAGTACAAGCTCTGTCAGTGTGAGCTAGATCAGAGATATAATTAATGTCAGCGCAGGGTCTGGGGAGGCCCAGGACCCGTCAGCCCCAGCAGCACTCACCCCCCCCCCCCACACACACATCCCCACCCCGCCCCCCCCCACTAGCCCACAGACAGCTCCAGCTCCAGCTCCAGCTCAGGGTGGAAGGTGTGATGAGAGGAGGAAGCGTGAGTACACTTCCTCGAGCTCTACTTCACACCCATACCAACACACACACACACACACACACACACACACACACACACACACACACACACACACATACACACACACACACACACACACTGTAAGTCACACTCAACGCACACAGACACACTGTCTCACACTCACATACGAACACAGGCACATGCATGTATTCATAGGCACATGCTTTTCCTATACAGACTGCCCTCACTGACTCCCACATACACACACACACGCAGATGCACACAGTCACAGGCACACACACACACACAGATAGAGAGAGAGACAGAGCAAGACACACGCAAATGCAGAGTGCCACCCTCACACACACACACACACACACACACACAGAAGTACTCTCAGATGTGAATCTGAATAACATCAAGCACATCAAATAGCACCGCTACCAGCAAATAAGAAAATGTGCAAATAAAAAAATTAATCCGCCAAAAATTCATATTTCATGAGGCGACAAGTCAGACTGTGGCTAAATTATGTCTCCTGGAATTCAGGATGAGTGAAATATTGAAAAGGACCGCTTTGAGGAGACAAGATGCAAATTGCAGTCGAAGGGAAGGCAGTATAAGCAGACACAACCCTGGCAGGCTGACAGTCACTGTATAGTGGAAGGGAGGGGCTTTTACGCTCCCTCACACACATTTTTTTACCGTCCGCAAATAAATAAATAAATAAATAAACAAAGGGAAAGACATCAAACCTCCTGAGTGAGTATTACTGTCTCTCTGTGGACAAAAAAGGGTGTGCCTGCTACAGTAATTGCCGGTCTCGCCTGTATAGAGAGCTTGTTTTGGCCGTGTGGAGGTCACTCGCGTCGAGTGATTTATGCATACAGTTGCTCGCTGGGCAGGGAGCCATGGGAAATCTTATACGCCGGTGACCGGGCCAAACTGACAGTCTGAGGCGGCCATTACTTCCACAGCAAGACTCTCGAGTCTCCCTCTCTCTCTCTCCGTGCACCTCGGAGCCGTGCCGCCGAGATAGGGGGTGAATCCGCCAGTTGCATCTCACTATGGAGCCGTGTAGCTATTTGCCTGTCAAAATAAGAAACACGGGAGGCCATCTTGTTTTTCAGTAAGCAAAACAGTATGCGTTCTATTTTTGTTTTGTTTTTTTTTCCCCCCCTAACCCCCGGAGAGAGAGCAACGGCGGAAAATTTCATTTTGAGGTCTCGGGGACGAGGCGCGATGAGTCGAGAGCCACAAACAATCTGATGTGGACTCGCCCAGAGGACTCGGGAGCGAGTAAACACTCACCTGACCTTTTGCGAGCGCTTTGAAGACACAGTTCATTATAAATATATTAGACGCCGGTGCTCTGGCTGGAGGATCGGTCATTTCATGTTCACAGGGACTCCCCCCCCCCCCACAGTCTATCTTCAAGGAGTATATGGTTGATCCTTATCAGATAATTCATTCTCTCTGCCCAGGCTGTAAAACACGTCGCCAAGGTGACCCTCACAGCGAACCGGACTTAAGCCACGCTGGGGCAGTGTGTGTGTGTGTGTGTGTGTGTGTGTGTGTGTGTGTGTGTGGGGTGGGGGTAGGGGTGTGTGTGGGGTGTGCGTGTGTGCGTGTGTGTGTGTGTGTGTGTGTGTGTGTGTGTTGGGGGGGTATGTGTGTGCGTGTGTGTGTGTGTGTGTGTGTGTGTGTTTGTGAAAGGTCACCACGTACGTTGGTGACTCATCGTTGGTTTATCACCCCCCGACACCTTTAAGCCTCGCACATTCCCTCCCCTTCTTTCTCTCTGCATTTGGTGAAAAGCCGATTGCTCCGACTGGACTAAAACAAAACATCTTGGCGGCGCTACAGGTTGAGTTTCCTCACAGTGCCTTGGCTAGAGAATCCCATTTTGTTCTTGCATCAGCAGCGCTCGGCACTCGAGATCAAAATCGCTTGTCTCTTCCCATCATCGGGCTCCGTGGACGTAACACACAACATCAAGCGGAACGTCGGGACCGGCTACGGAGGCGAATTTCGCAGCGACAAGCTTTCGAGACAAGGTCAGAACAAAAGAAGAAGAAGAAAAAAAAAAGGTTCCCGCGGATAACTTCTGCGAGCGCGTCCGACCGTCCACCCAGCACTGACCGCAATGTGTCATTGTTGCCGAATTAAAGGACCCAAATCAGAGGGAAGCTTTTGATTGTGCGCCACGTCCCTTTGAAGAGAGGAGAGTCCATACAGCCTTAACACGCTGTGAACAAATGGCTGGCCCCCGGCTTCTGGAGCCTTTAAACACAGTGGGTCCTTCTCTTGTCCAATTTCTTGCCACGCTGATAACAAGGGGTCTCCATAGGAACACGACGGCTCTTTAGAGAGCTTAGGCAATCACTAATTACCAAATATCCCATAATAACAAGGAGCGGAGAGAGCTCCGTGGCGTAATTGGCTGAGTTGAGAAGCAGAGTCCCTTGATGACTGACAGCGTCTGGGTCGTTTTGGGTGGGTCGGAGGGGGGGTGTAGGGGGGGAGAAATTCTGCCAGCAGAAACTAGCGGGGAGATTGTGCTTTAATGGCCTAGCTGTGGACTGGTGGTCCTGTCAAAGAACAACTCGTTTGGAGCTCAGGCGCCGTCACAGTTGGCTCATTAGCAAGTGAGTAGATTTGAGAAGCATCATGGGCCGTTTAGGGTTTATGTGTGACTGACCACTGGTCACCACAGTCAAAAACACTGATGAGGTTTACTTCAGAGAAATTAAACATACCCCCCCCCCCATGAAATAGGCAAAGGAACTGACAATTTCACAAATAGGCAAAGGAACTGACAATTTCACTGCATTCTTTACATTAGTAATCATATGCATGTGACAAATAAACATCTGTGTATCCTTGTATCATTAGATATGGGCAGTATTTCTGATACATATTTAAAAATATTTGTGTATCAAATCCAAAATAATACTTATTGGATTGAAGAAAATTGCATTTATTTTCTGTCAAAATGCTTTATTGTGTAATCTTGTATTTTGTGAGGCGTCTGTGAAGATGGCATCATAAAAGCACAATATGACACATGTAACCTCTAATTGGTGCAGACACTGAACAATCTTGACTTGATTTTAGCCGAGAATCAGACAGATCCCACATATTTTTTAAATCTGGGCTGTCCTATTTGTTGCAATAATAATAATAAATGCTACATCTCCAGTCTAATCCGACTGGATATCTGAGATGTCAGAATTATTTGTCAGCTGTCTTTCTGATGTGAGCAGTCAACCGTAAGCCTAAAGTGAGCACATCAATCATAACCTATTGGACGTGTTTAATTTGAGTTACCATATCTCTATACCGAATCAAAATTCAGTGTCTACTCGTCTCAGGCAGGACTTGGTGTGATTGGGACAGAGACTAATCAAGCCCTTGTTGTGAGATTTAACATGATCAACTCATTCTCTGCTCCAGTAGAGCATTAGAACAGTGGACGAACACACACACACACACACACACACACACACACACACACACACACTCAGAAGTTTGTTGTGAACTGATGGTATTCAACATGTGCTCTTATTGAAATTTTTAATAGGCTAAATGTTTGGCTAAGGTGAGGCAAAGGTTTGCAAAGTGATTTCACGCTCCCTTGAAAAATATTTTCAAAATACAGTATTTTATCTTGATACATGACATGGTTACTGTATTTTGATCAATCTAAAATTAGAGTATTTGGTATTCTATTTAAAAAAAATTGATGCATTTTTGGCCCATTCCTGTATGACTGCTGTGGTTGTAAATGTATTTTGAAATGATTTTTTAAGTCGTACGCCCCAGTTTTTCATATCAATGAATCACCTCATACCGCTTCAGCCTTGAGAACTGGCTTAGTGAACATTCCGATTTGGCGTCCAATATTCTAAACAATTATTCAATAACTAACGTCTCCAACATAACCCTGATGCAAACCCTGAAGGCAAAATAAGAATAAATGAAACGGAAATAAAAAACCTGAGGGTTGGTTTTAGCAGCTGGTGATCCATCCCCGCGTTCAGCCACAGCGACAGGGCAGGTCGCCCCGGAGACGGATCGGGGGTTACGGGGAGTTAATGAGGGCCGGGCAGGTGCAGCCGGTGGGCAAGCGCCGCTCAGGTGAGCCGTCATGGGTCAGCGGTGCCCAGCGTACCCGTCCAGAACCGGGACCCGCAGCTCAGGAGAGATGCAAAAGCCCTGGCCACCCGAGATTCAACTGTGTGTGTGTGTGTGTGTGTGTGTGTGTGTGTGTGTGTGTGTCTGTGTGTGTGTGCGTGTGTGTGTGTCTGAATGTGTGTGTGTGTGTGTGTCTGAGTGTGTGTGGGTGCGTGTATGTGGCTGTGTGTGGGTGTGTATCTATGTGGCTGTGTGTGTGTGTGTGTGTGTGTGTGTGTGTGTGTGTGTGTGTGTGTGTGTGTGTGTGTGTGTGGCTGTGTGTGTGTGTGTGTGTGTGTGTGTGTGTGTGTGGCTGTGTGTATGTGTGTGTGTATGTGGCTGTTCCACACCACCCTTGGGGCCTTAGTGAATGCCCAGCGTTACTCAGTACAATTCTCACATCCTAATGGCAAGCATGAAGCATGGACACGCAGACATTAGGGACCCACTGCCCCACCACATACACACACACACACACACACACACACACACACACACACACACACCACCCCCAATGTCATTACGGGTGTTAAGTGTCCTTTGAAGCAAAAGGAAATACCTTGCGTTGCTTTTGCCATGCTAATGCCCCTGCACCTGCATTGTGTTGCGCGCCACAGCCACGCTATTTTTGGAAAATCCCCCCTCTTGTCTTTCACTCAGCAGAAACGTCATTATGCAGAGCTACAGTCCAGCAAACACAGGGAGGGAGAGAGGGTGTGAGAAGAGAGGGTGTGAGAAGAGAGAATGAGAGGGAGAGAGAGAGAGAGAGAGAGAGAGAGAGAGGTGGGATACTGGTAATAGGTATACAACAAAGATACGCCGGAGCTTTTCTTCCTTGAAGTGTTCATTTGGAGTTATCAAATAAAATAGTGATCAACGGTTGGCGGAACAGAGTGTGTGCGGAATCGACTCCCCTCTTAACTGCAGGTGACAGGTTTTTCTCTAAAAGCCTCTCTCTCTCTCTCTCTCTCTCCCTCTCTCTCTCTCATTTACCAATCGGCACCATTCTATATCTAAATCTATACGTCCGGCTATAACATCCCTTCCCCTGTTCACTTTTCTCTTTACCGCGTTGGCTCCGTAATCCGTCGTTTTAACAAGATGACACCCTGAAGGAGCCGAGTGTAGAATAATAGCTCCATCCTCTCTCATCCCCCAGATTACCTCCTTCAGCAGAGCAGTGAGGAGAATGAGAACAACAAGGACCCTCTCTCTCTCTCCTTGCACAATGTTATTGTGTGCTAAAAGCACAAGTGCACAGCAGAGGAGACACTACGAGGGCCAGTGAGGAGACAGAGAGGGAGAGTGAAGAGGAAGCTATATAACGAGAGACAAGGGAGGACAAGTGTGTGTGTGTGTGTGCGTGTGTGTGTGTGTGTGTGTGTGTGTGTGTGTGTGTGTGGGAGGGAGGGAGAAAGAGAGGGTGTGTTTGAAAGAGAGGGTGAGAGAGAGAGAGAGAGGGGGGGAGGAAAGGGAGAAAAGTGAGGGATGGCGGGGAATGTTACTTGCTCTGTGAAACGATGCCACTGACGGAGCAATCTCACAGAGCGCTTCGCAACATCTCACGCAGGTGTGTGTCTCGCCAAGATAAAGCCGGAGGCAGAAATATGTCACATCAAAAAAAAAAAGGGGAAAATAAAATACGTGACAGAACTCAAACAAGCGCTTCGTGCTTCCATTATTTCTCACTAATGGCAGGGATTTTTTTTTCCTCTCTCTCGCTGGTCTTGTGTGGGATGTCGTGAGAAGACAGAAACCGGTAACGTGGAGTAGTTACCGTTAGAGCTATAGGTGTCAGAGTGACAAGGGGGCGCATTTGAACGAAACAGGACTCGATTGAAACATCAGTTGAGCGTCTCATTCTGACAGAATGGGAGCATGTTAGCAAGCATGTGTCCTGTCCACTCACATCCTCCAACTGCCAGTCATGGACGGAGGAGAGGAAGGGGGGGGGGGACAGAGGCGGAGGCGAGGGAGAGTAGGATGGAGTGAGTGGGTGGTGGTGAAGGTCGGGGGTGGAGATCTCAAGAAGACAGGCCAATGAATATGCTACGTGCACAACCCTCGTTTGTTTCCGGTGGAGCCAGGTGTGTTTTGAACATGCTGTTAGTGTTAATGTCATTAGTGTCTACACGGACCTGGTTGGGCATTGCAATGAATCAGCACATAGCAATAAAGAAGGATTTATGTGTGTGTGTTGAAACGGATATGATGGGGCAAACAACATGATGGGGATATTCAGAGTCGGAGTGAAGATGTGAGGAGCAGAATATAACAGAAGATGCCGTCACAACACAGTTAACGCTCCACCCTGAAATAGACGAGTGTACTACAGGAAGAGCCTTTCATGCCCGCAGTCTATGGAGAGAAGCAATAGCGGTGTGTGGGAGAGAACGTCATGTGGGGTAGAAACGTTCTGTGGGGTGGAACGTCAACACAAGCGCCTTCCTCCTCAGGCTTCTTACCCAACCCTTCAGTGAAGAACCACTCAACTCATCACACTCGCTCTCTCTTTCTCCCTCTCTCTGCCTCTCCTTCACATTCTCTTTCTCTCTCTCCTTTACTCTCCCTCCCTTTCTCTCTCTGTCCCTCATTCTCTCCATCTATCTCCTTTTCTCTCTCTCTCTCATTCTCCCTCCTTCTCCCTCTCCTTCACTCTCTCTTTCTCCCTCCTCCCTATCCCTCGCTCTCTCTCTTTGTGAATCCCTTCTTCTCTCTCTCTCTCTCTCTCTCTCTCTCTCTCTCTCTCTCTCTCTCTCTCTCTCTCACACACACACTCTCTCTCTCTCTCTGAAAGAGGCAGGGCCCATCAAACCCAGCAGGCTGACGCTGATGCCGGTGGAAGCCAGACTGCAGGCAGGACCCAACCCCTCATCTGCTGAGAGCTGACATCAAATATCTCCACTGGGAATACCATCTCTCAGTCTCTCCCGCTGACGCATGTGCAGTGGATCTACCGTGTGGTTAGCGCTGCGAGGATGACACCAAGTAAATACACGCTTGTAAACACGACACCAGGAAACAGCTTCATAGGACTAGAGGCTCAGATTGCAGAAGACGTCATTCAAGGTTTACAGTATTTGCCAGACAAACCATATCAAACTGACCACATGTTAGGTACAGCAAAGTGTACACACTAAATATGCCATGCACACAATCATGTGCAAACCTTATACGTATCAGACAAATCGCACATTAGACAAACCACCAATTACACATTACACACATTTTGACAAACCAGATTTTAAAGAAACAATATATTCGACCAACCATTGATTTTCTATAAGAGTAAACATATCTGCATTGATTGCCCATACAGCAGACAGTATGCTATACCAGGGCTTTTCCAAATATAGAGAGGCTACAGGATGAGCTCACCATGGACTCGTAACCTAGACTCAGGGAAAAAAAAAAAAAAACCCACGTACATCTGCACAACAAAGGGAAAACATCCCGACTGCGCGGCAGGTCGAGCGTGGGTGCAGCGAAGGGGTTGCAATGTCCGGACGTAAGCCTTGCTGATCCCGTAGCCAGGAGGCACTTCTAAAGAAAACTCTACTTAGCATTGGAGCAGGAGCTGTCAAAGCCCATTACTTCAGCGTGCGCGGAGACTCCAACGAATTACCCCGACCGGCTCTCCGTAACGTGGAGCCGGGGCCAGCCCCCCTCCGGGGACACCGCTAAAACACCTCTTAGAATACACAACAAGCGCCAAGGATCCATAACCGGGCCTCGCCACTCTACGGGCTTGATTTCCAACAGCATTACCATCGGGAGGGCAAGGCTAAGGCTGGCGAGCCCGAGAGTGATGGATTTTTTTTTCTTCTTTTTTCATACATCCCTTTCCAACAAACCCCCTATGGGCACCGCAGTCAACGTTGGGACGTTTTTTTTTTTTTTTTTTTTTTTTTTGGAGGGGATTCCTGGATACATATCCCACCGCCACATTTCGATTTTTTAGATCAAGATCGCTTCATTTATTGTAAATCTATGAACGAGCAGGTTTTCTTTTATGAGACGCCCGGCAGACGAAATGGACTTAATACATTTTAGGTGTTCCTGCCGCACACCCAATAGGATCTCCTGGGATTTTTTGAAGGTGCCAGGGTATTACCTCAGGAAGGAGATTTTTACAGAATCCCCACCGCATATCTCGGCCTCAGTATCGTTAAATAGTGGATACATACAGTAGCCCCAGTGGACGAGTATCCCTCAAATTCGGATGTCTGTTTTTCACTTTGGTGTCACACTTTAAATCAAGATAGGCACATGAAATCTTGTCTGAAGAAAACTTCATAGAGCACAGTCATAGTCATACTCGCGGGGAAAAGACACTCGTAATAACATCTTCATAAATAATCACAGCTGTGGGTGGAGGGAAAAGAGGAGGGGGGGGGTGTTGGGTTATCACTTGGCTCTGAGGAGGCGCTGTCTGTCATGGAGACAGGTGAGGGGGGGGGGGTTGGGGGGGGCGGCCGATGACGGCCTGACAGCAGGGGTGATTTAACGGCAGCCAGCAGCCCTCTTCTTATTTCACGACTGTCTCTCAGCGAGCACTGTGACAGTTTTCTGAGCACCGCTGAGTCCAGTTTAATCAGGGCGTGCGCGCGCAGACACACACACACATACACACTCATACCCACACACATACACAAACATACACACATACACACACACACATACACACACACACACATACAGAAAGAGAGAGAGAGAGTAGCTCATACATCTAAAAAAATGGCAGCTGGCAATGCTGTACAGTGTGTACACACAATGGCAGTAAAAAAAAGAGGGGAAAAGAAAATCTTTCTGTCTTATTGCCGTGTCAGTGAAATTTAGGAGCGGCAGTGTTGTCGACTTCAAGGGTACCTTCATCATTAAATTCCATTTCCTCTGGTAGACACACAGCGCTTGGCAGCCCGGGCTGTGATTTGTGCTGAGAGGATACGTAATGGGCCCTCAGTTCCCCCGGTTTTTATTTGTTTATTTTCCTCAGCCATGCAAGTAATTCCCATTTTAATAAGAACCGCCGACTACATTGGAACCATCTGGAAGGGCACAAACCAGGAAAACCTGCATTCCTTCAAGTGGGGGAACTGCACAGGAGAGGCTGGGGGCGTTGGGGGGTGGAGGGGGAGAGGGGGGGGTGGGGGGGTCGCCAATGCGGGTTCACTGAACCAGAAGGCCCTGTGCTGTTCACTCGCCTGGCAGTATGTACCAGATGGAATGAACCAAGTCCCCCACACACACACACACACACATAGACACACACACACACACATCACTTCACTCCCAGCTGTGGTTTAACTTCGCACTGTAAAACCACTGTGTTCCATACAACCACGTTTCCCCCAGCGCTCAGTCTCTGGTCGCCATGACGGTAAGTCTTCACATGCACGACTGGCAGGTGTAATCAGGCAAGCTTCCGGCAGGTTCCGAGTTGGCGGGGGTGGGGGGGTTGGGGGGGGTGGGAGTCAATTCAATTCACGGGCTCTCCTGCTGCTCTCAAACACTGAACTCAGCGCTTATCTAGGAGATGCCAATCAGATTACAGAGAAATGGAGCACCACTGGTCAAGATGAACGTGCGCGCAAGAAAGCCGGCACTTGAGGAGAGCTTATCACTTAGCGTCTCATTTGAGGGGATTTAGTTGGGTTGCATCACAGAGCCGCACGGAGCTCTAAAACCGACTTCTTAACCTCTCGTCTTCTTCTTCTTCGAAAAAAAAAAAAGGATGAACGGCTAATAGAGAACTCTTTCAGGACAAATCTCCTCCTTTGCCATCCCTCTATCCCTCAATGACTTTTAGCACCCATTAAAAAGCTATCAGGATAGACGATGGGACCCTCACCCAACAGCCTCCGTCCGCCGTCTTATAATGGAATTCTGAATCAAAAGCCGAGATAGACTTTGTACACGGGAAAACACCCGCGGTGATTGAAAACCTCGATCAAAACCCAGACAGCGAATGGCTTTTCTATCCATGGGAGAGGGTCCATTCCAGAGGTAGCATAAATTTGACCGGGCCGCAGACTGCAGGTTACACACCCAGGGGCGGCCGGCTGGTCCCCCCCCCCCCAAGGGTGACCAGGGCCCCTGGCTGTAGCGAAAACCACTCAATTAGCGCGCCACGGGCCCCTCACCACTCACTGCTTAACGTGATGGCCTTTCCCAGATACTGTCAAAACGAGAAGAGGGCGATGCACCGTCACAGAGTTAAGATGCCAATCCGAACATCGAGACCCAGCCGCCGCACTCACAGGGACTAACTGAGGAGTGCGCATTGATTGGGGAGGGTGGGGGGGGTTGGGGTTGGGTTGGGGTGGTGGGGGGCTGCGTTATCTGGGGTATGGAAGGCAGTAAAAATCCATACGCCTGCCTGCACTCTCCGCTGTGCCAGGGATGGCCTGCCGCCATTGACCGCCACCAGCCTGATTAAACCGTCCCTTAAGAGCCCTATCGGCAATAACCACCTGCGCTACAGCAAATCCTTTCGGCACGCACACCCACGGACACGACACGGCACGCCGGGAACAATTTGTTTGTTTGCGCGTGTCAAAAAAAAAAAGAAAAAGAAAAAAAAAAGAAATAGGTCCCTCTTTTTTCCTGCTTGTTAAATTACACGGCCTTTGAGATCCGCCTCCCCCAGCCACCATCATTACAGCACTAGTCCCTTCCACGGCAAGAAAAAAACAAAAAGCAAACAAAAAAAACTGTCTCTGAAACCAAATGGAAAACAAGCATAAGGGGATGATAAAAGCCACTCTGTGGCAAACATAAACAATTTCTGCATTCCGTTAAAAGCAAATTTGTCTTGGACATGACTTGAATTAAACTACATCAGTCATTCTTTTTTCCCCCTTCCATCCTTCTTAATTCTCTTTTACATTCTGTCTCTCTTTTGAGGCCATCTCTACTGATCTCTACTGCCATGATGTCAAGCTCGGAGTCGACCGAGAGGACTTCCTGTCTTGAGACAGGGGTTATTAAAAATGCACGGCGGGAAACACAGACAGCTCCAGCTGAGATGAAATACAACACTCTCTGTGGAGCCAGAGGAGGAGGAGGAGGAGGAGGAGGAGGAGGAAGGGGGGGTTGATGTAAGGGTCAGAGGAGGGCATAAATACAAACAGCTCATTGGTCAGCGCTGACAAGTGACAAGAGGTCCAGGCCAGTAGTTCTATGTGTTTGTTTGTTTATTTGTTTGCTTAAAAAGCTGAGCATCCCCTGATCCCGCGTTGGGTTGCCTCAGGGGCTGGCTTGGCTTCAGACGGAAACTCACACTGGCTGGGAACGGCTGAGTCCTGACCCTCAGCGTGAGGCAGACCTTGTAAGATTAAGACGCTGCTTTTAAAACCTGGGATTAGGAGGGCCCCATTGCAGGATTATGGCGCATTTTTACAACCAAATCATTTCCAGAGCAGCACCCGATACCACACTACAACTCACTGTATTTAATCCTTCCTAGTCAGGAAGACTTCAGCATTGTATACACAGCGCTAAATATCTCACATTAGCGCATTAGCGGCTAAGAGGGTCTGACATATTAAACAAATGATGTCACTCGCGGTGTAAGCGATAGCGGTCACACATCTCTCGCGTTGCCTAACCTTCGCGCCCCGGATCGAAATATTCTATTCACGGAAACCCAATCGTAATCACCGAGGGCCCCTTTGGGGACGGAGTCTTGGTCCGAGTATTAGTATGCAGGAAGCACTCTGCGTTGGTTAATCTATGCCGCGGAGCGCTCCGGTTATTCCCTTCCCGTTACAAGCCATCTCTCCATGTGCCGGGGGTCGTCTGGAAGCTGATCCGAGTCCGAGAGTGGAGGCAACCGGACAAGGATGGAGCGGTGATCGATCATCGATGCGGGAGACAGTGTGTGTGTGTGTGTGTGTGTGGGTGGGTGGGTGTGGGTGTGGGTGTGTGTGTGTGTGTGTGTGTGTGTGTGTGTGTGTGTGTGTGTGTGTGTGTGTGGTGTTAAGGCCCGTGGTTCTGTAGGGCAACTGTTATGCCTCATTTCTCACCATGGAGCCCCATAAAAGGTGTCTTCCTAAACAAGGAGCAAAAAGCCACCAAAATCCAATGGGGTCACAGAGAGAGCAAAAATAAATTGGGCCGGGGTGGCACAGCTCAGCGCCACTTGCTACAGTGTGATTTGGACCACACTGAAATCCCTCTCCCTCCATCTCTCGCTCCCTCTTTCTCTCTCTCTTTCCTGCTCTCTCACATGTTCTCTCTCTCTCTCTCTCTCACACAGCTCAGCGCCACTTGCTACAGTGTGATTTGGACCACACTGAAATCCCTCTCTCTCCCTCTCTCGCTCCCTCTCTCTCCCTCTCTCTCTCTCTCTCTCTCTCTCTCTCTCTCTCTCTCTCTCTCTCTCTCTCTCTCTCTCTCTCTCTCTCTCTCTCTCTCTCTCTCTCTCTCTCTCTCTCTCTCTCTCTCTCCCTCCCTCTCTCTCTCACACTCTCTCATCACTGCTCTCACATGTTCTGTCTCTCAATTCAATTCAATTAAATTCAATTCAATAAAGCTTTATTGGCATGAACATTTCAATAACATTATTGCCAAAGCTCAGTTACATGTGCACATGAAGTAGATGCATAGACTCTCCTCTCTCTCTTCCTCTCTTTCTCTCGCACTCTCTCTCTCCTGCTCTCTCACATGTTCTGTCTCTCTCTCTCTTTCATTCTCTGTCTCTCACTCCCTCTCTCTCATACTCTCTTTCCTGCTCTCTCACATGTTCTATCTCTCTCTTTCTATCGTTCATTCTCTCAGTCTCTCTCTCTCTCTCTCTCTCTCTCTCTCTCTCTCTCTCTCTCTCTCTCTCTCTCTCTCTCTCTCTCTCTCTCTCTCTCTCCCTCTCTCCCACAGATGGCTGTAGTAATAGCGCGGGGGAGCTCCTAGGATGCCGGTGTCCTAGCCTTAACGCTCGCGCGCGCACACACACACACACACACACACACACACACACACACACACACACACACACACACACACACACACACACACACACACACACACACACACACACACACACACACACACACACACACACACACACACACACACACACACACACACACACACACACACACACACACAGCTCCTAGGATGCCGGTGTCCTAGCCTTAACGCTCGCGCGCACACACACACACACACACACACACACGCACACACAGCTCCTAGGATGCCGGTGTCCTAGCCTTTACGCTTGCGCACACACACACACACACACACACACACACACACGCACACACAGCTCCTAGGATGCCGGTGTCCTAGCCTTAATGCTCGGGGCGTCACGCCAGCGCGGCGGTAGAGCACGGCCGGCGCAGGGCACGAGGGAGCAGAGCACGCGGTCCCCGTGGGCACCACCAACCGGGCCCGGGCCAGAGCGGGCCAACCGTCTGCCCGGCCCAAGTGGGGGGAGGGGGGGGGGGAGCCCGGGTACATCCTGCCCCGGGAAGAGAGTGGGCGGGCGGCGGTGGTGGTGGTAGCGGTGGTGGTGGTGGTGGTGGTTGGTGGTTGGTGGTGGCGATGGCGGCACGCGGTTGGCATGGGCGAGGGAGAGTGTGAGAGGGCAGCGCGCCAACGGGGGAAGTGCTGGAGGTGCCAGCTGCCTGGCCTCGGTGGGAGCTCTGGCCCAGTCCGCAGAGGGTGAGGAAACGAGGGAAGGAGAACAGGAAAGAGCGAGGGAGAGTGGGAGGATGAGAGAGAGAGAGAGAGATGGAGGGAGAGAGGAGAGAGAGAGAGAGAGAGGGGAGGGTGGGAGGA